>NC_091838.1:69691139-69994169 GCF_037783145.1 Equus przewalskii | reverse complement strand
TTTTTCACTCACTGTTAAATCATCATCTTTACCTTGAAGGGACAGGATAAGTGCATTAACGTCTTTTTTTCAAATATATGGTAGGTGGTACAATTTTGACCACTACGTTTCACCACAAAAAGACCATAAATTTTTTAAAAGAAAAATGTGTGTTATGGGCTGAATTATGTTCCCCTAAAATTCATGTGTTGAAGACCTAAATCCCAGAACCTCAGAATGTGACTCCATTTGGCGACAGGGCCTTGAAAGAGGTGATTAAGATAAAATAAGGCCCTTAGAGGAGAGTCCTAATCTAAGGTGACTGATGTCCTTATAGGAAGATGAAGAGACACGTGGGATGTGCTTGCACAAAGCAAGACCGTGTGCAGACACAGGGAGAAGGCAGCCACCTGTAAGCCAAGGAGAGAGGCCTTACGTAAAAGCCAACCAGCCAACACCTTGCTCTTGGGCTTTCCGCCTCCAAAACTGTGAGAAATAAATTTCTGTTGTTTAAGCCACCGAGTCTGTGGTATTTTGTTATGACAGTCCTGACAAACTAATTCAATGTGCAACTCATCTCTGTTTGACAATAATTTTCAATTCTTTGCTGAGAAAACCAGCAAACGTCTATGTTACAAAACATGCTCATCTCTCTCTATAATATTATAAGATCACACTATTTACAGTCATTCACATAATTTATAAATCCCCTTCACAAGGGGGTATAGACTACCTAACATAACACATAAACTACGATATGCTACAGTACACTGAAAAACCAGAGAATGGGTAGTCACACTGTCAAGACCTCTACGTTGCATAATTTCCATTATTCCATCTCTGACATGTATGATTATCTGAACTCCTCTCTAGGTAAGGGCTCTGGGTGCCCAGTGTCAAGCCATAGATTAAATAAAGTTCAATTTCTTTCTTTTTCTTGAAAACAAAAACAAAACACAAATACAAATTCCAGTATTTTCTTCCCATGCCCCAAAGAATCATCTCCTGCCTGCCTGGAATGACCACACTCTGCCTTGGAGATCATCACCATAGGCAGTGGGAGCCTTTGAAAAGTTGAAGTAAGGGAGACATGATTTAAAATGATTACATTGGTGGCTCTGTGGAAAATGAGTTATAGGTGGATGTGAATGAATGCAGTGAAGCCAGTCAAGAAAGAAGCTAATGCAACTTTCTAAGTGAGAAATGATGAGAGCGTAAAATAAAGAGTTGTTATAAGGACAAAGAGAAGGAGACAGATTCTTAACGTATGAGAAGGCCAAGTTGACTGGAGCTGGGCAATAGATCAGTTGTGAGGTGGAGAGGGAGAATGCTACATGAAAATGTTGAAGCTGGGATTCAGGATTTGGGGGCTTGGGGAATAGGTAGATAGTGAGACCATTAAAAAGAAAAGGAATGTGGTAGAAGAAATACATTTTGGAGAAGAGGAAGATCACAATTTTCACTTTACTCATATTGAGTTTGAGGTACTTTAGAACATCTAGGTGAAATTTTCCACGATGGAGTAGGACATTTGTGTCTAGAGTTCACAAAAGAGAGATATAGCTAATTTTGTGTTAATTGGAGTAATGATGGTGTGCAGAGAGAAGAGAATATCACATACAATTTAAGATCTCAATTACAACAAAATTAGAATCAATTCTCAATATTCTAGTGTCCATTTTATCTTGTCCTTAGTTATAGCCAGTCCACAGAGGCAGAACGCCATTATTGCACAAGAGCTGATTGGTCTGCAGAAGATCTTCCCTCTTAAGGAAGAAATGGATGAACTACAACTGCAAGAAGAGAAGACAGGTCTTGCCTCTAGGAAGAAGATTGAGTGAATGGGTTCTGTGCTCCAATACTAATTCAAACAGGGCATTCCAGGGACAGCTTGTTGCACAACTGCTTCCTTCTAGGGAACCGCTCTTATCCTGGATCCTGGGTGTGCCTTCACAAGCCTTAACCTGATACTCGGTAAGAAGGAGTTGACTTTGTCTATTTCAGAGTCATCAGGATACTAGTGACAGCAAAAGTCAATGGAGTGGATGAACTCATGGAGGAAGACTATACAAGATTTTTTAAATGGTACTCATTCTGTCTCATTTCAGCCGAGATCCTGCTAAAAGAGATGCCCAATATTCTCATATTCCAAAGCAAATGATAGGCCACCTAGGCAGAATTTGCAAAGGAGTTTCTAAAAGGTGGTTTCAACCTCTGATCTAATATCCCTCTTCAGGTATCACTGACTTGAAATTGAAAAGCCTCAGGGAGAATTTCCTTAGGAGAAAGTCTTTGGAGTAGGTGACATTTCTTTGTCTCCTACTAAAGAGAAAAAAAGGAGGGTATGCCCTCTCCTGCTCCAATAGTAAAAGTAGCTTCAAAGAAACAATTCAGAGAGTTTCATAGGTGCCCTCTGGCATTTGGGGGACAAACTGGACTGCTGTCTGACACAGACCCTAGGGATCTAAAGGTCAGAGGTATGCTATCAACGTGAGGTCTCAAGGCAGAAGACATTGAGCTGCTTAGGAGTAGCTACACTTCCACCAAATGAGAACAAGGATGCCTGAGTGTTTCTTGGGAATCAAAAAAGGGCTACATGACAGAAAGGCATCACACCCTGCAACCGCTTTAAACCGCCCTCAGACCACCCAGAAGGGTGATGTGATCTCGTTCTGAAGAACAACCAGTGCAGCAGCTCAGGGAGAAACTGTAAGTGGCCAGAGATTATCATTAAGCTGCAGGAAGTGCAGATGGACAGTCCCAGTGCTGGACTCTCCAAGGAACCCATGGACATACCTTATGAGAAAATGAACATTGAACATCGGTCAGATCCAGAGAACACCAATGCCAGGTGGTATGCCAGTATCGTGCAAGAAAGACCTTGCCTATCTCTTTACTCTCTTCTCCCACAGACCTGGAGGAGAGAGAAGGAGAGTGAAGAGGAGAGAAGTGCTAAGTAAGGAGTCAGAGAAGAGGATAACTCTTTCCCAGTGTAGACATCCACCCTGAAGGAGGAACGTGTTGAGGGAAGGGAGAATTTCAGCTTCAAATGACCTATGGACTTTTATTTATAAAATGGAATTGGCCAAGTTAACAACTCAAATGAGACTGTTTTGTGACTTAAAATGACCAGAGGAGGAGAGGGATCAGAAAAGTCATGGGACTGGCTGTGGATTTTATTCAAGGGCAAGAAGGAACAAGCCCCACAGAGCAGATATGAGAGGACAGTGGGGGGAAAATGAAGTTCTCATCTCTTGTACTCAAGTCTACTCAAGGTAATGGCTATATTACTTTAGAATAAAATCAGAAAAGGTCCTAGAGTGGAGCCTTCCAGAGCTGCAGCATCTTAGGTGTGGGCAGGAAAAGAGAAGCATGAGAGACTGAGAAAGAACAGCGAGGAAAGTAGGAGGAAAGCCAAGAGCTGGTGGTGTCATGGAAGTGATTGCCTTTTTCTTTTAAATGCTACCCTGTTTTTCCTGTATCCTCACACACCTCCCCACCCATCCGCATACTTAGAGCAATCCTGGGACATCTGGCAGGCTACCGACTGAAAACTTGTGAACTGAACTGACAGAACAGTCCTGCAAATAGTTTCCATCCAACTGTCTCGGCTTTAAAGATTGTAGGACTCTGTATACCAACGAGGTCCTGTTTTATAAACCTGTGAATGGTGAAATCATGAATGCTGGTTTACAATGACAATGAAGAACTAGAGTTGATGAAATAAATATTAGCCACATTGGATGAAGGCTTTCTGCTCTTTGTGACACTTTCACCCTACATCATGTGAGCAGTTGAGCGCAGCATATCAGGCCCTGAGGAAGGGAGAACAGGTGTGCTCTCTCCATTGGACGGATGAAGGTGATGGGATTAAAAAAGAAATTGACAGACGTGCTAACTATGACTAGAGCTAGGATGAGACACCAGGACTCCTGAATTTTGAGGGCTTTTTATAGAACATTTTGCTCTCTCCTTGAGATGTCTTTTATTTGCATGGCCCTTTAAGTTTATAGAGCGTGGCCACTCACTTTACCTGAAGGTTCTCCATCCCCCTCAGCATCAACTCCAGCCCTTGTCAGCATAGCTTGTCTTTACTAAACCCCTTAAGCCATAGACAATCTATTTTGGATGGCTTCAACTAATTTAAGTAAAATGGGAATAATGCTCTTTCCTACTACAAAGTAATGTTGAGAGGATTAAGAAGATACGATCAGTGCCTAACACATAGAATTAATAATCACATAAGTGATTATTAATTAATGCACACTGTCATAAAGAGTTCAATGGACAGTGAGTAGGGACAAAAACACTATAAGGACTTCAGTTCTAGCCTTGGGAATATTCTTGTTAGCATCACAGACTTGCCTCCCTCCTATCATCAAAATGGCAAATCTTGCCCTACTCAAGATTAGCAGGGAGACACACGCTTGTGCTCAGTTTCTGCAACATAGAAACAACAAGGCTCAGGCGACTTCTTGGCCAAAGCCACTCCAGATGTTTCTACCCCTTACTTAATTGGAGTGATAAATACAAGGTAAAGAGCTGTGGCTAAATGCCAAATGCATAAACCAGCTGGATAACGACACAAACATGAGCCATTAGGTCCTTCTCTCTGATGCCCAGGGGAGCCTACCTGTTCCTCTTTTTCAACAGGCACCACAGTTGGAGTACTGTTTGATGTGTTTCGTAAGTCAGCATAGCAACAGCAGGGATATATATATTTGAAGTGCCCTGCATCCAAGCATTTCTCTGAGTGCTTTTAATACCAGCTTGTACCATACAGAACAGCAGGAGTTGGTATTTAATAACACAACCAGCAAGAGGTACAGTGTCCCAGAAAATCCCACCTGTCTCCAGTGCTGACCAGGTGCAAGGCACTGTGCAAGTCATTTTCATGAACATCCACTCCATGGCCTCCAGCACACTCATGAAAAATAGGTGTTATAGTCCCGTCTTAGACACTGGGGAAACTGAGACCAAGAGGTTAAGGAGCCAAGAATGACAAGGTGAAGAGGGTAGAGCCTGCGTCTTCTGGCCAGAACTTCCATGACCTTGATGCTACAGTGTGGCTGTCTTGGTTTTCTATACAACTTTGATCACAAGCATCCTAAAGCATGTAGTAGAGCATACTAAGGCACCATGGGAACTCAGCCACCATCCAGTGTAGTGACTTTAATTTTTTTTTAGATCATTATTTGCAAGACAAATTTCATTGAGAATTCCTTGCACATTGAATCTCACATAAAACAGATTCAAGTGGGACTCAGCTTCCTCAGTTATAAATTTTAGGAGGACTAGCACCTGACCTCCTCAGCAGCCCCCTGACTCCTCCCCACTCCTCCTGAAGTGGCCCCCTTCTTGGAGCACAGTTGGAAAACCACCAATTTGGACCAGTCCTCAAATTTTATAACTGAGGAAACTGATTTCTAAAGAGAAGAAGGTACCCATCAAAAGACAATTTTTAAAAAATCTTCAGAGCACGTTTACCTTCATTGTCTCATGGAACTGTGTCTGCCATGCACCATGGTAACATTATATTATAAGGAAACGGTCTGTGATTTCCCCAGCTTAACCCAGAAAGCAAGAATTGGAGCTAGGATTCTAACCCAGGTCTTCTTATTCCAGCTCAGTGCCATCTCACCACTTCACAGCTGCATTTCGGGCTTCTTAGGAGAAAGTCAAAGTTGTGCCTCATTGAAACAAAAGTTCACAAAGATCCAGAACTGTTCTGTATGTCCTGAGCACCCAGACTCCAGTGCCTGTCAGTTTTTAACATTTATTAAGCAGGCATCACTTCACTAGCACATAGTCTGGATCACGTTCTCAGAGTTTAAACTCAGCACTGCAAACATTCCTTGTGTTTGCCCCTCCTCCTATTCTGTCCCGGGTGAAATAATTATATTCCTTGTGGTTCATTTGTACCTGCTACTGCTCATCAAGTTTATCCTTCCCATGCAGCCTAGTGAAAGGGTGTCTGGGGGGTTGGGGGAGAGAAGGGAAATGTGAGTTTCAGTTACCAGGGAGTTAGCAGTGCAGCAAGAGAACAAAGCAAGTGCAGACAAGGGCAACAGAGAGTAAGGAAGGATGACTCCCAAGTGCCTCCCAGCCCGGCACTCTGCAGAGGTGGTCCCTGTGGGAGTCGCCAGCAGCTGCACCTGAGCACCTGAGTCTTCCGTCATCTGGGCTGCTGAAGAGCAGGAAGTGTGCTATGTAAACCCCACCATCCTTTGGCTATTTATTCCACAGGCACTGATGGGATGAAATTTGAAGAGCAGCGACTTTTTTAAAGAAATATGAATTGAGTCTCTCAGGTAGCAAGTCACTGTCTATCCACTTCTCTACCCATTCTTTAAATCACTCACTCACCCATCCATCCCTTGCTTTCCGTAAATATGTACTGTGTGATTATAAAGCTGTGCACAGTGCTGAGTGCTACAAATACAATAGTGATTTCAGCTACCTATGAAAGCTAATGCTTAGTGAGTGCTTATTACAGCACAAGAACCATATTGGCATCATGCATAGACCAAGACATTTAATGCGTCCAATTCCCATAATATTATCATCCCCATTTTACAGATTAGAAAACTGAGGTATATCATCCAAAGTCATGCAGCTACCAAGAGGCAGACCCTGAATTCAGCCCCAGAGCTCAAGCAATTAACCATCATACTAGACAGACAGCAATAGTGGGCTCCATGATAACCCTACTTCCTTGTATTAGTTTTCTATAGCTGTGTAACGAATTACCACAAAATTAGCAGCTTAAACCTATCCACATTTTTTATTACATAGTTCTCACAGGTCAGGGGTCAGGGCACAGCTTAGCTGGGTCCTCTGCTCAGGCTCTCACAAGCCTGTAGTCAAGATGTTTGCCAGAGCTCAGCCATTTCTGGGATCTCTAGGAGCCTATGAAAAGTTCCGCAATGTCCACACTCTTCATTTGATCACCCTTTATGTCAGTAGAACTTTTTACTGCCCTGAGCATGCTTTTCTCCTCACGAGCAAAGGGTCTGTGCGGTTCTAGGAAGTCTGCACCACCACTACTCAACAGCTGGTGAGTACCTGTTTTATGTGTTTTAGGAAAGTTTCAGAACCACGAAACTGGCAAAGAGATCATGACTGCTGAGACATGAAGAAAGGAGAAGACCTGTGAAGTCAAGAAAGGACCCCACACTACCTCCATTTGGCAGGAAACATGACATTTCCATGGGTAGAGCTGATACAACAGATGTTCTCCGGGACTTACACCGTCTTGCTAGTGTCCCCGCAGAGGGTTATGCACCAGGCTAGAGAACCCCAGCAACAAGAGGCTGCAGGATTGACCACGCACAAAGGTAGCTAAGGTCCAAAGATGTGGAGCCTCAACCAGGCCTGTCTCAAGGAGGCTGACTGTGCAAGCTGCAGCGCCCCTGGGATCCTTCCAAAAGTGTAATCCAGATGTACCTCCACAAGAGAGCCAGGATATGGACTCCTGTGACACAGAGGGGAATTCAGGTCAGAATAATAGCAACAATCAAGAGAAAAGAGCCATGAAAAACCAACCATGAATAATTGTTTAAGGAAAGAGATTTTTTTTGTCTCTTTCCTTCCCATTACTAAAACCAGAGAAGCAAGGACAGGGCAGAGGAATGAGCATACGGAAGAGCAATACGTGAACCTCATGCTCACTCCTGTTTGTGCCAGTGGGGCCACTGACTCACCTATGTTTGGGAGGCTGGGGTAAAATAAGAGACAAGAGGTTTAGAATGGAGAGGACTAAATCTTAGTCCTTGAAAGTGACCAAGAAGTTATCAAATCTGTCTAAGATGTCATTAAATAGAAGACTATATAATTTATTATAAATTTCAGGGCACTAATGAGACTCAAAGGGGACACTATAATTGCTTGAGGACAAGGGTGTATACCAGAATAATCCCAAGTAAACCAGGACATATGTCACCACGCCCACCAGGAAAGGAGCTTCGGTAGAGCACAATTGTTAACAGATTTTGGAAAAACAGAGATGTTTCAGAATTATATTTGAAATTGAATTATGAAGCCAATTAATGTCCACTTTAAGAAAAAAATTTTTTTTCATTGAAGCTACTTCGAGGGTTTTCTGTTACAATTGAAAACCTCTTGCTAAATAACATATAAATGTAAAAATAATCAGTCAAGGTGTAAGTACTAAGACAGAGGTGAGTACTGGGTACCAGAGGAGCATGGGTGAGAAGTCCCTAACCCAGCGTGGAGGATCAAGGAAGAATTTCCACAGAGAGAAATCCTGGCTGCACCTTTTAGTACAAGCAGAAAACACAAAATGCATGAGAAAGATGGGCAGAACAGAAAGGGAGGGCAAAGGAAGAAGCATGTGAAAAGAATAAATGCAAGGAGAATACTAAAGAGATGAATGTGGTTAGGATCTAAAGAAGAGGCGGGCAAATTGCAGTCCATAGGCCAAATCTGGCCCTCTGCCTGTTTTTGTCAATAAAGTTTTATTGGCACATCACCACAGCCATTATTTTGCATATTGTCTATGGCTGCTTTCACACTACAGTGGCATAGTTGAGTTGTTACAACAGAGACGGTCTGGCCCGTGGAGCTTAAAATATTTACTACCTGGCCCTTTATAGAAAATGTTTGCTGATCCTCTTATCTAAAGCACTAAAGAGTTGACCAGTTGCCTCCTCCGGTTTGCTGCTAGTTCTAAGAGAGGTATAAAAAGGGTTATGGATCCCTGTCTTGGCTATTGTGAATAACGCTCAACCAACATGGAGGGAGCAGATATTTCTTCAAGATCCTGATTTCAATTCTTATAGACATATACCCATAAGTGGTATTGCTGAATCATATGGTAGCTCTACTTTTAATTTTTTGAGGAACCTCCATACTGTTTTCCATAGTGTTGCACCATTTTACATTCCCTCCAACAGCTGTGGAAGTGTTTCAATTTCTCCACATCCTCACCAATAATTGTTGTCTATTTTTTCTTTGAGAACTGCCATTTAACAGGTATGAGGTAATATCTCACTGTAGTTTTGATTCACATTTCCATGGTAATTACTGACGTTGAGCATCTTTTCATGTACCTGTTGGCCATTCGTATGTCTCCTTTGGAGAAATAGCTGTTCAAGTGAAATAAGCCAGTTCAGAAGGACAAATACGGCATGATTCCACTTAAATGAGGTAAAAAAAAAAAGTCAAATTTATAGAAGCAGAGAATATAGTAAGGGTTGCCAGGGGCTGATGGGAGGGGAAAATGAGGAGTTTTTGTTCAATGGGTATAAAGTTTCAGTTACGCAAGATGGATGAATTCTAGAAATCTGCTATATAACCCAGTGCTTATAGTTGGCAATACGATATTGTGCGCTTCAAAGTTGTCAAGAGGGTAAAGCTTATGTTGTGTTCTCACCACAAACAAACAAAAAACAACAAAGGGACATAAGGAAACTTTGGGAGGTGTTGGATATGTCTGTTACCTTGATTGCGTTGATGGTGTCACAGGTGTTTGTATATGTCTAAACTCATCGAAGTATATACATTTTAAAATTACAGTTCTTTGTAAATCAGCTATACCTCAATAAAGCTGAAAACGAAGGTGATTGGCCTTCTTTATATTAGCACTTCTTTATTACTTTAGTGGTTTATTAAAACAACTAATATAAGTCTCTGATTTTGCATTTCTATTTGGTTTCCTACCTAGGTGAGCTTGGCTGGATCCTGCAATAACAGAGTGGATTTATTTTGTGTATGCCAGAGGCAGGTCTAAAGAGATTGCCTCTAACATCCTATCCCCTCAGGCCCATTTTTTACATTGGAGCCCTACAGAAGCAGGCCCCGAGAAGAGAAATGAGAACATGCAGTTTATTTTGGAGGCGCAGAGCTCCCAGCAGGGTGATGGGAGGGTGAGACGGGAGGAGGAAAGTGGACAATAAGGAGTATGTTACTCATTCAGCCACCACAGTGGACAAGCAGAGCTTCACCCCTCTGGGAATATATGGGAAACTGTGTACAACACCTGCCTCAGAAATAGTGCAGCCAAGAACAAAGAGGCTGGGCTACTCATAGCCACCAGCCAGCAGTCATTGTCACAGCCCCTGCCCCAGATGCCAATTCCCAGTCATGGGCTGGGCACAGGGGGTTCCAACGGCCTGAGAACAGAGTCAGATGAATAATTACTTAGATTCATAATAACATCTTAATTTTATTTGAATAATGCCATCTTGATTGCATGAATATGTACTTTTACAAAATAAACGTGTTAAATATTAATTTTATATATTTTACAAAAATATATGTTCACATATTTAATCTTTAAAAACACCTTTGTGAGATATGTGTATGTACGTGCATACATGTATATATGTATATATACACACATATATATGCACTTGTGTGCGTATATTATTCCCATTTTATAGATATAAGGAAAACTAAGTGCAGAGAGGTAGCATGTTAAGAAAAAGAATACAGGCTTCAGCATGAGGCAGATTGAGATCTAAACCCTAAGTCAGTTTGAAACTAGCCAAGTGACCTTGGAGAAGTTACATAAATTGTCTGAGCCCGTAAATTGAGAATATAATGCCCACTTCCTAGGGTTTTTAGGAGGACCAAATAAAGACTTGTTGTGACGATAATAATGGCTACCGTTTGCGGGAATCTATCATACACCAGGCACTGTGCTAAACACTTTCTGTGCTTTACTTCATTGTCTCAATCTTATGTGATGTGTTTAATATTGCACCCTGGTCAGGACTGAGAAAATCGAGCAGATGTGTGCACCTGTACAGAGCACCAGCAGCGTGCCATGGGAAGGCAACAAGGCGGGGCTGGGCTTATCGCTGAAGAAGCTAAGTGAGCAGGACTGCCCAGGTAGAGCAGGAGAAGGACAAAGAAGTGACAGAGGACGAATATGATGTGGTTTCCACACCCCTGCAGGACAAGCTGCCCTGCAGGAGTCAGGGGCACAGCCCATTGCTTGACCCATTGCACCTTTTAAGCAATGTTCCCGTTTGTTTCTACTGCTGCAATTAATCAGGCTCTGTAACAGTAAACATTTATTTTCTCCAAGGAAAAGAAAATTTCTGTTTCTTTACAGCACAAGAGGAACACCACCGTGCTCCAAATAAACATTTCTAATGGCAAAGGCGGAAAATCAACTGGCCCTGGGCACAAGAGACATCAGACCTCAAGCGTGGGGCCGTGTCAGTAAGCCCCAGCGCCTGACTTTTCCTGGCCCCTGAAATACACGGTTATTTGGCAGGGATACAGCTCAAAAGTGAACTCCAATGGAAGTACTGGCAGAAATGGAAAAGCCATTCTGGCTTTCTTCCTGGTGCTTGAACCCACAGAACAGAATCCTGGCAATTGCTATCCCTCCACCTGGAACGATGTTCCACAGATAGCCACATGGCCGACCCCCTCAGCTCACTCAGCCCTGGAATCAAATGTGGATCCTGAGACCCTTCCATCACCTTATCCAAAGTAGGAATCTCCCCACCGGGACTTGCTCTCTCTCCCCAATCTTACCGTAGTTGTTCTTCATGGCATTTATTGCTGGCTGACACTTAATGTCATTTCATTACCTTAGTACAGTAATTTTATCCATCTATGCAGTTATTTATTTTTTATTTACTCACGTATTTATAATTTCATGTCTCTGTGCATTGTCCTTCTCTGCACACTAGAACGTAAACTTCACAAGAACAGGAATATTCTATTCACCAAAGTACCTCAAATGTCTACAATAGAGCCAGGCATTCCGGAGGGTTGAATAAAGATTTTTCTAAACAAAAATTTATCCTTATTCTTGTTTGAAGCTTTGTTTTACTTGTTGATTTGTTTGTCAAGGAGAGTTATAAATAAGTGGCAAAACTGATTAGAGTTGTGCTGTCTGTCCCTTCTCTTGGGTCCCTTGGGTTGGGCTGTCTGAATGTTATCCTGAATAAAGAAAAGAAGCCAGAACACGTGTTAGCTGTGTCTAGTTTTTATCTGACATCTTGTACAATAATTTTTAACTGATTATCCTGTTCTGGTCTCATGCTACACCAGGAGGCCTGAATTGGTATCACTGTTCCCGTTTGAAGGACAGAGAAGCTGTGGTTCAGAGAAGTTAAAGGGCTTGTCCAAGGTCACACAGCAATTCAGCCATTGGAGGAACAGGCAACTGAGGTTAGAACACAGAAATCTGGATTCCAATCCAGTGAGTTTTTACATTACTCACAAAACAGAAAATTGATTGTATGCGCATCACCATCACGTGCCACAGCACCTCTATGACTACAGAAGACATAATTCATCCATGTTGGACCAAAGTCACACCTTCTCCTGGATCAGGGCATGATCCTCTTCAACACAGCATTGCAGCCAGCCTCCAAGAAGCAATGGATGTTAAGAGAGATTAACATGCTTACTTGTCTCCTATCCAATCGACTCTTTTGCCCTCTCCCGGTCCCCCGGTCCACAAGATGGAGACGATGCATAGCTTAGGTTCTAGAAAGAGTCTTTTAGGGGTTACTTACTAGAAAGCTTTACCAGTTGCTCAGCATCATTTCACGATATGTACAAGTATATTACTGTTAGTTTGATACACTTCCCTGGAATGAACTGTGTATTTTATACACATGCACACACAGACATACACACGCACACACACAGAGTCATAAAATAGTATTATAAATTATGTGTAAGGACAGGAGTAGACGCTTTAGAATATTTATTTCATTGCCGTTACAGATACATCTCATATTTATACTTTACAGAAACTAGAAAGAATGAATCTAATCCTTTGGTACTTGATGATTACATGTTTCAAATGGCCCTAAATCTTATACCTGCAGTATCAGATTCAGGAAACTGGTCTTGATATGGCATGTGTGTTTATTTATTTGTTTTGCATAGGCCATGACTGAAGAGCAGTCTTTCTTTTAAGGAACATACCCAAAGAATCTGGTTTATACTCAAGCAATAATTGTGATGCATAATTATTTTGCAAATAGGCAATAAAGGTAAAATTTTTTTATACCTGATTTCTCAGTAACCACCTGGGGTTCTAATTAAAATTCGCTCTTGGTATATGTAATAGCATCAGACAATGTTATCCTTACCTCATTATGTAATAATTACATCTGTGGCTTTTGGTTTTGTTTTTAATTAGCTTTCACAGTTCCCTGCAAATGACATGGGGCAACCAATACAATTCAAATTTTTTTTTATGATAGAAAAAAGCTTAAAGGGCAAGGAAAGCAGCCAAAGGTAATTAGAACACCATGAGCAAAATGTCAATGATTTTATTTCAATTGGATTTTATTTCATCCATCCTTTTCCCTTCTTCATCAGTTCCTATGACAAGGCTGTACCCATCGTGGTGGGGACCTTGTGGATACTTTGCAAAGGCAGAAGCCTGTGATAAGTAATGGCACTCTCCATTGATGCAATTGTATGATACCAGCTTCATGGCATTTTGTCCAGCTTTGCATCATACTTGCTGTGGAACCCTGGGAGGTCTGGAGGGGTGGTGCTTGGTGACAGGTAACATCAGAGGAAGAACCAGAGGAATCCACAGTGGTACTTAACCTAGGACCTGGTTGCAGATTTGAGGGCTGGGGGCAGAAGGAGCAAAGAGGATGGAGGGATGCCATGAAGTCTAACCTCATCTCACCCCTTGGACTGGGTTTGTGCTAGAGAAAGATTTCAAGTCACTTTGGATTAAAATCAAATGCAACATCATTTTATGTTAAAAAGCTGGCGAGGCCAAATGACATCTGGGCTACAGTAATTTTACATTCCAAATCAAAATTCACCAGGCACATGTTGAGAACAGGAGGCTCTGTGCCAGGGGATTGTTCTTGCATTGAACATAATAATGGTTTATTGTAGATAATAACTATCCTGTTTTACCTTCCATGCTTGAGATCTGTCATGACCCTGTTTAAGAAACTTCAATGGCTCTCCACTACTTACTCACAAGATCAATTCTAAATGCCTAGGCTGGCATCAAAGGCTTCCAGTTAAGACCCCAAACTATATGTTCTGCCTTAGCATCTAATATTTCTCTTAAAGAATATTCCACTCCAGTCTTTCTGGTCCTAAAACCATGTCTTATACCTTTCTATTTCTCTGCTGTTCTCTCTCTCTCTCTCTCTCTCCTTTGTCCTCCACATTCCTCCCCACACAAACACAAAGGGTTGTCCTACTCTTATTTCCTCTACATAAGCCTGAAAAATCCCTGTTTTCTCACCTCAAGCCCTATGTGTTACTATAGAGTATCCAGGGACTCAGGCGCTTAATACAAGAAAGACCTACTTAGGAGCAATGGAGAATTGTCTGAGTGCGACACCAGTCATAGAACCACTGCTCCACTCTCCAGGTCCAGATTGGTCTGCCTGCCTTCAGCCCTCAGAAACACATAGGCCCACATCCTGCAATCTCATCCACCACAACGGTCCAGTTAGGCATTCCAAGAGATGAACCCAGCCTTCCGAGCACTGGTCAAGTGAGGTACCCTGCTGAGAACCCTGTGAGGTTGGAATTAGGTCTATCCTGAAGCGGGTAGGTAACTCAGGCTCAGTAAGGTTAAATGACTTGTCTAAGGTCACATAGCTAGAGTGTCATCAGAAGGAACCTGACAGGGTAAGCATATTGCTTCACAGCAATTGCAACTACTGAAATGTGGCCCCTCCCCTAGTCATTGCAAACGGTTCCAACAAGGGGATGGCTCTGAGAAAGTCTCCCAGAAGCCTGCATGGTCCCATCCCTGCAGTGCCCAACCAGAACTCACAGATTCAGAGAAACAAGGAAGCTTATTGATTCTTAGGGCAGGTTAGACTGGCTGGCTTCATGTCAAAATCCCTGGAAGAATGTTGACCATTTTTATTCTTTTTCCATTTTTATATTTATTTTTTATTCCATTCAGAGAGCTGCTGTTTTCCCTGCATCCTGTCTTCCCAAGGCAGTGAAGGCCAAGGAGATGACCTCCAGCAAGATGCCCTTGCAGATCTCACACATCAATCAAACTGAATGGTCATCATCTTCCCCACTTGCAGAGCTCTCTGTCACTTACGAGAACAATAGTAACATTAACTCATGCCATCCTCACAAGCACAGTGTGAGATAGGAGAGAACAATGGCATTACGATTTTTCAATGTCCCCAATTTGTAGGTAAGGAAGCAGAGACTGTGAATGACAGAGGCATCCATCAACTTGTAGGTAAAAGGAAAGACTGTGGACAATGTTCTATTTCTTGATCAGATTAGTAGTTATATGATATTCTTTCTGTCATAATTCATTGAACTGTATATTCTGTTTTGTGCACTTTTTCATATATATTACACTTCCAATAAACGAGGTTAAAAATGGGTATGGAAGGACATGATTAATTTAATTTAATCTCAAGACCTAGGAGTAGAAATATACATACATCACCCATACATACCCACACATTCTTTGTCAGAGCTGTGTAGTATTCCATTTTATAAATGCACAGTAGTTTATTTAGGAGTTTTTTCCTGTTTGAGTTTGTTGCTAATCTTTGGTATTACATTACATACTGCAAAAACCATCTATGTACATATATCTTTGCTCATATGCGCACATGTATCAGTAAGATAAACTATTTAAAATGTATTTAAAATATTAGTCCTTGACCAAGCATTTTTATTAAAGCTTTGATAGTTATTGCCAAATTGTCCTTCAAAAATTTACACCATGCCTTGATGAGAACATTTATTTTTTCACACATCACCAATATGATGATCATAAAACTGATATTTGCCAATTCAACCTGAACAAATTTCTCATTGGTTTATTTATTTAAGTGATGCTGAGCATTTTTATATGCTCATAAGCCAATTTTATTTCTTTCTCATCAATCAGTCTGTTCATGTTTTTGCCTAGTCATGTTCCTATTGGCCAAAAGGTCTCTTACTGATTTGTAATAGCTCTTTACCTATTGAGGAAATCAGTCCTCCACTTGTTATTCTTTGCACTGTCTTTCCTGAGAAGAAGTATTCCATTTTTATGTGGCCAAATTTGTCAGTCTTTTCTCTCATACCTTGTGGGTATTATGTCTTGTTTAGAAGGATCTTCTCCATTCCAAGATTACTTAAGGAAATATTTTCTGTAATGTAGCATTCTTAAGGGGATTTGCCTAATAAGATTTTGCTTTCTCTGGGCAACAGAATGTTGGCAACAATATTCGGGTGGAGTCTGTCTGTGCAGGTTTAATACCTAAAGGATTTTTTAATGTGAAACTCCACAAACATGATCAAAAGAAATACTTAAACAAGACTAAAGCCACTGTATAGAATGGCAAATAGACAGTTTACTGGTCAATTAACTAAAGTTTTATTATGTACAACACACTATAGATATTATTATTTGGTGGACTTCTGCTACTCACCCACAATTCCTCTTCATGAACGAAATGACAACATTCAGCCAGATATAATCTAAGCTCTCATGTAATTCCCCTTCTTGTTGTCTCTACTAAGCTCTTTTCATTCAATGCTGTGCCTCCCATTCCCATTCCCGTCTCCAGGTTGGAATATTTACTAGAGTGTCTGAGAGCTTTATCACTTTGTGTGGGGGTGTGTGTGTGGGGGGTAGATCCTCAGTTTCTCCTTGTGCAAAAGAATCAAAGTTCTCTCAACATATAGAGGCTTTACCTCCAGTATTCCAAGGAAGCTCGCTTCCCTCAACAGAATCCACCACATCTGTGCTGCTAATAAGGTATTATCCTCAGATTTTTCCATTTGCTGTAGTTTCTTCACCACCTTGCTCTCTGCTGTCTCTGGTACGGGGAAGAGAAAGAGAACGGGCTGTAATATTCATAATACCAGCCTCTGTTGTTAGGTCCTATACACAAATTACTTCTTTGCTTACTACCACTTAAATTACTTATAAAAGAGGAATCAGAGAATCCCAGAGGTGGGGAAATTTGCCCAACATGGCACCTGGCAGATAGAGATACACGCAGAATTTAAATCTAGGTCAAACTGCAAAGGCTGAGCTCTTAAGCATCAGACAATATATCCATGTGAGAAATTAAGAGTTACAATGGGACCTCAACGGAGAGGCTAGAAGAACTGCCTGAAGAGGTCCACAAAAGGAGACCCTTGGGAGGGGTCTTAACAATACCAGGTGCCTCCTAGGTTGAGTACAACAAGAGCCCTCTACAGAAAATATCCTACACCCACTCAGTGGAGCAAACAGGGCACCAGGGGGCTTCCCTTTCCCTTGCTGGCTTGTTCTCTGATGGTTGCAGATGGCAGCGTGGCTGGCTGACTTTGTGTCTAGACAGAACCTACTCCCCACAGCTCACTAATTTCTCAGATGCTGCTCGGCCACCTCCACCTCCTCATCTCCCTCCTCCCCCCTCTCTATTCTGTATTCTCCGTGCTGCTCCCGTCCTGTGGAAACGAACACATCAAAGCCATATGGAGTCATTCTTTCTGGGCTCCCGTGTCCTTTCTCTCTTCTCCTTTTCCTGGAACATTAATATTAATAGCTTGTTTCTTCGCAGTTGCTTTCTTCTCCAACCTCAAGGGACCGAAACCTTTTCTTGGACTTTGTGCCAGACGGAGGCCTTGTTTGAAGGCGTGGGGAGGCGCGCTGGGAAGGACAGGCGCGGATGCTGCCTCTGATGTAATCCTGGGCCACGCGGTGCGAGCATGTGATGCTGCTCACTGCCAGCCCAGTCAAGCAGAATATTCTTTGTAATATGTGTCTTTTTGGAGGAGAAGGAGGAGGAGAGAGAGAGATACACAAACAATCTGGTAAAAACCCAGTGGAATCATCCCTAATTAATAACCACTCGTTTGGGAGCCAGGCTCTGCACTCATTTTGCGCGCCTCATCTCATGTAATTATCACAATTCTATCAGGTTAATATCAGTATCCCCATTTCATAGATATAGAAACTCAGGCTCTGAGAGAGTCAGCCACTTGCTTAATGTCACACAGAAGTGTGAGAATGGGAATTAATATCTTCTTCTAACTCCAAAACCCATATTTTAAACTTTCTCCGTCAACTATTTCCTGTCCTGTAGCCTCTGTTCAGGCTGAATTCCCGGAAAACAGAGACAGGAAGAAAGGCTTCCTCTGTGCTCAGTCAGTCGCCTCTGGCCACAGAACATGAGACCTGGCACAGAGCATAAGACCTCGGGCCTTAGTGGGTCTGGGTTTTCCTCACTCACACCCGCTCCAGTCACACTTGGCATCATTTCTGGGTTCGTGGAAGCTCTGGCAGGGCAGAGCTGTGAAGCCAGAGGCCTGTGGCCAGATCCTTGCTTGTCAGCCCTCAGAGAAGGCTGGATTCCTGCACTGTGTTTTCCCACCCTGGGCTGGAGAGCAGCTGCCTGTCAGGAATAACAAGAGGAGATGGGCCAGGCTGACTGGGGTGAATCCCCAAACATTAGCAGTCACACTGGAGTGCGGAGAGGTGACTTCAAGTTCATGGAGACGTGGAAGTGGCAGACACATCTCACACTAGGTGTTTTTTTGTTTTGTTTTGTTTTGTTTAATTTTTAATGCATTCCCTGAACATAGAAAATCTAAAATGGTCAAAACATCTAGGAATTTCATCACGGTTTACAAGGCTCTGCGTGCTATGGCTTGGCTGGCTCTTTCAACCTTACCATGAACAGCTCTTTCGGACTTTCTCTTAGTTCTCCTGAGGCAGCCTCCTTTTGGTTCCTCAAATACAGCAGATTCCTCCCTAATGGAGGGCTTTCTAGCCTCAGCGCTGCCCGCCCCTGCCGTTTACCCAGCTCATTCCCACTCATCTTTTGAGCTTCATTGTTCCTGCCACGTCAGACTAGGTGAGTTCTCCAGACTGGGCAGCCACCGGAGCACTAATTTATCAGGGTGCGCTAGAATAGTGAGCAGCATATTTTCCTCTGAGGGGCCAGCTACTAAATATTTTCAACTCTGTGGGCCACAGAGTTTCTGTCACATCTACTCAACCCTGCTGTTGTAGTGTGAAAGTGATCATAAATAATACATAAACAAATGGGTGTGGCTGTGTGCCAATACAACCGTATTCACAGAAACAGGTGGCGGGCTGGGGGCCATGATATGCCGACCTTTGCTTTAGGACATCATTGAAACATGGCACTGCAGAAGCGGTTAACTCAACCTTCCACAAACTAACACAACTGGCAACGTGTAAATTGGTCTTGAGTCCAGAAACGTAGTTCACATCCTTGAATGTGAATTGAACCAAATATTTCTTGCTGGGTTGAGCCCACCAGTGATGCATTTTTTTAAGAGCTGCATGCTACTGGCAGTCAGCTGAGATTCTGAATCCCAATTATCGATGGGGTGAAATGGGAGCAAATTATTTATTTAAATATCTATATTTTGGAGCCTAACGTGCTTCCCAAGATGCTGCCTTGCTTGGAAAATTGCGAAAGAAAACTGAAGTGAGAACAAGAACTATGGAAACATAGGAAACATTTTACCAGAAATGTTCAGCAGATCGATTCTGCTTCAGTCAGTGGAAGTGAACTCATGGGTGGAACTATTTTGGTTTACAATTTTGATTAATTCAAAATAAGTTTCTCGGAAGTCTAGCTGCCTGCAGGCCGTGGGCTCCATGGCTGCGCCCTCTGTTTTTACCACCCACCTCTTGCAACCCAGCCAAATTAGAGACTCTGCTGCGATCAGTGTTTTCTTTTGAGATAAAAGGACTTCCCACCAGCTTGCAGTGTCTGCTGGAACCCAGCAAGAGCCAGGCAGAGGAAGTTTTCTTTATTTATCCTTCAACCATTTATTGGTGAGGGGCCACCTGTGAGTGAAACACAGACCCTACCTTCAAGGAGCTTCTTGATCAGGTGAGTAAGTGAATAATACTTATCCATGGGATACAATTCAAAGGAATCAAAATGACCTACATGCAGCACTAAACAGTGCACTCACATATGAGCACCACGGCCACCTGCACCATGTGGTGCTCGGTCACACACATCCTTGTGGTCGGCTTGCTGCCAGAGCATCAGGCTGCCTGGCTACAGGTTAGATGGGGCATTAGAAATCATCAAAGGTACAGAGTAATTGTGCCACTGGAGAACATGGGTGACCAGAGCAAAAGAAGGAGGTGTTTAGACTTTGTAAGTGTTCAGACTCCCCAAGATTCTTCCCCAAATGCCCATTATGTCATCAGCTGGTTGGTTGAGAATTTACAACTCTTCACCAGCTTATGGGTTATAGATGGGGTGGCATGGCCAGTAACAGAATGCACATCTTTAATTCTTGCCTCTTCTCTCCTACTCTCCCTCTAGAATAATCTCTGACTACCCCCCAAATATCTCACCCAGTTATGGTGATATATTTGCTGGGAGTCTCTAGCAATGTCATGTGGGGCCACATGGATGGACAGACCCAATGGGTGCAGAAAGAAATAAAAGAAGAAAGCCATTAGGTTATGTGGGATGCTTGGAAGCATTCTACAAGCTTCCTAGCTAAGGCATCGGAAGAAATTGTGCACCCAGAACACAGATGTTAGTACTGAGTCAGCACCCTAAACAAAGATGAAAAGCAGGGAGCTGGAAGGTCTATACTCCTCTGACTTAGTGGATTTGTTACTCTGCACAGGCTACTAGACCTCGCCTCAAAAAAGTACATCCATAAAACCATGCCTGCCCACATCCATGTGTATTCTCACTCTCATGCATCTTTCAAAGAACTTGTTCGCTGTTTCTTTGGTAAAATGGAGTGAATTTTTTTTTAAGTCAGTTTCTTCCTACCTCCATTAAACAAAATGCAAACTAGTATTTTTTTTTTTAATGTTTGAAAGCATACCAATTATCAGCCTGTGTGGGGCACCTGTATTTTTTAGTCCCTCTGACATGCCTTTTCATCACTTCTTATATTTCTCTCATAGCACTTTTCGAAATTGTAATTAATTAATATTTTGCTAATTATTTCTTTAATGTCTCTCTCTTCTGATTGTACACCGCATGAGGACGGGGCCAAATCTGTTGTACCACTTCAGGCTCCTTCAATATGCATTTGTTAAATGAACACAGGAATGCAACCAACTCTCCGTGGCCTACTCCTTCACGCCTCTTCTGGGAATGCCTACATTTGGGCTGATGATCACCGACTTCAATCACAAGCCTATCAGTATGAGATGCTCCATCTAGAAAGCCCCTTCCTTGCATGGGTGATGGAAGCATCCCCGTTGATCCTCGAGGTGGGAAAATAGGATGAGAGGAAAAAAGAGAAAGACTGGGAGGAAAGGCTCTTGCCCACTTGTGAGGTAGATTATTAATATTCTATAGAAAATAAGAAACCTATTTAGTATTCTATGGCAAATAAGAAACCCAACACAATAACAAATAACTTCTTGCTGGACATTTCAGGCAATCTCGACTCTCATTCTGCTGCATGAAAAACTGTGTGAGTCCCGGAGTCAGAAAGCCAAGGCTGAGTTACAATTTGCAAGGCCAACATATTTCTGAGATGGCTCCGGGAGACCTAATGGGAAAATTCAAATGAGCCCACCTGCTTTATTATATGTCGAAAGGAGCTTCCCCCCTCCTCTCTGAGTGCAATTTATTCTCCTAAACTTACAGCATGGGAAATGGGATTTTTCAATGGATTTTTCCTTCAAAAGTCATCGTCTTTACCAAGCCACCAAGCTTTTCATTGAAAATGGATTTAGATAATTTGGGGTTTGGTGTGTCAGACTTTTATTTTTTTTTTCTTTTCAATTTTCTTTTTCTGTTCAGGAAAAGACCCATTCTGGTGTAGTCCTACCCCACAGAACAGAGCCAAACCTATATATAATTCTTTCCTCTGAGATGAAAGCAGCCTAATATGGAAGAAGCTATTGAAATTGAAATCTCAGAAAACCACCAACCCAAGGCAGGGATATTTTTATCAATAATGCATTCTCCCAAGAGGCAAGTTATTAAAATTTCAATTTTATATATGTGTGTATATACATATATATATTCACATATGTCCACACATATATGCATGTATGCATATAAATACATATATAGTCATATATATATAAATATAGTCTTCAGGAGGAGGATATGCAGTAATTAGCAGAGAGAGCAGAATCACTAGCATCTAATTAGAATGGGAAGAGAAGTCATTTAAAAAAACTGTCATATATTTAATTAAGAAAAATTAGCATTTGGATGCATGGCCACCAGTTGGTAATGAGGTGAAGAAGAGCAAGTTGCAGGAAAACTGGGACAACTTCTAAACGCACACTCCACTCCACACCCAAATAACCACACACTGGCCCTCCAACTGGAACAGCCATGTGGTGAGTTAAAACTCTTATTCTAGTTTGTCTTCTTGTTAAAGAGCAGTTGGAAACACATGTAGCCACACACCTTGGTTTTAAAAGGTTTCTGGTCTCTAGAAGTGTGCACGGGGATGTCATGTGGGTGTGGCATTGTCCCCTGCTCCCTTTCCAGAGACTAAGAGAGGCCATTAGATGTTTAGGGTCTGAGTATAAAGCCCAAGCAGAAGCCTGAGGCTCCTCTTGGCCTTCACCAGGCAGGACTCCCAAGAAATAGATTGTTCCTTCTACCAGCTATGCTTGGTTGCTCACTTGTTGTTTCTGTTTTATTTCTCTCTCTTTTTTTTTTGAGCCCTGATTCGTCTTCTACAGGAAATCCACCAGGATACTTGTCATAGTCCATTTGGGCTGCTGTAACAGAATTCCAAAGACTAGGGAGCTTATAAACGACAGAAATTTATTTCTCACAGTTCTGTAGGCTGAGAAGTCTAAGATCTAGGTGTCGGCACATTCAGTGTATGATGACAGCCTGCATTTTGGTTCATAAATGGCCACTTTCTCACTGTAACCTCAGATGGCAGAAGGGGTGAGGGATCTCTCTGGGGTCCCTCTAATGAGGGCATTATCCCCATCATGAGGGCTCCAACTGCATTTCCAAATACCATCACATTGTGAATTTGGTTTCAACCTATGAATTTTGGGGGGACGCAAATATGCAGTCTGTAGCAACAGTGGACTCTAAAATGTGTACCTTCTGCCCTGTATTTTAAAATTTCTTGGCCTAGAAAATGTCAGGCTTCACAGACCTCACAAGGAGAATTCTTCCTGCCAGATAAGGCAGGACTTAATCTCCCTATATTGTTCCTCCTGCTCTTTTCATTGCCTAGAATATCCTTTCCCATCTTTTTTTTTTTTTAAAAGATTAGCACCTGAGCTAACAACTGTTGCCAGTCTTCTTTTTTTTTTCCTTCTCCCCAAAGCACCCCAGTACATGGTTGTATATTCTACTTGTGGCGTGTGGGATGGTGCTTCAACATGGCCTGATGAGCAGTGCAATGTCCGCACCCGGGATTTGAACCAGCGAAACCCTGGGCTGGCCGAAGAGGAGTGCGCGAACTTAATCACTCAGCCATGGAGCTGGCCCCTCGTTTCCCATCTTTTAAGCCTGGCTTTCTCCTAAGCATCTTTCCAGAATCAGTTGTGGCATCTTTTACCTTCTATACCCTTCTGGGCTGAAATACATGGTCCTCTCATGTGTTCCCACAAGACTTTGTGCTTCTCTCATTCATTGACCTCATGGTCAATTGATCTGATCATGAATTTGTCTCCCCCGTGATCTCTAAGTTATTGGAAGCTTAGAGGTTGTGGGGATCTCAGAAAGCACCTGTCTTTCTAGCCTTTACATTCATAGCATCTAACACAGAGTGGGAAAATTTTAAATGATTATTAACTCAATTTAATTCTTTGTTTCCTATTTTGTAACTGTGACAGTGGGCTAGGTTATATTGCTGTAACAAACAATACCCACATCTCGGTAAAGATCAAA
Source organism: Equus przewalskii (assembly GCF_037783145.1). Lineage (NCBI taxonomy): Eukaryota > Metazoa > Chordata > Mammalia > Perissodactyla > Equidae > Equus > Equus przewalskii. The sequence continues at coordinate 69,970,401 of NC_091838.1, read as the reverse complement.
AAATTATCTCCAAGTGAAAAATTTTCTCTCTCACTTGTGCACCACGTCAGTCATGTGCCAGTTGGGGCCTCTGTTCCATACTGACCTCACTCTGTGGCCCAGGATGATGGAGCAAGCACTGTATGGATACTGCTGGGTCGTCGTGGCTGGAGAAAAGAAAACTCTGGAGAATCTTAAACTGGCAAGTAAATGCTCTGACCTAGAAGTGACACCCATGCCTTCCATTCATAACTCACTGGCAGGAAATAATCATATGGCCCCATCTAACCACAAGTGAACCAGGAATTTCACTCCTGATCCTAGAAAGCAGAGAGCAGAATAATTGAAAATTAACACTAATGATTTTAGAATAGCTGTTGAATAGCTTTACTCTAAAATCCTGGTATGGAGAAGTGATAGTAGGGGGCTGGGGGAGGCTGTTACAAAGAAAGATGAATTGTGTTTTATTCGTCTTTAGAACCTTATCCTAGCACTGTACCTCGCACTGTCTATGTGCCCTACTGGCCTTGCAGTTAGAATTTCCTGCAACTTCTTGTGCTCTGACTTTTGTCCTTTTATATAAGCTGTTCCTTGGACCTTGAGCTCTCATTGTATTCTGTCTGCTGTCACCTGATTATGCCCTATGCATATTTCACACATTGGAATATATGTGACTTCCTCTAGGAAGCCTTCGCTGGAAACCTCTTACATACACACCACCATATTGCAGTTAAGTACCCTTTGTCTCTCTTTCTCCCAAAGCACTCCATCATGGGACTTAACACTTTACTTCAATCACCTGTCATTTCCCACTAGACTGAATGTCCCATGAGAGTATGAGTCCTGACTTGTCCAATAGAGTAACAAACCGTCATATCCCCAAGGCTAAACACACACTAGTTGCTCCAGAAGTATCTTTGAAGGAGTCGATTAATAACTGTACGAACGAACAGATGAAGTCTACACTGTTTCTACACTGTTTCAAGATGGCTTACCCCAGTGCCTTGGTTGCCTTCCAAGAGAGAAAAGAATCTTCTTCCTTTATCCATCATGTTGAGTCACCATACAGTTCATCTTCACATATACTTCTCTCTAGCTAAAATTCTAACTTGCCATTTTTGTTTTATTTCTAAGTTGTGAAAACCCCTTTTGGTTAGCAGAAGACCTTTGCAGAGCTCTCTACTGTGAAGTTTATCAACTCATTACACATACACACACACGTGGACACAGAAACATGCACTCAGGGACTTGATTTCCTTCATTTAAAATAGAAGATATGGCTATGACCACCTTGAGAGCTCCTGTTGCTTCTAACCTCTGACTTTATGATCTCGTGTAATGGCTGCATTCCAATCTCTTCACTAGTGCTTTTTTTATACTTAAAATAAATCCCTGAACCTCTGACCGGCTTAGCTGTTCCTAAGCAATCTTAAGAAGGATCAATCTTATCTGGATGAAGGTGATACGTTAGGTCATTCCTCCCTTGAGATGGGCAGAAAATGCGTTCTTGTCATCAGCAATATTGTCTGAAATTCCACCATTCATTGATTCGAATTTTTGGACATATGTGTGCCAAATTCTATGCTAGATGTTTTCCTAGAGGTAAATCATAGGTGCTAAGGTCGACCTCTTCTCTTCTTCTCACATCCTACTTCCCAGGGATGTAACGTCTGAATAAGACATTATGGAACATTCTCACTGCCTGGGGAGTATGTTTTACTCCAACTCATGCTCCCTTAGGGAGGTTTTGTATGACCCGTAGACTAAAGCATCCATCTCTGCATCCTGTTCCCACAGCACACTGCATTCCCCCAAAGATAACCCTCCTCGCACCTGGGGTAACCACCTATTTACTGTCTACCTTCCCCAGTGGAGAGCAGGCTTCATTGAAAGTGAGTCTTGTGACCCTTGACCAACATCTGCTTCCCAGTGCCTGGACATTATTCAAATGCTTTATTAACGGATGTACAATAAATATTTGTTGAAGGCATGAAAGAGAACTTTCTGGCCTGGTTGAGTCTGAACTGGGCATTGAATTATGCAATCAGTACTGGCTTGTCCAATTTTCAGGCTAAGCCTGTGCTTAGGGCACCAGGAAAAAAAAAAGAAAAAAGAATGTGTAAAAGCATTATAAAATCCCCTTTGACAAACTTCTCCAGAACTTTGAAACCAAATCACCGCATAAGTAGCTATTTTAATGTTAGGATACATGAACACTTTGTGTTATTTCCAAAAAGCAAAATTCTCTTTCCAGTAATTTTTTTTCTGGAGCAAGAAGGCCACTATAACATGTATCAAAATTAAATGAATGATCTCTAAAATCTTGATCTAGCCTATAACTCAAACGTCTTGAGATATCCTTACCTAGTCTTCTGTCTGTACTCCAGCTACAACTTCCCAACTAAACAACTTCCCAATGACAAGCTAAATGTTTGAAGTGGAAAAGAGAAACCAGCAGTTGTGTGCCTGATGAACATATGGAGAAAGGAGGAAACTGGGTCTGGACTTCACTAGTTCTGGCCGGGTGCTGAAGCTGCTGGAGTGTTGTGTAAGGCATTGCCGAGAAAAGGTTCCAGTAAATCTCATCTGTTATTTCATATGTGTAAACCTAAGTGCATTTAGCAGTTCCCAACTTTCAAATATGTTTCATGCCGAAAGTACATTTCTTTGTCAGATTCTCTTAAGAATTCAAAGCCGTTTTCCCATAAAAATATTGCAAGCAGTGGTAAGTTCTCCAGGCTAGCTCACCAAAACCCATTTATTCCATAATTTAGCTGATACATATTTTCAATTACGAAAGTAGAAAACAATACCGTAAAGAGGCCATTTTCTTTTTTCTTTCTTTTTCTTTCTTTTTTTTGTTTGATGCGGAAGATTGGCCCTGAGCTAACATCTGTGCCAATCTTCCTCTATGTTGTATGTGGGATGCTGCCACAGCATAGCTTGATGAGCGGTGTGTATGTCTGCACCCAGGATTTGAACCCACACACCCCAGGCCACTGATGCAGAGTGTGTGAACTTAACTGCTATGCTACCGGCCAGCCCCTAGTTTTCTTTTAAATCCCATAAAACATATCTAAACATGGAGAATAGAACAAAACGCATTTAAAAGTTACAGTAACTTGTCAAGCCTCAAGGTTTGTTAACATACAAAATTTAAAACAGGAAAATGAACAAGAACTCAGTTTGATATTGCCTGTTAGTACCTGTAAAAGCAGCGTGGGACATATGACTAGCTGTTTCCTAACATCCAGTCTCTCCCTCTTCCTTTACAAAAAGAAACACTCAGTTTGTAGTGGGATACAAGGCAAACAGAATGAAGAGCATATTCCACAGCCCCGTGTGCAGCTAGGTATGGCCATATGACTAAATCGGCCAGTGGGGTCCAACTGAAAGTGTTGTGTGCAAATTTCAGGTTATGCTATTAAAGTCCTGGGGCCCTCATCAACTGGCTGGAGCCTAGAAATACTGAGGAGCCATCCTAGACAGTGCAGGTGAAGGTGGTACCCTGGGGAAGGATGAAGCACAAGAAAGGTTTCTTAGCCTTGTGGAGAAAGGCCTCCCCATCAGTTCTGAACCGTCTCCTTAGCTATTGCTATGCCAGAGAAAAATAAATTTCTGACTTGTTCTATTTTGAATTTCTTTGTCATCGTAAACAAATGTATATCTTAACTATGGCAAACAAAGCATGATGATGTAATCCTGTGAGGATTCTCAGGGCAATATCTCAGAATTTCCAGGACGGGGCTAGCTCAAAAAAATTCTGTTCAAAACTGAAGATTTTTCTCTTCCTTGAAAGAACACTATCCTTTGCCTTGTGAATATTTTTCAAAACATTTCCAAAACAGGGATATTTTCTCTGGAGCTTATTCTGCAGATAAACCAAAAGTCCTGTTGATAATTTCTTTCCTTCCTTCTTTCCTTCCTTCCTACCTTCATTATTTGAACCCCAAGATACTCTAGGGATTAGGCTGAAAGTATAGATATAAAGTTTAATAAGGCACAGTGTTTCGTCCTCAAGGAAGTGACAGAGTCATAGGAGAGACAGAAAAAGAAACGAGTCACAGCCCTGCCATGTGATAAGTGCTATAAGGCAGTTATTTCCAAAACTCTGGAAGAGCCCAGAAATAGAAATGTCTTTTGAAAATTATCAGAAACTTTTCCTCAAAAACTGAGAAAAGGGGGTTTGGAGAGTCACAGCTAAAGGGTATGGGTTCCTTTCTGAGTTGATAAAAATGTTCTAGAATTGATTATGGTGACAGTTGTACAACTCCGTGAATATACGAAAAGCCATTGAATTGTACTTTGAGTAAATTGTATGATATGTAGATCATATCTCCATAAAGCTGTTACCAAAAAAATAAAAACACTGAGGAAAGATTCAAAGCTTCATTGGAAAGAAATTTTACTTAACCTGACTTTTCCAAAATGACTAGATGCATGCACATATATGTATTTGTGCATATTTGATGACAACAAAAGAATGCTCAAAAGGTTTTTGTGTTCGATCCAAATTTGCTCTCAGATAGGAGCCGGAGGCTCAGGCACCTCCCACAAAGATTCTGATTCAGAATATTATATTTCACATATTTAATGAAGGACCTAGGGCAGAGCCCCTTCATGGCTCTAATTCTTCACCCTTTCCTGTATCTGTGCTCTCTGCCAGGGAATATCGGTGGGCATTATTTGGTCAAAGTTTGGAAAACATTTGTGCATTAGACTTATTCTTGCATTTTTGACATTGCGTGAGGAAAACCTGCCCTGCGTAAACCACTGGCCCAGGAGGAGGAGAGACATGTGGACCAGCTGGACCCAACCCAGAGTAGATTCACGAGTCAGTCTAACTGACACAGGAGACTAGAGACCCTATCAGCCAAGCTCAGTCTGGACCAGCTGACCTTCATCCAACTGACAGAAACCATGTGAGCTAAATAAATTCCATTGACATGTGGTTGTTATGTAATAAAACTATGGATAGAGTTAACTGATACAAGGTCCAAGTAGTATTTATGATCAGGCCACACTTTTCTGGTCCTTATCCTCATCCTCTCTTCTCTCTAAACTCAAACGCCAGCAACTGATCCTGACATTCCAAGTATAACTTCACCACTTCTGCCAGGCTCACTGTTGAAGGTGCTACATGTATAATTGTTCTAAACTCTGAGATTGGAAGAACAAGAATAAATCAAAGTCATCCTATTGGTGGACAGAGAAACTTCAAGTCATTTTCTTTCATTACCACAGCTGTTATCTTTGGCCTTTTGCTGCTCGTCAGCCTCCCCATCTCAAAGCCACTGCTCTTCTGTGCCACAGAGCAAAATCGATAGCATTGATCCCAGGAAACAATAGAGCCCTTTGCCCATGGAGACAAACTCATTTTTCTTTCTCTCTAAAACCCATACTTCATTTTCAAGTTCATGTGACTTAGTCACTCAACATTGAACATGTGCTCAAAGAGAAGTAGATGGAGGTGGTTGCTGGACCATTTTTTATTTTCCTTTATACGTGACTTTTGTCTATTGCCCTGATCCAGGGAGATTTCCAGAAGGACTGACATAGGATTTAATAGCTCATATTGCTCTTCAGGGTCTCCCTGGATTAATAGAAGTTAGGACTTATCTTTTACAGAAACTACAGAATTGCAATTATTTAATTTGATTTTTTAAAATTGTCTGTTTTATTAGATTGCATCTGTATTCCCAACTTTAGGTACCCAGAGCTTGTCACAATGTCAAACACATGGTCAGTAGATACTTATTATGTGTCTGAAGACAAATCAAAATCCTTATAGAAAGAATTTACATTATAGATTCAAAATCAGATATTCTCTAAATAGTCCTGAAATTTGGATAATGAATGGTAACTTCCAATGCCATATATACATATATATATATATATATATATATATATATATATATAATAATAATCAAAAGAGACAGTGTAGAGAACTTTTTTTAATCCCAGGCTTTGGAATTAGATGAACTTGAATTTGAATCCTGAGTCCATTGTTTTCTATTTGTTTTCTTGGCAAACTAGTTCAGCCATCTATGCTTCTATTTCCCCATTTGTAAAACAGAGATAATAAAGATCTCATAGAATTGTTGTAAAATTAAAATCACTTAGGTAAAACACTAGTATGTTCCTCATGCACAGAAATGTAATACATTGAGGGGCCGGCTCCGTGGCCGAGTGGGTAAGTTCGCGCACTCCGCTGCGTGGCCCAGGGTTCGGATCCTGGGCGCGGACATGGCACCGCTCATCAGGCCACATTGAGGCGGCGTCCCACGTCCCACAACTAGACGGACCTGCAACTAGGATATACAACTGTGTACTGGGGGGGGTTGGGAAATAAAGCAGGAAAAAAAAAAAAAAAAAGGTTTGCAACAGTTGTTAGCCCAGGTGCCAATCTTTAAAAAAAAAAAAAAAGAAACATAATACATTGAATGGCTTCTAAAGACTTTCCAAATTATTTTTGGTGTTTTGTCAAAGAAATAGAAAAACATACCAATTTTAAAGGAAGAGTGTATCAGTTCAGAGATACAATTCCATTAGGCTTCAGAAGCTTACTTTTGATGAATTAGTCGCTCTGATCACATAACTATGGAAACAGCATACATGTGGCTGAATCAGAAGCTCCCAGCCACACCCTATGGGAGCAATAGAGACTAGATTAATAGCCAAAGTGCCCGTGGGGAATCAGGGACTTGGAAAAGGGGCCGGACCTCCTGGTGCTCGGTCCACTCTACTCCCAGGGCGCCCTTCACGTTTAAGGGACACCTTGTAAGTGATAGGGCTAGGGAAGTGAATACAAATGCCTAACCACACTGCAAACTACAGCAGTGGTCCCATATCAGGCCTTTGTCATCTCTGAGCCTCTAGAATAAACTTAGTACAGTACCTGGTATGTAGCAAGTACTAATAAAAAAATCATTGATGGAATGAATGAATGCCTTTAACGATAGTCCCACAAAAGCCATGGTGGCAAATAGTGTCCTTTTTAAGTCAATGATAATAGCCTTTAATATTGAACAAAGCACCTCATGCTTTATGGTGCTCTGACTGTCACCCGTGTAATTCAGATGGGACTGAGAGACCCTCATACTGGACTGTATCAGACGACATCTGAGATGACCACGGCTCCAGCCATCAACTCTTTGGAAAGAACTGCTGAAAACACTGGGTGAGCATGCTTACACGCCCACTCATACACTCACACACTCACATATACACACACACACTTTCCTCGCAGGAATAGTGAGCACCTTACCTAAACATTCATCCTAGGATTAGAAACAGATATTTAAATTCTCAAAGAGGCATAGTCTTAAAAGTATTCTGACCTGTTTCCAGGAATCATATATTTACATAAGTTAAAATATTTAAATCATGACTTTTCTAAGGAATATTCCAGAATTGATAACCGTACTTAAAATAATGAACAGGATGACGGCATCCACCACAGGAACCTTGACTGGCTCATGCTCGCCTGTGGCCTCCCTTTACGTGGGGTTTAGCCTAGAAGTTTAGAAATGTACAGACTGCCAAACCCTATCTCTTGAGACTTTCCTAATTCTATGTCAGTATATCTATGTGTTGGGTTTCTCTATTTTTACGAGCTTCCAGGTGATTCCAGTTCCACGTATGAGAACCACTAGCTTGAGTCAACTCTCACACCTTTCCATGACTGAGATTCAAGGAATCAGCCAGGTGAGAAGGCTGCAACATTTGTCACTCCACAGATCTCGAGGTGCCTGACTTGGCTACCTGGTGCATCTTACTTCTTCAGCTCTCTTTAGATGTCCACTGGAAAGCTGCAAGCCGGATATGATAGGGTACCCCTCCCAGCTAGATGTCAGCTCTTCAGTCAAGAGGATACTTTTTACTGTGATCCCCTGCGCAAACTTAAAAGCTTTTCTCAGGGTCCATGTGTGACTCTGATGAATTTAGACGTCAATTACTCTCCCTCCTCTCAGTTTCTCTAACCCCCAGAAGCTAAGTCAATCACTCAGAGGCATCAGCTAAAGGTAGAAGATTCTGCCCCATTGTTTCCATGTTCTTTCCTTGTGGGAACCCCAAGCCACCTTTCCCCTAGATCCCATGATCTGAACTTCCTCCTGTGTAAAGATTCCAGAACGAGGAAACAAGGCTGCAACTCTATCAAGTGGAAGTGGGTAAGGACTGACTTACCTAATAAGTCTCCCCCAGAGACTGTAGCATTATGATAACACAGTCCTTGATTGTCTCTCTCACAGGCATCCCCAGCACCTAGCACAGAGCCTGGCACACAGAAAGTGCTTGGTGATATCTCCAGCAATAACACAGGGGAGTGGGTCTGGTTGTGGCACAAGCATCTTGGCTTCCTGCCCTCTGGGAAAATTCTCTTTCAGAATCAGTCAATTTGCAAATACTTATTGCTCATATCAAACTTGAGCACTGAGTTCCCGCACCTGGGTTCTAAGAGGGTTAAGTAACCATTAAGATGCATAAAGCAGCTCAGAAAGCTGCAGTTGGTTAGCTTGACGTATTTAAGCCGTAAGTCAACAGTCCACAGAGATGGGCTGTCTACTAGTTGAGGACAAAGGGCAGTGCACAACTTTAAAAGACCCCTCCCTCTTCTGCTCCTCTGCTCCTCTGGTCACCGCCTCACTGTAGACACGGCAGGCAGGGATGCAGTGTAAATTGAATGTCCTGCTCCCAGCAGAGGACAAACATCCAAACAAAGTCTGTAGTCTGAAGGATACTGCCTGGGACTCAAGGAATTGGGGGAGGAGAAGAAATAGAGGGAAAGGGATAAAAGGAAAGAAAAATCTTAAAGGAGGAAGAAAAGTGAGTCCAAGAGTGCTTAACCAATCAATCAAGGTCTATTTTTATACCAACTTACTCACAAAGCCCTCCTTCCAATCAGCTGAGGCATCTTTCTCAAGTCCTCACCTAATATTTGAGCAATAGAGTGGGGATGAGATCAATTTTTCATATTTTACAGAGCCACAGAAGCTAAACAGAATTTGTAAGAATCCAGAATAATTCAAAACCAGGGGTTTTATAGGTGGGATGGATTTTCCAGAAATCTTCTGGTTCAAATGCCTGACCTTGGATAAAAATAATGTTTAATTTCCCCTATTTTGTAGATGACATAAGCCAGTACTAGGCCTGCGCTTATGTTAGAAGGATTTGAAAGGGCTGAGAAGGGCATAACCTGGGTCACTAAACACAGTGCTTTGCAGAAATCTACTCACGACCTTAGTAAACTAGGATCTTATTCATGTCACCTGGTGATTCCAGACTCCTCAGAATTTCTTTCCAAAACATAATTAGTGGTTCTGTATGCCAGGTTCTTTTCAAGGTCTTTTAATCCTCACAACAACCTTGTGAGGTAAATACTATCAGTATTTCCATTTTACTAGTGGAAAAAAACAAAGCACAGAAAGGCCAAACAACTTGCTTTAAATTGCACAGCTCATAAGGGTCTGAGTCAGAATTATGAAGTCAAATATGCCACCCCCTTAGCCTGGACTCCCAATATCTATGCTATCATGCCTATCCATTTAATATCCTATGAATGCATTCCTTAGAAGGAAGAAATCATCTTCTAAAAGTGTCTTTTTTTCCTCTCAAAGAAAACTGTATTTAGAATGTTCTGATAATCCCATTACAATACAAACACCCCAGAAGAGTGTGAAAATTGAGGGCTAAGAAAAGTTACACCAGGCGCCAGGTCTAGTTCACCTCTGCTGAGTTCTTCTCATGAGCGTGGCAGCCAAGAGAGGAAAACATGCCCAAATCATTACCCCAGAGATAGATGAGAATTACGCCCTAAGAATCATCTCTTTCTGCTCTGGTGCCCACTTTATACCCACTCTTCATTTCCCCGTCAATTTGTGCGCCTGTGTTACAATAGTTCTCTATCCCCAAATGGGAGTATTCATTTTCCCCACTTACTGAGGAGGCAATGGGCCAAAACACATCACTTATTAAGAAGTGACTGAGTGTATCCAGGGCTTGTATGTTCCCAGAATAACAGGTGCAGAGGATCCCTGACTCCTGCATGTGCAGGAGTACACCTGTCCACGTGTCTCCCAATAGCCTGAAGACTCTCCTTCCCCATGAGATGGAAGCTCCACGCAGACAGGAGGGCATGTCCTCTTTCCTCCTCTGTGTCCCAGGCGCACAGCACAGAGCCTTCCCCATCGGGTGTTCTCAGCACATATTCTGTGAATGTAAAATCTGCTTCTAGCCAGTAGTTCCCAACTGGGGGTGATTTTGCCCCCCAGGGGACATTTGATCATGTTTAGAGACATTTTTCATTGTCACAACTCGGGCAGAGGTGGAGGGTGCTACTGGCCTCTAGTGGGTAGAGGCCAGGGAGCTGCTAAACACCGTATAATGTATAGGGCAAGCCCTTCATAACAAAGAATGACCTAGGCCAAAGTATCTACACTACTGAGGTTGAGAAACCCAGGGTAGTCCTTCAATAAATGAAAAAATTGAGAACTGAAGCAATGAAATTTCTTGCCCCATCTTGCCCAGCAGAATGGTGGCAGGGGCTGGCCCCATGGCCTAGTGGTTAAGCTTGGCGTGCTCCACTTCGGCAGACTGGCTTCAGTTCCTGGGCATGGACTTATACCACTTGTCAGTGGCCATGCTGTGGCAGCATCCCACATAAAATATAGGAAGATTGGCACAGATGTTAGCTCAGGGCCAATCTTCCTCAGCAAAAAAATAAAGAAGAAGAAGAAGAAGAAGAATGGTGGAAGAGCCAGACCTGGGCCCTGACTTTCAGTCCTGGGTTCTTTCCTCACTGATAAATACTCCAGAAATTAGGACAAGTCTCCACAGAGCACTGTGTGGTTTCTTAGGCCAAACAGGCTCACGCTAAAAAGAGAATCTTAGATTATAGCATGATTTCCTGCTGTCTATTTTTACTCTAAAAAAAAACCTCTGCATAGCTTGGTATATATAAATAAGGCAAATGTTGCATACATACATATCTTTAATAGTTTTTTTAGTTTACTTTCCCACAGACTGATGAGACATTGCTTTTAATCACTCAGTTTTCTAAGAATGAGTTAATTGCTGGTTAAAGTGATGAACTAGCATATGGAGGTGGCTCTTTAGTTGTCTCTCTCTCTCTTTAAAGAGAATGACCTGACACAAATATAGGAAAAAGTTAAATCTGCCAACTTTTTTTTTTTGAGTAGTAGCTGCGTTATAATTTTTTGTACTTTTTAAACTCTAGGCAAGATGACCACAGCTCCAGCACCTCCTGAAGCCACTGACCACCCCCCAAGATGACTTATTTCCACATCTGTTTGCAGGGCTGGGAGGCGGAGTGGAATATGAGGAGAAGCCACATCTTTGGGTCTAGACAGCTCTGCCATTCACTTGGGGAAGTTAATTAACCTCTCTGAAACTGAATTTTCTCTTCAAAATGGAAATTTTTAAAGGGAAATAATTATAGGGATATTGAAAAAAAACTTTTAAAGATGAATTCAGTTCCTCCTGAGAAGACTGAGCACACACTTGGTGAAGATAATAGAAGTGTGCTTTTTACTGTCGACAGAACTTTTGCTTTTTTCTTCTTTTTATCTTTCATAGGAAGACTAAAAATACCAGGGCAAGAATTACAGGTAAAATATATTCCTCCTCCTCCTCTTCGTCTCCAGTTGGTAACCCCCAAATTCTCCAGACACTGCCACGTGTTAAATAAGTTTGCTCTGAGAGTTAATTTGATGACTCAATTCTGCTCCCAGCTCCATGGATCCCAATGAGCATTGATTACCTGGTGTGAGTTGGACGCTGTGCTGGACACTTGAGAACAGAGGGAGGGACAGACAGGAATGACTCTGATCTACGCTCTGCCCTCGAGAAGACTACAGTTAAGTGAGGAGACAGAACAAGGGCACAAATCATCCTAAAACCACACAGAGCAGGGCGCAAGCTATAAGGTTGATGCAAGGCATTCATTCTGTAGCTTCCAACAACAGAGTCCACTTCTGGCTGGGCACTGGAGAGAAGCTTCATGGAAGTGGTGTCATTAGAGGTGACCCTTCAAGGCGGGAAAGGATTCAAGCAGAGCTGTCGGGAGGAGCGCGTTTCAGCAGGAGAGAACTGCCTGGTTACAGAATGCAGGGAGCATCAGAAGGTCTCAGTGGTTCCCCAGGAATGCAGGCTCTGCGAAGGGGGCTAATGTGAGCTGAAAATAAAAGGAAGACAGGCTTTGAAAAGAAAAATATGCCTTGTTTTGATTTATTTATTCCATATTATTGTCTTTATTCTTCAGGCAAATGGGAGCTGCTAAAGATTTTGGAGTAGTGGTGGGATACGAACCTAGTTGTGCTTCCAAGAAAGTTATTCTTCAGCACTGGGAAGAACAGATGAGTCAACTGGTGCAGCGCAGAAAGGAAACTGCGACATCAGCATGAACTCTTGAACTGTGACCTGTTTGTTTATGCCTGGGTTTGAATTGGAATTAGGGTCTGATATTTGAGTGGGGTCTTAAAGGTCATCTGCTGCAAGCTTCACCCACTGCAGCAGTTTCTGGGGTTACACACGCCACCCAAACACCTCCCCTGATGGGAAGGTCACTGGACACGGAATGACACAGGGCCTTAGTGCACAGCTCAGCTCCACAGGTCCAGGAGGCAGAGTGGCATCATGGAAAGACCACAGACCTGGGCTCGAATCCATGTCTGCCCCTATGAGCCGAGCAACCTTGGGCAGGCTCCTCTCTGAGTCTTGGTCCTATGCGTGAATGATAACTTATAATGGACAGAGACATAGTGACATAAAATTAGGTATCTTACCCACTGTGACCAAGCATGGTGGACATATACTCTTTCTCTTGGTCTGAGCCAAAATCTCCCTCCCTGTTTCACCCATCATAGGATCTAATTTCACCTTCTGGAAGCACACAGAACATGTTTGCTACCAATTTCACAAGGTAAATATTAGAAGATAGGAATCATGTTGCCATAAGCCTTTCTTTGCTAAGTTAAACATCGCTTTCCTCAGATAACGTATTTTCCAAAGCACTTATCTTTGCAATCCTAGTATATGCACTGTGATGGTATCCAAACTCTTGGCCTTTACTATGAATCCATATTTTTACATAGGGTGAGGGGTAGAAGCAAGCTTTCTCAAATACAGTCTCAATTATCTCACTCCTAATGAGTGAGTTCGCTTGGCTAAGAGGGAGAGAGGGGGCCGTGTTGCTAATTTCTAGAGACTTCTGAACCCCTTTTTATTCCTCAAGGCCCTGGTCTGACAACTACTCAAATGTAGTCTAGGACAAGGCCCCGGGAAAAAAAATTGAGACCCACTGGTACAAGGGCAGTGTTCCTCTGACTACCTGAAATAAATTAACAAGACTAAAATAATTCCAACACTTCATGTCAAAGAGGCACTGATGAGCTCTTGTTAAGCAGCACATAAGACAGCGCTGCAGTTTCCAGTACGATTAGTCTGGCCTGGGGATCTGAGTACAGCCCTGCACCAGAGGGAAGAGAGAAAACCAGTGGGAGAGACCCGGTGCCCGTCCCACCAGTGTGGAGAATGAGCTGCTCTACTTTGGGGAACAGAAATCTTTCTTTCAGACCCACGGCCTGCAGCTAACACGCCTAGCAACATGCACTGATTCCTTCCTATGCACCAGGCTCTGTATGAGGTCTTGGGGATGACAAAGTCATTAACCCAGCATGGCTGCTCTCAAATGGCTGGAAGTCAGGCTGAGGAGACTGACAGAGAACAAGAAAGATCATGGCAATATAATGTTCTTAGTAAAACAAGGATAATTGAAACCTAGATTTGGCACTTCAAGTCGCAGCAGGGGTCTGGGATAGAACAGACAGGTACAAACACAGCTCAGTCTAACACAGTGTCACGAGCAAAGAGGGAGAGTTATTCAAAGCGCCATGGGGGGAGTGGGAAGCAGAGTCAGAGATATCTTCTCAGAGTGGGGGATGTCCAAGCTAAAATGTTACAAGGATTTCACCAGGCCAAAAGATAGGGAAGGGAATTCTAGGCCAATGGAATAACACAACCAAAGATGCACTGGAGTGAAAGCCGAGGAAGATCTAGAAAAAAGGGCAAATGCAGGGGGCAAATGTACTAATGGGCCTTTAAACACAATTAAGTGGAGTCAAATAAAGTCTTTTAAGCATGGAAATTACATGAAACAGATTATAGTAGAATCCTGTCGCAACTGTGTAGAGAATGAGTCGGAAGAGAGAGACCAAAGGTAGGGAGATCCGTTAGCAAGCTCTTGCCCAAGGGCCGGCCCCGTGGCCGAGTGGCTGAGTTTGCACGCTCCACTTCAGTGGCCCAGGGGTTTGGCCACTTTGGATCCTGGGCGCGGATGTAGCACTGTTCATCAGGATGCTGAGCTGGCGTCCCACATAGCAGAACTAGAAGGACCTACAACTAGAATATACAACTATGTACTGGGGGGCTTTGGGGAGAAGAAGAAAAGAAAACAAAAAAAACGATTGACAGCAGATGTTAGCCCAGGTGCCAATCTTTAAAAAAGAAAAGGAAAGAAAAGTCTTGCCCAAACCCAAGCAGAAATGAGGCCATGGATTAGGGCAGTGGCTTTGGCGGTAGAGGAGAGACGGTGAATTTGGTAAACATTTTGGACAAATTGCTAAATTGACCTGTATCATACCCCTGTGTGAATATTTGAACAATGGTGTTGTGTCATAATTGGGGGCACAACATTAAAGGATGTGTCCTGATATCCCCAGGAGGACCGCTATGAAGAGAAAGGGCTGCTCTTATTTAGGGGTTAGTGCTCTGCAAAGATGCCAGGGTGAAATTAAATACTTGATTTCACTAAGTGTTTATTAGGCACTTAAGTCATCCCATACTCTCCTTTATTGCCAGGCACTGTGTTATGCTCGCTACATGCATCATCTCATTTACTATTTAAAATAGCTTTGAAAGGTCACTTTTATTATTTTACATAGATGTAAATGATAAAGCTAAGTGTGACTGAGTTTACGTACCATGTCCAAGGTCACAGTTAATGAACCGTCAGCTTACACATAGAGGGGAACAAAATAGTAAAACATTTCAACATATATTAAATTGAAGGAAAAATGTCTAGATCCCAGGAGCTCATGTGACCCAGTGTCTGCCCGTCAAATAAACCCCCAAAAGAAAGAGTTTCTCTCACACATTGCTGATGGAAATGCAAATTGGGATTGGAAGGGGAATTTGGCATACTTAACAAAATTTCATATGTGCTTACATTTTGACCCAGTAATCTCACTTCTAGAAATTTATCCAGAAGCTACACCTCCAACAATATGAAAATATACATGCACGTGTTCATTTATCGCAGCATTGCCTGCATATGCAAAATATTGAAAACAACCTAAACGGCCATACATTGAAGAGTAGTTGAATAAATTACAGTCCATCTGTACATTGGATACTATGAAGCCGTAAAAAAAGAGAAGGTTTCCCTGAACTTATATGGAATGATTTTAAGGATCTATTTTTAAGTGAAAAGAGAAAAGTATAAAGTATTTTCTATAGAGTGTGTTACCCTTTAAGAAAGAAGGAGATGTGAGAAATAAAGCATGCGTTTGCTCTTTTGTGAAGAAATACAGGAAAGATGAAGCAGAAATGTATGATATTGGTTACTTATGGAGGTGGTGGGAACCTGATGGGAAGAAAATGGAGTACTAGTGAGGAGGGGAGTGGCATTCCTCTGAATATACCTTTGATTCAACTCTGACTCTTCAACCATGGTGAGGTTTCCCTTACTCACAAAGTAATTAAATAATTTAAATCAACCGGGATGCAGCCGGGAGGGGATCCAAGTGGAATACAAATAGTAGCAAATGAACCTAACTGCATTACAAGGA
Organism: Equus przewalskii; assembly: GCF_037783145.1. Lineage (NCBI taxonomy): Eukaryota > Metazoa > Chordata > Mammalia > Perissodactyla > Equidae > Equus > Equus przewalskii. The sequence continues at coordinate 69,954,556 of NC_091838.1, read as the reverse complement.
ATAATATAACCACGTTGAGGGAGGTGGAGAAAAGAACCAATTCACCTTACTTGGAAAACAGTATCTTGACTGTATATAATAGTCTACAGATAAATGTAACCATATATAGATGCTGTACTCCAGTTAGTGACAAAGGCTCTTTGCTTGATCAAACTTTAGTTAGGGTCCTGAACCTTCTCCTAGGCCCATCTGTGCTCTTCCTGGTAAGATCTAATTTTAGCAAGAACCTTGCTAAGTTGGATTAACCAGAATCCCTGATCCTCAATATCTGATCAACCGTGAAATCCAATCAGGTTCCTCATCCTCCAGCATCCGCCAGGTGATGTCTGACCACCCTGGCCTGTCTTCAGCAAGAGCCCTCTTGGGTCAATTTAGCCAGAACTCACTTATCCAGATGCTTCCTCTCTGTGAGTTTCCATGCGCTGACCCCCACCCTGCTCCTTGGTTACAAATGCCCTCTTGCCCATGATGCATTCAGAGTTGAGCCCAATCTCTCTCCTCCATTGTAATGGTCCCTAGGGTCCTGAACAAAGTCTGCTTACTATTTTTAACAAATGCCAATGAATATTCTTATTTTTAGCATTAGTCAATCTGTCACACAAGCGTATGAGATAGAAATTCTGAAATGACTTCAAACGTATACTTGGGTTGAGTAGATAAGTGACTATGGTGGAAAATGAAGGCGAGGTTTCTCACTGTCAGAGAAAGGACTTACAAATTAGGAAAGGTGAGAACAAGCCCAGGGACATTGGATTGAAATCAGAGATATCAGGATGAACTCAGTTTTGGCAATCAGAGGTGTCAGGATGAATTCAGTATATATGTATACACACAGACATAGAGATAGATACAGAAATAAATATATATATATATGTTTAGTATGAGTGAGTAAATACACACACATTCCATAGCTTTCTCTGCTGAGAAGTCTTGGAAGCAATGTAACCTTAGTAGCAACAGGCACACCTAGTGCCCGTCTCTTGGTTTCCAAATACAATTCCTTGATAAAAAGAAATAGAGATCCTCGAAAAAGTGGTTGATTGGAAGGCAGAGCATGGAACAATATAAGACTAGCCTGGAATATCTTATGATGCCGAAAAATAAGGAAATGCTCAACAGATGACGTGGACATGTCAAAAAGACTCAGGAGACAACTTGAATAAGCTCCTACAGACTAAACCTGGGACAATCTGAGGAACAAAATAAACAATGGTAGTGATGGATTATAACCCATAGACTAAAATAAAAATTCATGAGTCTATGCTAATATAAATAAATAATTGAATAATAAATAAACAGGGATGAAGGGACTGCTGTTCCTTACGGTAGAATTCAATTAGTAATTTTATGATGAAAGATAGAAATAAAAAATGACTGTTAGTAAACACCACAGTATGTAGTATTGCAGTGAAGATTCACTGATGGGTGTTAAAATTAATGGGCAAAAGTGCAAAGAGAAGCAGGATATTTGCAGCTCAAAATATCTCCCCACAAGACACTTATTAATTACAAAGGGGAAAATAACACGTTCACAGTGGTGAGACCTGGCATGCAGCACCTTAAACAAGTGGTCAAAATCAACACTATCAATGATGAGACAAATTGACCTCAGGTAGCTTCCACTATTATGAGAAGGACAAAGTTCACAGCATCACGTCTGTGGTGATCTTGCCAAAACTACTTCAACTCATCTCATCAGCCAGACCCAGGTTGAGGGACATTCTACACAACCACTGCTGGGCAGTACTCTTCAAAAGTGTCAAGATCATGAAAAAAAAAAAAAAGACCAAGACACTGTCACAGATTGGAGAGACTATGGAAACATGACAACTAAGTCACTGTGGGCTTCCGGATTGCATCCTAGCTCAGAAGAAGGACATTAGTGAAACACCTGGTAAAATTCAAATATGATCTGTTGTTTAGTTAATCATACTGCATCGATGTTAATTTCCTGATTTTAATAATTGCAATATGTAAGATAATGTTAGGGAAAAGTAAATGGGAATTTTGTACTATTTTTCAAGCTTTTAGTAATTCTTAAATTACTTCAAAATAAGAAGTTAAATACATACATACATAAACTCCCAAAATGGTCTACAAGCTACTAAGTTAATCAGGCTTTGTTTGCTTGCTACTCCAGTCTTAGCTCTCTATTATGTATATTGAGAGCATCACTGAGATTTTGTCCTCTTCTTCTCCTTACCTGGGTTCTCTAGCAAAGAAGAGCCCAGTACACAGGATCCTTCCCCTTTCTTCCCATTTCCTCATTCCTATCTCTCAATTCCTTCTTACAATTCTGTATCCCAGAAAATCCATGAGCCGACATATTGAAAATATAACTTTCTTTAGAGAGTGGGAGAAAGAGAGAAGTTGGCTGACCAACAACAATTATTTTTAATGAGTGGAAGAACTTGAATGAATTTTCTCTATAACACAAACATAATCAAAAGCCAACGAACTATGGATAGGTGATAAAGTCTAAGGGTGGTCAGGAAGGGAGTAAAGCAATCTGAGGTGAGGATATAGGCTGGGCCCATGGTCATCCTAATTCTAAGACTGAATTCTCAGTTGGCCTTTCAAAGAACCATTTTCTCTCCCTCAGACAAGGGACTTTTGGACTAGTTCATAGTAAAATCACTTTCAGCCATTAATTTCTCTGATATACACCATTCATATTCACATAGTTAAATGTGTCCATTTTCCATATTTCTTGAAAACCAACTCAACTCTCTAATTTGCATAGCACCAGAGTATCTCCCTACAAAATGTTTATTAATTACAAAGGAAAAACTTGTCTCTTTACTGTGGGGAAATCTAGCAGACACCACTTTAACCAAATGATCAAAGTCACCTTACCAGTAAAAAAATGTATCAACATCTTGTACCTTCTCGTGTGATGCCCTGAGAAGTGGATAAGATCACTTCTAAGGAGAGATCTTCCCAAACATCTCATCCACACCATGGAGAGAGTTTGGGGCCATCTTTTCTATGCTCTATCTTCTCTGCACTTGTCCGTTCTTACTCCTTAGTCATAGCAATGATACTTGTGGATGTGGAAGCTGAAATACCTTTAATTTAGCAGACTTTTTCAACAATCATCATAAAATAGAATCGTGTTGATGCAAAACAAGCCCTCATTCTACTTGAGGAAAAAATTCAATTAACAACAGAATCATGTAGAGCCACCCGGTGGTTATGGAAATTTAGTGACTCATTGCAATTGAAAATTGCCTGTAGTGGTGGTGGTGCTATTTTTCCTTTATTCTTGCTTTGCCAGCCCCCAGCAACCAGGCCTGGTTTCCACCCATCACAAAGCAAAATGAAACAAAAATTACCAGGGGTTAAAAGACCTAAATTGGATTACAGTCACGCCATTTAGAAAACAAGGTTTTACTGATAATTGCATTCAGCTGAATAAATATCCTTACATTAGCTTATGGCCTATTAGTATTCTGATGGTAATTATTTTTAGTTAAATGTTTCTGCCTCTGAATAAATGGAGAAAGGGTGGAATGATATGCGGTTTTGAGATGAAATGGACATTCTGTTCAGTAAACCAGAGTCTTGGGCATGGAGCTGGGATTGTGGGTGAAATTGAAAATTACATAGGGATTTATTTAACATTATTTCTTTGCAAAGTTATCCAATGGAGCCATAAACGTATGGTTTTCAACCTTTGTTTCATGCATCAGAGCCAGGGTCAGAAATACAGATGCTGAGGTACTTCTCCAGACATGCCGCATCAGAATCTCTAGGGGTGCGACTCAGGAATGAAAATTTCTAACACACATCCCAAGGATTCCAGTGAGCAACCAATTTGAGGAATACTGTTTTAAATGTTCACCAGTCTTATTCCAAGTTATCAATGATGATTCAAGTATAGATTGATCTCAAAAGACAAAGTCCACCCCTGAAGATAGACCAACGGTCAGCAAACTATGGCCTATGGACTGAATCTGGATCAGCACTTATTTTTGTACACAAAGTTTTATTGGAACACAGCCATGCCCATTTGTTTACGAATTATGTATGGCTACTTTCTTGCTAAAAATGGGAGAAAGAGCAGTTGTAACAGAGACCATAGAGCCTGCAAAGCCTAAAATACTTACTACCTGGCCCTGTATAGAAAAAATTGGCCAATCTTGGGTATAAATAGATGCCCGGGGAATGAGGGACTTGGAAAATGGGTAAGCTAAGAGACAGGCTGGTAGAGCAGTTGGCTGCTAACAAACTGTCAACTCCCTTCTCTGGATTCTTTCTTTTTTTTAAAGCAATCCAGGGTGGATGTCTTCTATTTTTTTTCCAGTTTTATTGAGATATAACTAATGTATAGCATTGTATAAGTTTAAAGTATACAACATGTTGATTTGATACACTTATATATTGTGAAATGATTATATTTCACAATCATTAATTAATTATTAATAATTTATTAATAAACTACTACTAACAGTGATTAACAATAGCATTAGTTAACACCTCACATAATTACTATTTTTTTGTGTGTGGTGAAAACATTTAAGATCTCCTCTTTTAGCAACTTGAGTGTATATAATTCAGGATTAACTATAGTCACTATGCTGTATATTAGATTCCCAGAATTTATTCATCTTATATTGTGCCCTTTGACCAATATCTCCCAATTTTGCCCACACCCCCAGCCAATATTCCATCATATATAACATCTCACATTTTCTTTATCCATTCATCCATTGATGGACAAAGATTGTTTCCATTTCTTGGCTGTTGTGAATAACCCTGTAATGAACATGGGGGTGCAGATAGCTCTTCAAGATAGTGATTTAATTTCCTTTGGATATGTACTCAGAAATGGGATTGCTGGATCATACGGTAGTTTTATTTTTAATTTTTTGAATAACCTCCATACTGTTTTCCATAATGTCTGCACCACCTTCCCTGAATTCTAATCTCAGCTTTTCCATATACTAGAAGGACTTAACTTCCCTGGACTTTAGTTTTCTTTATCTGTAAAAATAAGAAGGATTAGACTAAATAAAATAACATATAATGGACAGGCATTATTGCAGCCTTTGTACTAGGTATGAGGAAGAAAGATGAATAAATCATAGTTTGTGCCCCTAGGTTGCTCAAACAAGATCTCTACGTTCTATTTTATGTTTATCTTAAGAAACTATACGGCATAGCTATTAAGAGTGTGGGTTCTGTGGTCAGATCTAGGGCACTGTTTAAAATCTGGTTTTGCCATCTACTGGCAGTGGAACCTTGAGAGAGGTCTTCCAGCTCTTTCAGCTATTCAGGAACATGGAGATAGTACTTACTCTAAAGTGTCAAGGGGAGGTTAAATTAGACAATACAGGTAAAGAGCTTAACACAGAGCAGGTCTATAATAAATTGTTAGCACTAGTATTATTCATAGTTTAGCATTTACTTGTCAGTAGAGAAACCACTGATTGTGGCTGGGCAATTCTTTGTGCAAATTTTTCCAGAACATTTAGCATCCCTGCCCACTAATTACCAATAATGTTCCCCAAGTCAATGGAACAACCAAACTGCCCTCAACATTTTCAAACACGGAGAGAGAAGTGCTGTTGCCACCTGGTTGAGACCTACTTAGGCAGTAAACTCCTCAAAGATTTGTTTATTTTTGTGTTCTCAGTCCAACACTGTGCCGAGGACATAGATAGCTCAACTCTTAAAAGAAATGAATGAAAGAGAATGAATAAAACAATATGACTTTGTAAATATGCTTCAAAGGCCGCCATCAAAGATTTGTACGTTTTGTTGTACATGGTTCTATCAGATCTCTAGAAAATCTTATTAAATTGCAAATAGTTCTGAGGGGAAATACTTTCAGCTGTTATTAACTAACGTCAAGGTGGGTGAATGCCAGCTGTGACAAAAACCCTACAGGAGTCGTCTTAAGGACAGAGGGAATGGAGACAGAATGGTGTTCAAGTATGCAGTCAAAAATGTAAAGCTTTGAATGGTCTCTAATTGTGCCTCCGCATAAGTCTGTGCATAAAAATAAGAAAGCGTGTGACTCAATGGGAGCTCGATGAAAGATATATCTCTCGCTTCTCACCTCTCACTTTACGTTTAAAAGAAATTGAAACCCAAGGTCCTTTTGTATTTACCATTAGTTTTCTCCTCAGAAGTAATCAAAATGTCCAATTATAGGGAGGAGTTTGGAATAATCATGGTATGTCCATACGAGGTAACATTTTAAGTCCACTACAAATCACGTTTGCATAAAGTAGTTAGTGACTCGGGAAAATGTTCATGATAAAATCTATACAGAGAGAAAGAGAAAGATAGAGAAAAACTGGAAGAAAAACACACCAAAATATTAGCAGTTGTAAATCTCTTTGTGATGGGATCACAAATTATTTTTAAATTATTTTTACATTTTTCTTCATTTTCTAAAATTTCAGGAACCTCACTCAGACAAATAGCACAAATAAAGAGAATATTCCTTATTGTATTTTTGTTTTCACCAGGACCAAACATGACCAAACTCTGTCACATCATCTATGTTGTGGCCACCATATTTGTATTGCCTTTTTGTTTCACTAGAATTTTCTATTATTATTTTATAATTTAAGTTTATAGTTTCTCCCCTACCCCATCCCAGGATCTGTCCCAATACTTTGTGGAATGAAATAAGGGACAAAACAAATAGGCAAATGGGAAGAAACTTGAGTTGTATGTCACAAGTGATTGCCATACTCATCTCTCTTCAGTTTGAGTCCAGACCATGTCCAGCACATGGCCTTGGAGCCTTCCTCTCTGAGTATGGACCTGTTTTTATGTGTCTGATTAAACAACTCAACAAAGAATACTCAGAGACCACTGCCTGGTCAAGCTCAGAGCTCCTGGGACCTGTAGTCTTTCTCCTTCATATGTCAGTGCTGAGTAAAAAGCAGTGACATCTGAGAGAGAAGACATGGGCAAGTCCTACGGTATCTTCCTTCTCCATTTCCTATACCTAGAACTCTGCTTAGAGTCTTGAACATGCTCAATGTCTTCTTTTTCTTTCTTTTTTTGCTGAGGAAGATTCACCCTGAGCTAACATCTGTGCCAATCTTCCTCTATTTTGTATGAGTGTTGCCACCACAGCATGGCCACCAACCAGTGGTATAGGTGTGAACCTGGGAATCAAACCTGGGCTACCAAAGTGAAGCATGCAGAAGTTAACTACTAGGCCACAGGGCTGGTCCCAATGTCCTCTTTCTTTCTTTCAGGAGCAAACCACATCCCATACTTCTCTTTCCTCAAGAATCAGTCTTCCTGAGATAACTAATCTGAATTCTCTTATTTCCTGCCTGTAAATTTTTGTTGTTGTTGTTTGTTTTTTTGCTGAGGAAGATTGTCCCAGATCTAACACCTGTTGCCAATCTTCCTCTTTTCATTTGAGGAAGATTGTCCTTGAGCTAACACCCATGTCACTCTTCCTCTTTTTTGTATGTGGGATGCCTTCACAGCATGGCTTGATGAGCAGTGTGTAAGTCTGCACCCGGGATCTGAACCTGTGAACCCTGGCCCACCAAAGTGGAGTGCATGAACTTAAGCACTACACCACCAGGTGGGCCCCTGTAATTTTTTTTTAATTAGCCAAATTCTTCTCATAAATCCCTGGAAGCTCCTTTCCTCGCAACTCCAAATATTTTTCCTTTCAACCTTCTAAGGTTAATGGTCTTATGACCACTTTGGTTTTCTTTCCAACTCTCTCAAGTGCTTTATGCTGAAAAAAATATCTATTCTTGTGGCCTCAACAATAACAAATTATCTTTATTTAAATGTTTATTATCAGGGTCCCTAAACTCTCAAAGTTTAATTCTGTAAAATATTCACCAAAAAACTAACAATTTATAAAAATTAGTCTCTACTCAACCATCCCTCTCTATTTAACACAAACGTTTCCTAGCCCATTGAGACAAGTGAAGCAGTTATTCACTGATTACCACATGCAAACATCTACTAGTACCATGAAATACGAGAGCAATTCCATTTCAGAGTAAAATCGCACCTCTTGTAAAAGATGCAGGATTACATGATGTCAGCGTACAGCTGAAATACTTGCCAAGCCATTCATAGAGGGGAATCTGGAAGAGTTACTTCAGTTAACAAAAGAAGAAGATAAATTTCTAAAGATGATTACAGAATAGCAACTTCAAAGTCCTCACAGAAAATGATTTGAATATCAAAAAATTAAGTCCTTGGGAAAAAATGATGAACCCTCAAATATTTTAGGAAAATTTTCCCTCTTTAAAATTATACTGTAAAAGCAAAAACCAGTACTTCAATTGTTGAAACAATCTTGAAAAAGAACAAAGTTGAAAGTCTCATGTGTTTCAATTTCAAGCTTTTAACAAAGCACAGTAATCAAAACAGCGTGATACAGGTAAAAAGATAAACAGATAGACCAGGGGAATAGAATAGAGAGCCAAGAAATATATATGTATATGGAGTCAATATATATAGTCAAATATATAGTCACATACATAGTCAAATGATTTTTGATAAGAATGCCAAGACTATTCAATAGAGAAAGGATAGTCTTTTGACCAAATAGTGTTGGGAAAACTGGATATTCACATGCAAAGGAATGAAGTTGTACCCTTACCTTATACCATATACAAACATTAACTCAAAATGGGCCAAAGATCTAAATGGAAGACCGCACAATAAAGCTCTTAGAAGAAAACCCAGGGAAAAATCTACATGACATTGGATTTGTCAGTAATTTCTTGGACACGAAGGGGAGGAAAAAATTTTCCTCGACCTTCTTGGGATCCCTGGCTGGGCTTGAAAATAAAACTGACAAAGATAGATTTAATAGGAGAAAGCATACAAATTCATTTAATATAAGGTTTAGGGGGCATGGAAACTTTCAAAAGGAAATCCAGACCCAAAGAAATGGTTAAACTTGAGCATTTTTATGCTGGGTTTGATGAAGAGTAGACAGTCACGGAGAAATATAATAGAGCAAAGAGCATGAGGTAAGTGCAGTAAACTGGGGAAACTTAGCGAGGCCTGTTTGTTTGGATTCTTCTAGGCATTCCTTTATCTTTGGAGATAAGGATGCTCCTTTTCCAATGGCGCTTCTCGCATAAGAGTTTTGTGACTTTCCGTTTTTGCAAACTCCTTTAGCTTAAAATGTTATATATGTCAAGGTGCCATCTTTTGGGGTAGCATGTTCTGAACCCCCTCAGATATGACACCAAAGGCACAGGCAACAAAAGTAAAAAGAGATAATTTGAGATACATCAAAATTAAAAATTTTGTGCAAAAAAGGACAAAACAGACAGAGTTAAAAGGCAACAAATGGAACTGGGGAAAATATTTGCAAACCATATATCTGATAGTTAATATCCAGATTAAATAGAGAACTCCTAAGATTCAACGACAAAAACCCAAATTACCTGATTCAAAAATGGGCAAAGGACTTAAATAGACATTTCTCTAAATATATACAAAATAGACATTTCTCCAAGATATGTGAATGGCTGACAAACACATGAGAAGATGCTCATTGGAAAATGCAAATCAAAACCACTATGAGATATCACCTCATATCATTAAGACAGCTACTATAAAAAGAAAACAAGACAAAAAAATAACAAGTGTTTGCAAGGATGTAGAGAAATCGGAACACTTGTACACTGTTGGTGTGAATGTAAAATGGTGCAACTGCTATAGAAGAGAGTATGGTAGCTCCTCAAAAAATTAAAAATAGGGCCGGCCCGGTGGCTCAGTGGTTAAGTGCATACCTTCTGTTTCGGTGGGCTGAGGTTCATCAGTTTGGATCCCGGGTACGGACATGGCACCACTTGGCAAAAGCCACGCTGTGGCAGGCATCCCACATATAAAGTGGAGGAAGATGGGCAAGGATGTTAGCTCAGGGCCAGCCTTCTTCAGCAAAACAAAAGAGGAGGAGGAGGATTGGCGGCAGATGTTAGCTCAGGGCTAATCTTCCTCAAAAAAAAAAAAAAAATTAAAAATAGAATTTCCATATGACCCACAAATTCCACATCTGGGTATACAATCAAAAGAGGTTTCCAGGAATGAGGGGGAAGAGGACACGGGGAGTTGTTTAATGGGTATAGAGTTTCAGTTTTGCAAGTTGAAAAAGTTCTGGAAATTGGTTGCACAACAATGTGAATATAATTAAGAGTTCTGAACTATACACTTAAAAATGGTAAAGATGATAAATTTTATGTTTATTTTACCACAACTTTTAAAGAAGTATTTTTAAAAAGTTCAGGGGAAACTGTCATAAAAATCGAAAAGGATATTGCATTCAGATTACCTGCCAAAAGTCTTTAAATTTTCCCTCCACATCAAGGGGCCAAGATTGGCTTCTTTACTATACGTGAGGTTTGAGCATGAAAGACTAGACAAAACACTAATCAATACGCCAGTGATTTATTTTAAAAGGAAGACTTTGAAGTGACAAAAAGATTAGAAAGTAAATATGTACCTATGTTTCTTTTAAAGTAAAATAGAGCATAGATGCTCATAACCGACTAATGCACGGATTTATCGGGTATACGGCAACAACAAAAATAAATAAACAAGTAATTATTTATTCATTCTAAGAATTAGTAGCCAGTTGGAATTACAATATAAACTGTTTTCAATGTAAGATACAAATAATTGTTTATAATTACTTGTTTCTTTTTAAGTCTCAATTTAACCAGTTTCTCACTATTTATTGTTAAATATGGGTCTTGTTCTGTATGGATTTATTTAAATGACCTTTTTCTACTGTGAAATTTCCACTTCTTTGGATAATAAAGACCTCCTTCAGTTATGTCCTCTATGCAGATGACTTCCAACTCTATCTTTGGACCTGAGCAATCTCTTTTCCAAATGCCCCAGGACATTTTTATTTAAAATGTTTCTCTGTTAATTCAAATTCAATGTAAAAAGTCAAACCTATCATTGCCCCTCTAAACATTACCTTCCTATTTCTCCATGTCATCATAAATGCCACACTGACTAAAATGAAAATACTGGTGTCATTCTGTTTACTTCCATTGGTGCATCCGTCATTTAATGAATTTCAAAACCCTGCTGACTTTCCTTTTGGAGTGCGTCTTTCATCTGTCCTCTCTTGTCCACGTTCTCCATGGCTCCCTTAGGTCTGGTCCTCATCAGTCAAGTCTGGATGAGCACAAGAAGCTTCTCTTTTGTCTTCTCACTTCTTGGTTTTTTTCCTATTCTAATCCTACCCAAATAACACACCCGAGTTAATCTTTCTAAAATGTAGCTCTGCTCCAATCAAAGCATTGTACTCACTTTGCCTTGAGCATTTTTTTCTTTTACTATCTCTTGGCTTTTGCATCATTCTTTCTCCCTGAAATTCCCTCCTCTGTGTCCTGTCTCTCCAAATCCTACTCAGATCCCAGTGCTGTCTCAAGCCTAACTGCCCTCTCCCCAGGAACACATTTTGTCTCCATCCCTCAGGACAAAAGTACCCGCGCATGTGAACTCCGACCGTGTACAGCAGGGAGCCCAGACGTAAGAGACTTGGAATCTTCTTATTTGCCTAATCTTGAATAAAGCTCTCAATGGCTATAATGATTACAAAGAGTTGTTATTCATTGAATGCCTACTCTGTTTTAAGCTCTTTATATTTATTATAGCAGTCATTATTTACTGAGTCTTTCTTAGGTGCCAGGTCTTAAATACATTACATGAATCAGTCCACACAAAAAGCTCTGTAAGGGAAGTAATGTTATTAGTCCCATTCTTCAGATGAGGAAACTGAGGCAAAGAGAAAATTTTAACTTAATGAAGAAAGTTGCAACTAATAAGCGGCAGAGCTAGGACTCAAACCCAGAGTCCAGCTCCTGAATCTATATTCTTAACCACTACCCTATATTATAATATGCCATTTAATGCTATAATTACCCAACAAGATATATATTATTTGCCCTCTTTGAAAATGAGAAAAATGAAATTCCGAGAAGTTAGGAAATACCCTAAGATGTGGTAAGTGGAAATACTAGACTTTATATGCAAGTCCATCAGACTTCATTAAACAGCATTTTTTTTTAAACTGATTCTGATTTTTTTTTTAATTTTAATTTTTTTTTTTTTGAGGAAGATCAGCCCTGAGCTAACATCCGTTGCCAATCCTCCTCTTTTTGCTGAGGAAGACTGGCCCTGAGCTAACATCCGTGCCCATCTTCCTCTACTTTCTATGTGGGACGCCTGCCACAGCATGGCTTTGCCAAACAGTGCCATGTCCGCACCCAGGATCCAAACCAGCGAACTCCGGGCTGCTGAAGCAGAAGGTGTGAACTGAACCACAGCGCCACTGGGCCTGCCTCAGCATTTTTTTATTTTGCTTGTGTTCTTGAGATATGCTTGACTACTTCAAAGAATATTTTGGGAGTTAAATAGGATCGTGCTTGTGCTTTGTAAATGCTAATACACTATACTGAGTGTTGGGTTTAGCTCCCAGTGAGCACACTCTTATGTTGCTATCATGCCTATTAGCTTTAGACAAATAGTCTCCAAACTTTAATCTGCTACTTCTGTTTATCTTTATTCATATAAAACTATAGTAATTTATGTATAAATTAAATATATGCATTACTGTACTAATAAACCTTGATTCTGTCGCTTATTAGTTAATTGGTTTTATGCTAGTTCCTTAACCTGTCTGTGCTTCAGCTTCTCGATCTTTTATACGGGGATACAAGTATACATACTGGGTGTTGTAAGAGTTAAAATAATAATAAATGTAAAACCTTTAAAGCAGTACCTGGAACACAGTAAAATGCATAAAGCGCTAGATATAATTATTATGATTGTGTGTGTAACAAGACACACAAAAATGAAATTTAAAGAAAATGCGAAATATGAGTGAAGCAAATTTTAGTTTACTGACTAATGATAGAAACTTTTTTGCCTTACCTAAAAATATTCCTAATATCATTAATTTTAGCAAGAGAAAGATGATTGAATATGCCCCATTGCTTTTGAAAGTCTGGATAAAGCCTTGAATGTACAAACCCTAATGTGGAGACAACAGCACTAAGCTGTCTCACGCCAATGATGCCACCATAAGGCCACCAAGGAAGAACATGATGCGTGTTATTTCTCATACCTCTAGTCTTCCCATTAAGGGAACTCAAACATTCACAGCTTTCTTCTTTCTTCTGTCCTTCTCTGTCTTTACTGTCACACTCAAACATATGAATACACACACATATCATTTTAACCTCCATTTCTCTCATTTCACTCTTATATTCTCCATGAATGCTCCTCTTCCCCATTCCTTTTATTCTGAGCTGAAAAATTATTTTAATCGTTGCTTATGAGCATAAAGATAGTATTAGTCATATGTCAGCATTCAAGAAGATAGAAGCTATCCATTTTCACCTAAAATTATACAATAAGTACTAATATCCTCACTTTCAAAAACCTTCATAGATTTTTAGCCATCTCTTTCAGAATTACTATTTTTCACTTAAACTTTCTACCCATAGCTTCATCTTCTCCTAATTGTATCTGTTTGCCTTAAGCATTAGTATTCAAAAGACATATTTCCATCATTTTCTTATTCAATTTTAATATTGTTCTGTTTCAGGAGTTTCCATTTCCTGGTAAGATGGAGTAGACATGATCCACTCTGTCTCTTGCACTGAATGTGGCTACAAGACCTGGACAGAATGCATGCAGCAGCTACTCGGGGACACTGAGAAGTAAATAGCAGCAGGAAGATTGAGAAAGAAGACCAGAATTTGAAGTACCAACAAACTAGTGGAGAATTTTCATTGTTTTTTCCTCCAGTATCCCCCAGCCTGAGCACAAGGCAGCCTGAAACCCAGAAGTGAGTACCAGCACAGAGAGCTCCAGAGAAGCCCTTAATTCTGCCTCAAGGAGTGAAAAGAGAATTCTAATGGTGAAATAAGAGACTGTATAAATTTCACTTGATTTTTTTTATCCTTCTGTTTTCTCAAGTCCCAGTCGCCAAGCAATGCCATGGCAGTGGTAACAAAGACCCCTAATGGGAGCCCACTGAATGGGAAAGGTGTCGGGGGGGCCCTTCCTCTCTGATCAGTGGGGCTGTAATTCCAAGAAGGTGGGGTGACTCCCTTTTGATTTTTACTCTTGCTCTGTTCTCCCAGTAATTGGCTCTGGACATGGACATAGTCACAAAAATGTGTGGCAGGTTTAACTAAAGCCCCAGCTTTCTAGGTAAAGAAACAAAAAGGGGACACCCAGGGAATAAGTACCAGTGGATTGCAAAGATGAATGATATCAAGAAAGTGACCGCAAAAAGTTATTTATGAACTCCTGGGCATCCCGGGAATCTATACACGCATAGAGGCGATCATAATCAGTGTGTCAAAGAATTCAGAGAACGAACATACAGACAGGCCGCTGCCCACATCACAGGCTGACCCCTGGGTGGTGCACACATTGTGACAGATATAATTGGAACTGCAAAGGCTTTAAAAACCAAACTGACATGGGAACCATAGCCTACAGATGGCGGGTTGGAACTTGTAGCCTGAACCTAACCAGGTCAATTGCCTGATAAAGCAAAAATACTTGTGTTTTCAATAGGATTTCAATAAGGCCAAGAGTCTCACAACATAACATACATAACGTGCAGGGTACAATCCAAGACTACTCAGCATATGGAGAACTTTCAGTCAACATAGGAAAAGGCAATCAACAGATAGTAACCTCAAGATGACGCAGGGTTATGGGTTGAATAGTATTCCTCCTAAATGAATATATTGAAGCTCTGACCTCCAATACCTTAGGATGTGACTATATTTGGAGATAAGGTCTTTAAAAAGGTGATTAAGTTGAAATGAGGCCATTGGGGTGAGCTCTAATCCAGTGTGACTGGGGTCCTTATAAGAGGAAACTTAGACACAGAGAGACACCAGGGATGCCTGTGCAGAGAAGAAAGACCACGTGAGATCCAATGAGGATGCAGCCGTCTGCAAGCCAAGGACGGAGGCCTTGGAAGACACCACCAAACATCCTGACACCGTGATCTCAGACTTTCAGCTTCCAGAATAGCAAGAAAGTAAATTTCTGTTGCTTAAGCCACCTAGGCTGTGGTATTTTGTTATGGCAGTCTAAGCAAGCTAATATACACTGATACCATAATTTTCAATGGAGACTTTAAAGTAGATATTTTTAAAATGCCACAACAAGCAATAGCAAATATTCTTGAAACTACTGGAAAAATAGAAAATCTCAGCAAAGATGTAAAAGATTAAAAGAATCAAATGGAAATTTTAGAAATGAAAAGTACAAGAACCAAAAAGTATATTAACAAACTCCCTTGAGCTCTGAGATGACAGAGAAAATTGTCAGTGAATCGAAAAATAGATCAACATAAATCATCCAATCTGAACAACAAAGGGAAAAGAGATTGAACAAAAATTAAGAGTCACAGGGACCTGTGGGGCAATAAAAAAGGTCTAAAATTTAGGTCACTGGAGTCCCAAAAAGAGGGGATAAAGAGGACGTTGATGAAAAAATATTTGAGGAAATAATAGCTGAAAATTTCCCAAGTCTAGCAAAAGACATAAATCTACAGATTCAAGGAGCTAAGCAAAATCCATACAGGATAAACCCCAACAAAACCCCACACCCAGACACATCATAATCAAACTTCCGAAAACTACCCAAGAAAAAAAATCTTTAAAGAAGCCAGAGAGAAATGATGCCTTACCTATAGGGGAAAAATTCAAATGACAGATTGCTCATCAGAAACCATAGAAGATAGAAGAATTGGAGTTCATAGAAATGACACCAAAAGCAAGGCTCACACAAAAAATTATAAACTAAACTTCATTAAAATTAAAAATTTTTGCTCTGCAAAAAACATTATTAACTGATTGAAGAGACAAGCTACAGACTAGAAGAAACTATTTCTAAATTAGATATCTGGCAAGGAACTTGTATATGTGTATGTATAAAGAACTCTCTCAACTCAACAGTAAGAAGAAAAAATTTTAAAATGAGCAAAAGAACAGACATTTCCTTAAAGAAGATACAAGTGTGGTAAATATGCATATGAAAAGATGTTCAACATAATTAGCCACTAGAGAAATGCAAAAGAAAAGCCTAAGATGCTGCTACATACATATTAGAATGGCGAAAAGAAAAAATACTGGTAATACTAGGTGTTCGCTAGGGTATGGAGCAACTGAAACTCTTGTATATTGCCAGTAGGAATGGAAAATGGTGCAAGTGCTCTGGAAAATAATTTGGCAGTTTCTCATACAGTTAAACACACACACACCATATGACTAAGCAATTCTACTCCTGGGCATTTCCCCTTGAAAAGTGAAAACTTGTATTCACACAGAAATCTGTACACAAATGTTTACAGCAGCTCTATTCCCAATTACCAAAAACTGGAAACAACACAAATGTCCTTTAATGGGCACATAGATAAATAAGCTGTAGTATATTCATATAAAGGAATACTATAGAACATTAAAAAGGACCAAACTATTGATACATGCAATAGCTTGGATTGATTTCAACAGAATTATGCTGAGAGAAAACATTAAATATCAAAAGATTCCATTTATGTAACATTCTTGAAGTGACAAAATTATAATGACACAGAGCAAAACAGATCAGTGGTTGCCACGGTGGGGATGGGGGATGTTATTTTAAAGGGGTATCATAAGGGAATTTTTGGGGGCACTGTAACTTTTCTGCATTCTGATTGTGGAGTTGGTTACATAAATCATACATGTGTTAAAATTGGAAGGACTATATACCCAAGAAACAGCCAATTTTCTCCTATGATAATTTAAGAAATAAAAGTAATAAATGAAAAATACATTCTCCTGTTGTATTTATTCATTTGATAACATGATTACTCTTCCAAAAGTTTTCGCTGTCAGATATCAATTACGTTGTTGGAGAAATGAGGTTTTGGCAACTAGCCTGGAAATCTAAACACAACTTATCACAATATTTTCAGGGAAAAAAACCCATAGTTTGAATTTCCCCATTGCTTGAAGTCAAAGAACCAAGATGGAGGCCAAGGGAAGATTGCCACGAGGGTGGGGTAAAGAGAGCTGTGTGCAGAAAAATAGGTCCAGCCAAGGGGAGAGGGCATGGGTCCTCCAGGAAGAAAGGAAAGGAGAGACTTTCTAAGAGGGAAAACATCAGGCCTAAAGGGAGTTTGAGCTTTTAATCAGTGGCTTATCTACCTGAAAAAGACTAAAGAAACTGTTTCAGAAAGAAAGAGAGTGATCTTTTCAGTCACCAAACATTAGTCTGACTATTCTACCCCGGTGTTAGTCAGTTCAGGCTGCTAGAACAGAATACCATAGACTGGGTGGCTTATAAACAACAGGAATTTATTTCTCACCGTTCTGGAGGCTGGAAGTCCAGGATCAAGGCTCCAGCAGATTCGCTGTCTGCTGAGAGCCCGCTCCCTGATTCACAGACGACACCTTCTCACCGTGTCCTCCCATGGCAGAAGGGGTGAGGGAGCTCTCTCGGGTCTCTTTTATAAGAACAATAATCCCGTTCATGAGGGCTCCACCTTCATGCCCAAATCACCTCACAAAGGCCCCGCCTGCTAATACCACTACACGGGGGGTTAGCATTTCAACATATGAATTTTGGGGGGACACAAACATTCAGTCCATAGCACCACTGCCAGCATCAATAGTTAAGGGGGTGCCAGAGCAGGAGGAGGAAAATTCTAGAAATGACATTTTTTTTCTTTTTACCACAGATACAGAGATATATATATATTGTATATGTGCCAGATGGATGACGAGTACAGGGAACTGGCGCTGCCACGGCCTGGCCATGAGCAAAAGTGTGTGAAGTGCAAGGAACGCCTACCTGTCGTGGTGACCCGAGTGGGAAGTGCCTTCAGCAGGGACTATTTCAAGGTGCTTTATGTCTGCAAGTTCAGAGCCATGCTTGGGAAGAGCCAGCTGATCTTTTCCAGGGAGAAGGTTCTTCTGATGTGGTTTGGGGGGGCCTTTGTCCGGCTTCAGGGTCTGGCAGGTCCTTGAGGGCCTGAGGAGAGATTCTGTCAAAAGACTGCATTTTGTGACAGGGATTGTCTACGTTGACGAGGGAGCAGCCTGTGGCCAAAGCCCAGAGGACAGAGCGAAACCCCTGGCTGAAATGAAGCTGATCCTGCAGACTGACGGCTTCCCATGGCACATTGTTGGAGGGGGTCATTGAAAGGACATGACCTCTAGCTGACAGGAAAGCTAGACCCAGGCAATCGGAATGTTCCCCGCCCCCTCCCCTGTCCTTGGAATGTACATGTACGTTCTGCCCACCGTTCCCACAGTGGGAGCCATTTTCAAGGACGTAGCCTTGAGAGAGTAATGCATTGTCGAGGCCATCTGGAGAGTATACACAACTGAATCCAGTTAAGGGCTCTGCATAAACTTTTAACATTCTGGTAGGCAGATGCAGAGATCTACTCGTCTTGTGACTGCCCAGGACAAACCTCCTAAGTAAGTTCCTTTGCTTCTTAGACCACCTACCAATCTGGAGTGGCCTGGAGATTCTTTCTTCAGTCGCTCTCCCAGCCCTCCATGGACTGGGAACAGTTCGAATTTCACCCCAGGAAACTCCAGAGGTTTTGAACCAACAAACATCGCTGTCTTTGAAGTGGCGTTCGACCGGCCCAGTGTGCAGCACTGCCCACGGAGAGGAGCAGCTGAGCCAGCCCACAACCGGGACCCTAGAGCCCAGATGGGCTACCCACAGCTGCCCAGGTCAAGATTCTATCCAGACTGTTCGACTCAGTGAAGATTCTGACAGCCAAGGAGGAGCTTCTGCAGACCCTGCAGACCCACCTGATTCTACATGTGGCCTGGACCCACGGCTACCTCAAGCTCCTGATGTTGATGGCAGCACCCATCTGGCCATCAAGCTCAGGACCATCCTGGTGTCAGGGAGAGGGGCCTTCCTTGTCTGTGACAAGTTTCTCAGACAAGCCACACAGCGACTTGGTGGTGGTGTAGCCCACGTGTGACTACACACAGAAGGAGGTCGCCTTCTGTAACCACCTGTTTGCTATCCGCTCCGTCGTCATGCCAGTCATTGAAGCCAAGGCCCCCCAAAAGGCCAGCATCTACCTGCTGGTGGAGAACTTCATGCTCAGGCTGCAAACCTAGTTCCCCTCCACAGTCAGCACCATGTGCAGGACGAATGAGAAGGAGGTCAAGGCCCCCAGGGACAGCTGTGCTGCCATACCCCTAGGTCTCCACTGCTTACTCTGAATGTGTACATTGGACCTGACAGAGCCATGGCTTTTGAGCGTCAGACTTCTTCACATCTCTCCCAGATGCAGCCTTCAACCCCACTGGCTGAGGCCAGGATGCCCACAGCATTCTGAGGCTCTTTAGGGATAGGCAGAGCTCAGAGCTGCTGTGAGGGGGCTAGAACCCTCCTTGGACCCCCTGCTACCCTACATCCTCATTGAGACCCAGCTGTGCAGCCAAAGGTACTGGTACCTGCTCTGCTGGGGAATCCTGGGAGGGGCCCTTCTCGTCATGAGCACCCGTGGTGCTGGCCCCCACCAGGGCCTGGGTCATGCAGGAGATCCAGAAATATCTAGTTGAGGACAGTGACAATGAGACAGAGACAGGTCAGAGCTGAGCACAGGAATGAGCTCCTGGAACAGGAAGTACCTGGGCCCTGCAACCCAGTGTGGTGGCCACCCAGCTGGGACTTCTGCCATGCCACACTGGAGTAGAAAGGCAAGGACGAAAATGAGCAGGCAGCATGTGATCATCCATTTGTATAAATAAAAATGTTTTTAATTAAAAAATACATACATATAATCTACTAAAATTAAAATAAAAGTTGGCTTTTATCATGAGCTTGTCATGAATTTAAAATATGTAAGTTCATTGACACTCTTCCATTCAAACAGTGGAGTTTAAATCCCTTCATCTTGAATGTGAGCTGGACTTAGTGACTCGTTTTCAACACATAGATGTGGTATAGCTGATGCTTTGTGACTTCAGAGGTTAGATTATAGAAAAGATACACGCTTCTCTCTCTCTCTCTTAGATTTCTCTGACTAGGGGAAGACAACCACGAGGCTATCCAAGCAGCCCTGTGGAGAGGCACACATAGAGAGGAACTGAGACGTCCCATCAACAGCCAACACAAATGTGAGTGGTCTACGTGAGAGGGCCACCTTCAAAGTGGATTCTCCAGCCATAGCCAAGGCTTGACAGGTCCAGTCAACATCTTTATGGCAACCTCATGAGAAACTCCAAACCACAACAGCTCAGCCAAGCTGTTCCTGAATTCCTGAGCCACAGAAATGGTGAGGGGTAATGAATGATTATTGCTGCTTTAAGCCACTGCTACGCAACATTAGATAACTAATACAAAGCCCATATGCATCAGGCTTCACATACATTATCTTATGTAATTCTCACAAAGTAGAACATCTCATTTTACAGATGACCAACCTGCTGCCTGGAATTATTGAAGAATTTATCACATGGTCATGGAGCTAATTCACAGTCGAGCTGGAATTCACACTCAGGACACACCAGATAGGTCATAGGAATGGGTGTCAGGCTCTGGGGTTGCAGTCATGGAAAGCAGTGCATGGTGCATTGATCAGGGGGAGAAGCTATTGAACAGGAGAAGGGGAAGGATCATCAAGTTCAGCTGGAAGAAATGGAAGCGCTAAATTAGCAAATTCGGTAGAAACTCCACAGGCCAGGTCAAACTTGAGGAGAAGAAGTGAGATCTCTGGCAAAGAGAAAAGCAAAAGGAGATGAGAAAAAGGCAGAACTCTGGAACTGTTTGTATCTTTTTAACGGCAAATGGGAGGATAGATAAGAACACAGCAGGAAGTGAAGTGGAGTGAGAGTCTCAAGCAAAGCTACACTGCTCATTTCCTATTACTCAGTGTTGCCCTGGCACTAGGACCTCCACCTTATGGTAATGATATTTAAATGAGAAAAGTGCAAATGATGTAACGTGATTTTATTGGCGCTGATGTTCACGTTTGTCTAGTTAGCTCTGCCTGATCAGGAAGTCTGAGTACGAATTTGGGAAGGGTTTTGTCCCAGAAAAAGAATGATACTGTAGAACGGAACATGGAGAATGACACATGGGCTTGGGCTTAGCCTCCCAGGAAGGTCTTCCAGGTACCGCTGATTTGTTTCTTTCCCCCATAGCCCTGGTAGGAGTCAGTATTAAGTAGTAAATCTTTCCATTTTTCTTGCCTGGTCCGTTCTGGCTTTAATGCTAAAGGAAACTCTATAAGTTAGGGCTCCAGCCTGGCCAGCTGCTCATTCCCAGAGCCCTGTGTAAGGGGACAGAACCCTATAGATGCCTGCTGCTTGGACAGCTCTGCCTGCTTCGGCCATTTCTGCAGAGGCAGGCTGCCCAGAAAGAGTGTGTTTGCCTCCTAGGGCTGCCATGACAACGTACCACCTGGGTGGCTTAAAACCACAGAAATTTGTTCTCTCACAGTTCTTGAGGATGCAGGTCTGAAACCAAGATGGCAGCAGGGCCATGCTCTCTGATGGCTCAGGTGAGGGAATCCTTCCTTGCCTCTTCCTAGCTTCTGGTGATTTGCTGATAATCTTGGGCGATCCTTGGCTTGCAGCTACAGCACTTCAATCTCTGCCTCCGTTGTCACATGGCCATCTTCTCTGTATGTGTCTATGTGTCTTCTTATAAGGACACCAGTCATGTTGGATTAGAGCCAGCCCTAATGACCTCATCTTAACTTCGCTATAGCTGCAAAGACCCTTTTGCAGAGTCAGGTCACATTGTGAGGTAATGAGGGTGAGGATTTCAACATAAGAATGGGGGTGGGGAGGAGGGTCACAATTCAACCCATAAAAGAAGGGAAATAGAACCTAGAATCAGTAGACATCACCCGAAGGAGAAACGACCCAAAATCAATAGCCCGAGTTGATTCACACTTTATGTGTACCAACCTACACTCCTGTGATAGTCCTTCTTCCTTTAGCTTCTCATGACACTTGTAGTGCCCACAATGCCACAGCTAATCTAAGCAATATGGTGCCAGGCTAGGAGTATGAAGATTTGGCGCGGCATGACATTGCGACTGACTGAGTGTGTGACTTTTCCAATTTGCCCACCTGAGCACCTGATCAGTGACCTTCCAATGAGTGTCCCTTGAATATACAGCAGCTCCTGGGTCACTTGAGCCTCCCTGGTTCACCTAGTTCACCCTTGGCAGGAGTTTCATCAACATAGATGACGCCTGCTTCCTCAACAGTCTCTGGGTCCCAGGAGTATCTTCCAGCTCCCATCATCACAACTGCAAGTCAACCTTTGGGAAAGAGAGTGGGCAAAGGGCACTTTCCTTCACGAATCCTTAGGCAACAATCTGGAAATGGCACATGTCACTCCTGGTCACATCCCGTTGTCCAGAGCTCAGCTGCCTGGTCATACTCAGAAGCCAGGGAGGCTGAGAAATGAGGTCTCCAGCTGAGTGGCCCTGTGTCCAGTTAAAATCAGGAGTTCTATTATTAAAGGTAAAAGGGCAGAATGAATATTCATGGAAAACTGTTTGTCATATACTTTATAATTTTTTTAATGTGAGCTTTATTTCTGTGCCGTAATCTTTGAAAAGATTACTTAACATTTGCATAGTTTTCAACCATGTAGCTATATCATAATTTAAGTCATTTTCCTCTTATTGGACATTTAAAATGTTAAGTTTTTCACATTATAAATAATGCTGCAAAGAACAAACTCACTGAAAATCTTTGTGCGGTTCTCTGATTATCTCCTTATGATAATCTCCTAAAAGGCTTCCTTGAGGCCCCCTGACTCAGGTCTTTGATACACGGACCAGATGAGATGGACTGGCTGATCCAGGTCATCTTTGAGAGAAGTGAGTGGTCCATGGCTCATTCTGCCCCTCCTCCACGCCACCTTGCTTTGGCCAGCTCTTCCTCTAGGCCCAGGGCTGGTTCTCAGCAGCAAGCTACATGGGAGATAACATGTTAGTAGCCAGATGTGCCATTGTTGGATGTTTTCAAGAGGTTTGATTTGAAGGACTTGCCTTAAAATTGCGTTCTGTGCATCTCCAGGCCCTGTGTATGTACTATTTTTACTCATCAACTGTATTTGTCTGCTGCTTTACAATATGCAAGATGCTTAACCACACTTGTTCTCACTGGCTAGATCCCATAGTGATTTTTCGAAATGCAAATCTGGTACTACCACTTCCATGGCTTAAACCCTTTGAAGTATCCTTGGCACTCTCCAATTCAAGTCCAAATTCCTTAACATTCCTTAACATAAATCTCTCTGACTGCCATATCAATTAGCTTTTACTGCAAAAAAAAGACACTCAAAACGTAGTGGGTTAGAATGATAGCCATTTATTTCGCTCAGGATTCTACGGGTCAGAATGTGGGCTGGGCTGTGCTGAGCTGGGCTCACTCAGACATCCACGGTCAACTGTAGGTCAGCGAGGTGACTCTGCTTCTGGGGATAGCTGACTCGGGGCTGGAGTGACCAAGAAACTGGGGCAAGCATCTCTCATCATCCAGCAGGTTATCATGGATTTATAAAAATGTTAGGGCCAGGTTCTAAGAGTAGCAAGAATCTTCCAAGTGCAAGAACTTTTCAAGCCTCTTGCATTATATTTGCTAATTTTTCACTAGCCAAAGCAAGGCCCATAGCCAACTCAGATACGAGAGACAAGAAGAGAAAACAGACTTCCCTTGTTGGTAAGAGGAAAAGAATTTGTGGCCATTTTTACCATCTACCACAACTTCTTTCTCTAGTCTCATCTCTTTTTGTCCCTACTCTCATCTCCATAGACTTTGCTCCAGCCAAATGGAACTGCTTACAGCTCCCCACTCTGCCTTGTTCTTTTAGGCCTCCAAGCTTTTGCTCATGCTAATGCCTCGCCTGCTACGCGCCTCCCACTATTCACCTAGCCAGCACCAACTAGGTCCCACTCTAGAGGTTCCTTCCTCCAGGAAGCCTTCTCTCATCTCCAGACAGGGGTAGATGTTGCTCCTCAGTATTCTCTGTGCTTCTGCTTTTAACCCTTACAATGCTGTGTTACAAATGTCTTTCTTCTTGTCCATTTACCCCACAAGACTGTAAGGTACTTGAGAGCAAGCTACGTTTTCTGTTGCATACTTGGTACCTTGTGCCATAGAGTAGGAGCATCATAGCTGTTCTCTGGTCAACTGATTAACTGCATGTGAATGAGTGAAAGAAAATGGGTGGAGGACAGCCTTTTGCAAATCTATAGGCATCAGATATAACACAAGGATAGAATCTTTGAGTTGGAAGGGACCTTGGTTATCTTCTTGTCTTTGCATAAATCCTTTGAAAAACATGGTTAAAAATTGTTTCTCAGTCCATGGGGCACAGTGGTTGGGATGGAAAATCAACTCAACCCCTCAGCAGAACTCATTCTATTGCTGAACTGTTTTCAGGCTTAAAACTCTCTCTCTCCAGTTGAATACAACTCCATCTCCCAGTAACTCCCACCTATTGCCCAAGACCTTCTACCTGAAGCCTAAAAGGTAAAGTTTAACCTGTTTCCCACACATCGGGCCTCTTCACCTGAGATCGCTCTTACCATGTTCTCACGTCCTCACCATCCTGGTGGCCCTCCTCTGGCCGTGCCCACTGTGTCTCTCTTTCTCTTGGAAAATGACATGCAGAACTGAAGAGGATGTTCCTCTGGGATTGAGTGATGCATCTCTGGGTAAGCCAGTTGTCAAGATCGTAACAGCAGCCGCAAAGTTTAAGAGAGCTGGGAATTGCAGGTCTCACAGAAATAGAACTCAGCCCCAAATCAAAACATTTCTAAAAAATGCATTTAATCTCCACACAGGCAATGGCATTGGGAAAACGTCAGTCTTTTTTACCTGTTCTTATCATTTATATCTAAGTCGAGGCCTCAAAAGCTCAAACTTGCCAGATTTCAAATACCTCTTGTAAAAAGTAGCAAGAGATATGCGACATGTGTTTTATTGCAAATAGATCATAAGCTTTGGAATGAAACAAACATGGATTGGACAGGAAGCTCTAAAATGCATTAGATGTGTGCTCTAGGAGAGGGAGTTAACCTCCCCAGGGTGTGCATCTCCTCGGCATCCTCCCCACCTAGGCAGGATCACACGTGTGTAATTAGTGTGAAGATTTGTCTAGAGCTTGTCACGTGTGAAGCTGAGGGAGTACACGCACTTCAAGCATTTTCACAGGTACCTACTCTGTGAAGAAGGTTCTAGGATTGTGCTCGCTTTGAATCAGAGGAAATGGAGGCTCAGAGTGTTAAAGTCATTTGCCCAAGGTCACAGAGCAGTGCTGGGCACTAAACCCAAGTGTCTCTAGCTCCAGAGCACGAGCATCCAGTGAACACTCTAGCAGGCATGGCACCTGCATCTCCACCTTGAAAGTCAGAGAAATGGGTGATTCCTGTCACTAACTGGTGACTGACAGGAGCTGCTGCAGCTTGGTAACCACAGGGCTCACACAGCCACTGTGCTCGGGCCTCAGTGGTAAGGGCCAGGCAAGGACTTGGTTCCATTCAACACCTAGTCAATTTCCTGGGGTTTGGCAGCTATGACAAATTTTGCTGCTATATTGGCACACTTTCCCAGAAATAGATTAGAAAGCAGGAAAATTGAAAAAAACAAAAAGAGAGAGAGAGAGAAAGAAAACCCACCCAAATGTGTTATTTTGCTAACAGCCTTAATTTTGTAATAAATAAAGACTGCAAATGGGAAGAAAATGCATGCAATGAAAATAAGCTGAGTGAATCATGGCATGTGATATGTGCAGCTTGTAAATATTCACGTGAAATCACCTTTTACTCCAACGCGACGGTTCTCCTGTGTGCATTTAGGGCTGAGTGGTTTCTGTAGGCCTTAGTTACCGACACAAACGCGTGTGGCTTTTGTGAGCGCGTGAGGAGTAACTAAGGACTATTAGCACCAGGCTGAATAATGTCCAATCCCACAGCAAGCCTCAGGAGCTCGAGCACCCTCTCCATTTGGCAAGGGAACAGTAATCCGTCTCTTGGTCTTTCCTAATCAACGGAAACTGAGCCGAGGGAGAAAAGAGGGGAGAAAATCCTTAATCTTAGCAACAGCAGGATCTGGTATTTTAGCTATGGAGCTTAAAGGGGAAAAAAAAAACAAAAAGCCTTGTTGAAAAGTTCAAATCTAGGTAACCAGTTTCTGAAAGTGTCTTTTGTGTGAGTCTTTTGCTGTGTGGGGAAGGAGGAATGAGGCCCTGCAGGGAGGTGCCTGGGCTGTCCTGCCTGCCGTGCCAGGGGATGGGCGCCCTTCCAGTGGGGAGAAACATGGCTGCTGCATTGCTCAGGGCTGGTACCGACTGTCACACTGCCTGGTGGGGAGGCCCGTGGAGGGAGGTGAGCTTGCCCCGAGGCTCAGCTGGGTTAGGAGCCAACATTCCTTTCCTTGCTCTGCTCTGGCCTCCCAGTGACCTCGGGGTTAAACTACAGTCAAGTCCAACAACCAGGATAACATTTATCTCATTCCTCTGTGCAGCCTCGAGCTGCTTCCCACCAAAGGCAACATTCTAAACGTGAGTTGTTAGAATTTCCTTACAAGGACACAGAGAGATGTGTTGGAATCTTACACCCTAAGCTATCCCAGGAAAGGGATAGCTACCTAGGGAAGGGAAACGTGTGGTGTGTGTACTGTGGGTGTGATTGTGTGTGTTTATACCATATTAGGTAATTGTGTGTGCAAAAAGGATCCTACATCAATTGCTTTATATATAACGGCAGAATGACTTTAAAGCGTTAAACCTGGCTTTCTCCTCTGCCTCATGGACGCAAATTCATTACATCACCGTTTCCTTCAAATAAAGGTCTATAGTTCAGGACAATAAAACTTTCTAAGTATAGCTCCGGATGTTTATTCCAGTTAGTTCAATAAGTACTTCCTGAACACATACTATGGGGAAGGTATTGCCCTCAGAGATAGTAATGCCAACAGGGCTAGTGTAGAGAAGAACAGAGATGTGTGAGTCAGATGGGTTTGAATTCTGGCTCTGCCACTTGGAACTTCAAGACCTTTGGTAAAAGAGCTGACACTTGGTGCCTCAATTTCTTCATCCATAAAGGGGTGGGGGGGTAACAATGTCCCATAGGGCAGATGTGAGAGTTCAATGTGAGAGCATGTAGGAAGCATAGTAACACAATGTCTGGAGCCCAGAAGCTCCGTGCAAGTGTTTGCTGGTATCAAAGCCCAGATACCACTTGCAGAAAGGGCACAGCCCAATAGGGAGGCCATCCGTGGGCAAACCTGAGCATCTCAGGGTGTGAGATCTTCAGTGGAGGTGAGAACACAGTTCTAGTGGAAGGATCCACACAGGGAAACTAGGGGGAGGAGCTGGTGGTGCTGGGGTGTGAGAAGGGCAGCCTTCCAGACGGAGGAGCCGCAGGAGCAAATGGAAGGAGATGGAAACCTGCCAGGCATTTCCAGAGAAGTTGAGTCACTTGAGTCTAAGAGAATTGGGAAATATTTCTGTTTCCTGTTGGTATTGGTTCAGCAAACTAGAGAATCTTTGTGAACTATTCCTGGCTCCGTATTGTTGGTGTGTTTGTGGATGATTATAAAACAGAAAACAAAATAATGAAGTAAGTGATTTCCAGAGAGCCATTTATCGAGCTCCCGCAGGTCTTTGCTTACATGATTTTCTTTCATTTAATCCACATAAACCTACAAGAAAAATATTGTTATCCCACCTTAACCAATGAGGAAACTGAGGCTCAGAGAAGTGACTCAGCTTATCCAAGCTCACACCATCAGTAAGAGGTAGACCTGGGGTGCAAAACCCACCTTGACTAATGAACTCTAAGCCTGTGCTTGTCCCTTTTCTAAGCTGCCTCCCACAGAAGCATTTCACCTCTGCGCGCCTCCCTCTTGCTGTCCTCCAGCCAGGCTCCTCCACATCCCTCACCTTGAGGATCATGGGTTTATCTATCAGCAGGGTCTCTCTTCCTTGCATCCTGATCTTCTCAAACCTTTTCGCCCATTCCAGACCAGGCTCCCCACCCATAAAAGAGAGGTGGCAGCAGGAGGGCAGGCTGTCTTCCTCATGCAAAAAGACTCACCTCTTTCCTGTATGTTTTTAGCCTAGGGAATACTCCTGTGAGGTAAGACAGAGAATTTACAGAAATCCAGGTAACGTGACTTGTTCCTGCTCACACAGAAAATGATGGCAGAAGAAGGACCATGTGGACGATCTGTTAATAGCAAGATCAGGGATCAAGCTGTTTCTAAAAGGGTCAGCCTCTTTGATGATGAGAGCTCCTGTCATCTTCATACACTCTACATTCCACACATATGGTGTCTTGGCAAGTGGAGGCCCCATTTCCTGCTCCTCCAAAACCCAATAACCTATTCTTTCGAGAACCATTACTTTAGTGATTAGTAGCTTAAACCTCTTTTTCTTCATAATAGCATGTCCACCTGCTACCAGAAATGACAAAGAAAAGAAAATAGGAGTGCAGGAAGTGGGATGGGTTGGAAGAAGTATTTGAGCATTCCTTAGGAGAAGAGAGAGAAAACAGTTTTCTTTTTATAACAAAGGAAGCACAAACACATCGTTATCCCACTTTCACTTTCAATGATGGGTTTGAGTTGGGACATATGTATGACTCTCTGTTCTTCCAGTTAGGTCCTGCTTCATGCACTTCACCCTAAAACATTGGCAACTCTTTCACATTTGATCTAGAAAAGAGCAGCACTAATAGTCATAGCTAACATCATTAAATACTGGAAATGCCGGGAAATGCCAGGAAATGTACTAACCTCTTAATATTTCATTAATTAATCAGTTCAGACAAGCTGTGAATTGGTTTGTGTTGGATATCTTCCATTGGTCCTCCATAGCCATCCCCACCCTCTTCCACTTTCCTGTCTCTGCCCTGGGAGGCTGGTCCATACAGATTATGTCACCTGCCCTCAAGCCTCTAGCTTCTAGTTGGGTTTGGCCAACAGGGTGCCTCAGGAAAGCAGGATTTTGGAGAAAGAAAGGAAAGGAAGGTCAGATTCCCTCCCTGTGAGGTTATTCCTGGTGGACTAAGGTCACAGCTGTTCTCAAAGAGGACTTCCCAAGCAATTCCTCCCCCTTTGGGTCCTGTCACTTCTCTCCCCTCTTTCCTACTGGCTTAGGAGTGGTCACAGCTCTGTGCTACTAACCTGGGTTACCTCATTCTCCTGTGTGGTTCCCTAAACCACTTTCACACACTTAAAATTTCTCCTTTTGTAAATAAGCCTTGTTTGAATGATCCCAACCTGAGTGTAGCATCTATTTCCTGTTGGAATCCTGATACATAGGTACTGTTACTATACCCATTTTACAGATAGGTCGTAGAGAGATAAAGCAGCTTGTCCAAGACCTCATAGCTAGTCAGTGGCAGAACTGGATTCAAAACCAGATCTGGCAATCCAGAGCCCATGTTATTAACTACTGTACTGTAACAACAATAAGTAGTTCTGGACGATGCAGGCAAGCTGGGAAGCCTGGGAGATGCAGCCTTGAGCATCTCCTTATGGGAACGTACAGTGCAGGTGGTTCGCAGACCTGTCCATCTGTTTATCAGGCAGAGACTTACGCAATTGAAAGTGGGATAAAAGATGAACACCTTCGTTGAGCCTGCCATCCCCTTGTCCTGGAGTCACCCTAAGATATCGGGAAAGAAAACACCTGCTGGTGCAGACAGCGTGTGAGGGGCTGTCAGAGCTCACCCACATTCAAATCCTGGTTGGGAATCAATTCCAGGGCCCCTTCAGCCTTTCTCTAATCACCCTGATTGAACAGAGAGAGGCTCCCAATGGGGCAGACCCTTATTTAAAACAACCAAACAGACAAGGACAGGCAATGGTTGATTCTCTATTCCAAAAGGAAAACCGGAACTACTTTTTACTCCAAACATCTAATTCATTCACTAGACCCCAGGAAATTCATAGTGGGAACTAACTAAGGACACCACCTCCACCTGAACAGGACCGCCCTCAGCATGTTGGTTTCTACCTTCCACCACAGGAAGCTGAATGATCTTTATTTAATGCTGCGACACTGAGGCTTCCTCTGCAGAGTGAGCAATTTATTATCTCAGGCCTTAGATTAAGTAAAGAGAATTTTTTACCTAAAATATCTACATATCTACATTTTCATAAATGATTTTACTATAAAATAGGAAAAGTCTATTTCCTGTGTCTAAAGCAAGAAAGATCATCTTAAGCAAGAACTCTCAATAGAGCCTTCTTCCAAGTAGTTCTGTTACCTCTCATCTCTACCTTGGCATTCACTATGCTGAATTGTGTTTATAGGTTGTCCCCTGTGCTAGAAAGTAAGGTCCTCATAGGCTGATAGTGCATCTCTTTCATCTCTGTGTCCCTGGCCCAGCACAATGCCTGGCATACAACAGACACTTAGTACATATTACAGGATGAACAAGCATATGAATGCCCCAGGATACCCTGCCAGCACTGCCATTAGAGTGTATTATGCAATGTTATGCTGACTCATCGACGAAGCAGACATCATATTTCATTTAATTTTATAGGTCCCGTATTTGGAACATCACGATTGCTCAAAACATGTTTGGTAGGAAAAATGGAGATAGAGGACATAGCAAGCAAGAAATAAAGCTCCATTAGCTCTTGCCCTCCTGTATCAGCTAGAGATACTTGCAGGCTCTTTGGGTTGGTGTCATAGGATCACACCCACTGTATGCCTCAGTCATTCCAAAAAGAGCTACATTTCCATCATGGAGTTACTCTATAGAGAGGACAATGGAATGGAAGAGTCTGGTAAGCAGGATGCTAGTTGAGCCGGTCACAAGAGCAGCAGACTTGGGGCCAGCCTGATGGCATAGTGGTTAAGTTCATGTGCTCTGCTTTGGTGGCCTGGGGTTTGCGGGTTTGGATCTGGGGTGCAGATCTATGCACTGCTCATCCAGCCATGGTGTGGTGGCATCCCACGTAAAATAGGGGAAAATTGGCACAGATGTTAGCTCAGCGACAATCTTCCTCAAGCAAAAAGAGGAAGATTGGCAACAGATATTAGCTCAGAGCCAATCTTTCACAGGGGAAAAAAAAAAAGTGCAGCAGCCTCTTCCTTCATCCAAGTCAACTCCTAGTTAGCTGTAAGATCTCAGGTCAAGTGCCCTTCCTGTAGGAAACTTTCCGTGACCCTCCAATGGCAGTCAAGATGCCTTTCTTTAGACCACTTCACTCTGTTTGCAACTGTATATTCATTCACATGACCCCTTTGGTGAGTGCCTGACTTTCATAAAGTTCCATCAGTTGGGATTGCAGCTGCTCTGCTCCTTATGCTATTCCCAGTGTCAAGCATGATGTTTTCCAAGTAGGTGTTCAGTAAATCAGTGCTGAATGAATGAATGAGTGAACAAATCCTCACTCTGTGCTCAAGTTGTGTCAGACCCCATCTTCTCATTCCTGGTCCAGTGTTCTTCCCCTCACACCAGCCATTTTAAATGCCTTCTTTTGTGTGTCTTTAAGAATTGAAGTTTTCTGTGACCCACTCGCTCACCCCCATCTCTGTTTCCATGGGTGCTGTCTCTGCCGCTGACCTATCCAATATCCCGGCCATCTCATAAAAGGAAGCCATAAACTCGAAACCAGTAGTTTTTAAACACGCTTTCTGTACAAGGCCTCTCTTAAAACTCTACATCCAGCAAACTGTGGTACCTCCATACAATGGAATATTCAGTGATAAAAGGTATGAGCTATCAAGCCACAAAGAGACATGGGGGAAATTTAAGTGCATATTGCTAAGTAAAAGGAGACAATCTGAAAAATCTAACATGTTGTCTGATTGCAACTATATGACATTCTAGAAAAGGCTAAACTAAGAAGGCGGTAAAAAGCTCAGTGCTTTCCAGGTTTTTATGGGAGGAATGAATAGATGGTGCACTGGACATTTTCAGGATGGTGAAACTATTCTGTCTGGTACTATAATGGTGGATACATGACATGATGAGTTTGTCAAAACCTGCAGAATGTACAACAAACAGTGAACACTAATGTAAACCATGGACTTCAGTTAATAATAATGTACCAATACTCATTCATCAATTGTAACAAATGTAATACACAATGCAAGATATTAATAATAGAGGAAGCTGAGGGGGGAGGAGAAAAAGGGATATACAGGAACTCTGTACTTTCTGCTCAATGTTTCTATAAGTCTAAAACTCCTCTAAAAAGTAAAGCCTATTAACTTAAAAAAATCTGCATCCTCACCGGTCACTCAAAATATAAACTGTAAGACTAGAGGGGTGCTGGCTGAAGTAGGGGTATAGCACCCCTCCACTTTATATCACAAACACATCTCAGATCTCACTTTCTTCCTCTTGGGTCCCTGGCATCACCACGAAAACGTCCCCATTGTTCTAGGCAGTTACTTGAACCCTTCCCTTGCTTTGCCTGCCCCTCGGCTCCCACCCCTACCCCCAGCACAAGTGTGGCTCCTGGCTCTATAGCCCAAACTTGAAACCCACCTTCGGAAAGGCACGTGGTCTCCTTGTGGCTTTTCGTGGACCTTTGTGCAATTTGTCTGATTTAAACTTTACTCTTCTCATTTTGGCTTTTCCATTGCATTGGATGAGAAATCGCAGTTTGGGCCCAACCAGCTCCCACAAATTCCCATCCAGGACCAGTGATTATGGGAGACGGCTGAGGAGCGCAGGGAGGAGGGAGCGTGAATCTCAAACTGGGTTTACTTGAAGCCAGACTGTTTTCATATTCCAAAGTGACAGCCGAGACTCCTCAGCAGTCCTGCTTATTTCCCACCCTAATCTCCAACAAAGAATCCAAAAGGGATCTCAACAACCCCTTGAAAGCAAACCAGGACCTGTTGACTAAAAGTGGTGACATCACAATTACTGGCAAATGTTTGCTGGGCAGAAAGGGTGCCTGTGACATGCCTCAGGGCACCAAGACTGTTAGGAGCCAGTTGCACTAATTAACAGGGTGCTTCTGAGTAGTAGCTGTGTCTCGGAGAGTTTCTGAGATAAGCCAAGGCTGCACCAGCTTGGGCCCCTGGGAACAGGGAGCAAATGCATTCTCTCCAGCAGCAAGGAGGCACCATGCAAGTGTCCCCATGGCTGCCCCGGAGCCTGCCTCAAGGCCTTTCAGGAATGAATGTCTGCTATTTGTGGAGACTGGAGAGCCTTCCCCGAAGGCAGGTGGCATTCCTACACTCTCCTGCACTTCCAGTGGCTGCCTCTCTTTACTTCCCTCACTCCGATTAAGAAGGCAAGAGTGGCCCTTACACTGCACTCATGCTGGGGGCCCTCAGTGACGCCCAGCTGGAATGCCTCCATCAGAGGCTGTGCCTAGCAGAGGCCATCCTGGCAATTTCTCTCTGCCACAATCCCATACATTCACGGATCACAATGCGGAATGTCGTTAGCTTGCTCTTAAATTCCTAAAGGCATTGGAGGGAAAAATAGACTCTGTTGATGTGACCGATGTGCCAATTAAGGACTGGGGTCTTTCTTCTTTTGCTTTTTCTGTGTTCTGTTTTCCCAACACAATCTCAGGGGGAGGTGAGTGACAAGTTAATGCAATCGCTATTGTGTATTTGCCACAAAGAACACCCAGTTAGAAACCTTCCCGCTGAGGCCAGCAATGGATGTTAGTCTGCATTTTTTTCAAAGAAAATAAGGCAGATGCATAGGTTGGCTTAATAAGGTAATGTCTGGAAAACAATAGAAACTGAATTTAAACTAGTTTAAATTCTTATTAAAATCAGACCCTCCTAACTAATAAACAAAAACATCCAAAAAGAGAATCTGTGAGGTTTTCTGTTCAATGGTCCCTAACGCTGTCTGTTTGTGCACATATATTTGTCTTTTTCTGGCCAGTACATCTCCATCATTCCAGAAGAGACACCACGTTATTTGGGGAGCAGTGTCTATTTTGGGGGTAGCACTCCTTCTGCGGCCCCTGTGCAAATGTGAAGTTCTAGTGGGAACTGCCAACAGTTAACGGTATCCCAATTGCTTAGCTGCAGAATGGACATCTCATCCACAGCAGACCAATCAGCGCTCTTTCCAGTGACATTCAGAAGAGAATTAAAGGGAAAAAGACCCTTTCCCTTTTGGTGGGA
Source organism: Equus przewalskii (assembly GCF_037783145.1). NCBI lineage: Eukaryota > Metazoa > Chordata > Mammalia > Perissodactyla > Equidae > Equus > Equus przewalskii. The sequence goes on along the minus strand of NC_091838.1, from coordinate 69,920,428 downwards.
AACTGAGAAGGTGACTCCTGGAGCTGCGGGCAGCTGTGGTTCCAGCCTTAGCGGAAGATGTTTATCTAAAGGAATGAAGATGACCTGCAGAGAAAATTAAAGACACGGTAGGGAGAGCCCTGTGGACTTTCAGGGCCTTGGTTTAAGGTATAGGTGGAAGATCGTTAGAGTAATGGGCTCCAATAAATCATGTCTCCTTGTGTACACAACCTGGCAGAGCCTCCTCCCACATTGATTTGGGTCTTGGCCATGGGACTTGCTTTGGCTGGTGGGACATCAACAAAGGTGATACAAGCAGAGGCTTGAAAAGCACTTACGCACTGGGACCCACCCTTTCTCTTGTTGCTTTTAGAACTTAGTCACCAGGTGAAGAAACCCAGGCTAGCCTGCTGGAGACAAGAAGCACCATTTGCCAGACATGAGAGGAAGACCACCAGAGATCATCTGGCCCACATCAAGTTATGCCACATGAGGGACCCCGGAGATCAGCAGAAGAACCATCAGCCTGAACGCAGCCCCAAATGATGGTTCACAGTTATGAGCAAATGAAATGGTGTTTGTTTATTTCACCAAGTTTTGGAGTGGTTTGTTGCTCAATGATAAATAACTTGCAGCTCTCTGAGACCTTCCTGCCACCATGTGAGGAAGGTGACAGTAGGACGAGAAATCATGTAGAAAAAAAAAGTCCAGGTGTCCCAACCATACCAGCTATCCCAGCCATCTGGCTAAGGTCACAGATGTAACACCAGGCACAGTCAATGGAACAGAGATGAGTCTCCCAGATGAGCTGTCAATCCGGAGATTCATAAACAAAGAGATGCTTGCTTAAACTGAAACTTTAAAACGTCACTGAGTTTTGGAGTGACTTGTTATGCAGCAAAAGATAACTCACACAACTTTCTTGAAAGCCACCTCATTCTTGCCTTTCTCATGAAGGCACTGTCTCCCTCATTTGACCCAATTTGCTGTGCAAGATTGTTAAGTGCATTCCTAATACTCAATCACTCCTCCCTTGACTACAAAATCTTGATTTTTCTGTAGGCGGGCAATGTGTCTCCTCTAAATACTCTATCCATTTCTGTTGTAGCTAGATGTGGCTATCTGACACAATTGAAGCCTTAAAGATGAATATAACAATTGATGAGGTGGATTACACCCCTTCTGCTTTCCACCTTCTTCCTTACTAGAACACAGATGTGATGACTGGAGCCACAGCAGCCCTTTTGAAACCATGAGCAAAAAAGAAAATAAAAAAGAATCACAGAGATGCCACACCTGATATTGTTGAGCTGCTAGAGCAATTCCAGTGACCATCTAACTCCAGAAATGTTGTTGTAAAAGAAAAACAGAAACTTGATTCTAAGACGCCTGTTTAAAGTGGACTTGTTACACACAGCCAAATACAATCTTAAGAGAAATCGCTTGAGGCAGATTTCTGTCACTTGTAACCAGAAGAGAGATTTGGCTTTTCCTTTGGGGAGGGCCCCATCCCCCTTGGGCAGTCCTAGGGCCACCTCTGCTCTCCTTACCTTAAGGTACACTGCTTCCCCTCTGTCTCTCTGGCTCAGGTGTAGACATAAAGTCATTTCCCTCTTTCACCTTAAAATAGATGAGATAAGTGGATCTTTTCACTATTTTATTAAAACCCAAAGAAAACCCCAAAGGAAATAATTACAGGAAACACAAACAACAAGAACTTGCCCTGTTTCCCTCACATTTAACCTTAAAGTCACCAAATAAGCTTAATGAACTCCCACTCTAATCTTTGACTTTTTGACAGTGGTTCTCAAAGTGGCATCCCCAGACAGGAAGCATCAGCATCACCTGAGAACGTGTTAGAAATGCAGATTCCCAGGCCCTGGTTCTGCGTGTGGGGCTAGCAAGAAGCGCTTTAACAAGCCCTGCAGGGCCGCCTGGTGGTGCAGTGGTTAAGTTTGCACGTTCTGCTTCTCGGCGGCCGGGGTTCGCCGGTTCGGATCTCAGGTGCAGACATGGCACCACTTGGCACGCCATGGTGTGGTAGGCATCCCACATATAAAGCAGAGGAAGATGGGCACAGATGTTAGCTCAGGGCCAGTCTTCCTCAGCAAAAATAGGAGGACTGACAGTAGTTAGCTCAGGGCTAGTCTTCCTCAAAAAACAAAAACAACAACAACAACAAAAAGCCCTGCGGGTGATCCTACTGTAGCCCGAGTTTCAGAGCCACCACCTTAGCATAAGTATCTGCCAGTTTCTGGCGGACAATTAAGCCCTAGCTCTTTTTCTTCTGGGCAGTGTTGAGTAGAGCCCGGGGTGTGGAACCAAAGAGAACTTGGTGTCATATTATGACTCTGCCATCTTAGCTGTGACATCTTGGGCCAGTTGATTAACCCCTAACTTCTTGGGGTCTTCATTTCCTCACAGGTAAAATGGGATATCACTTGGTAGAATTGTTTAAGGAATAAATGAGAGAAGTCCTCCAAAATGTCACTGTCTGGCCCAACGAAGGTACTCAATAAAGGCAGCTGGTTCTCCTTTTCACATCCGCATCTCAGCTCATAATATATATATATATATATATATATATATACACACATATATATACACCAGATCTTCTTTCGTCATTTATCTATTGATAGATACTTAGGTCGTTTCCAAGGTTGTGGTCACAGTTCAGGCCAGCAACAAATGCTCGGTATGTTCAGCCGTCCTATTTCCAAAAATAAAAAATAAGTTCCGTAAGTCCAGTTCAAATCGCCCAGTCCTCCTACATACTCCCACTTCAGCCGGGTGTCAAGATGAGGAGCCCAGCTTGTTTTTTAACTGATTGGCTGGAATTACGGACACTCTCACTGCCCAGCGGTGGACCTGCCTTTCCTGGCTTAGGCGGGAGGAAGCACTTTCCCATAGAGCATTTCCATCTTCCTCATTGCCAAGGGTCTTCCATCATTCCACTTCTTTCCATAGAACCATAAATAGCCTTTAACCATATCATTAGGACTCTAAGAGTTAATCACATTCAGAAACAATCATTTGCTCACAGTATAGTGCATTTTGTGCAAAACAAAGAGTAGTATAGGTGATTTTTCCATATATAGACTATTTCTGGAAGTTTATCCAAAAAGCTGGTAAGCATGGTTGCCTCTGGCTAGCCATCTAACTGCCAGAGGTAGGAAAGAGAATAACTTTGCATAACATCCTCTTTCATAAGATTTGAATCTTTTGCTCATGGATATGGATTCCTTCTTCAAAACAGTAAACTAAAAGAAACAAAATATGGTCAAGTGTCTGTCTTACATTCGGTATACACACTGTCTATACCAGGAATATGGAAAGCATGGGACAAAGGGAGACTAATAAGTCAGACAATAATCTGAAAAGTCCTATGCGGGGCAAGCCTGAGAGTTCTGATGACATAATCTGCAATATAAAGGAATCTTAGCCTGTGTCTCTGGCTACTCACAGATGCTGCCTTGATGACCCTATCCATGTGTCCTTGCACAGACACGTCTGCCTTACTCCGCACAAATGCGACTACACACATCTTTTGGAATCACTGCTCTCTGTCACACCAGCCTGATCACTCATCTGATCTAGAGTGGATTTATAGGCCCCAGGGTGGAATTGCCTTTGGAAGGCCTTGTGCTGGTGACTGCTTCCCTGTTCACACACCCAAGCACCCAAGTCTGTGTAGTAACACCTCAATTTACTGGGGACTTACACTTGACATTGTTCAAGCCTTTAAGCCCAGTGCCCCTGGCTGCACACCTCCTCCTCCTCCTGCATTTCTGACACCCCCTGACAAGCAGCCTGTGGGGTCTTAGTCCCTCCCTCTCACTATTTGACGGATGGGAAAAATGGCACCCAGGCCTAGCCTCAGTGAAGTCCCCAAGGGAACACCAAAAGCAAGATACCCTGGAATCGAGACTTTAGCATCAGTTTGGGCAAAGTGGGATGGGTGTCTAACAGCGGTAGGTTGGAATCCTGGCTTCACTACATGAAAGCTGTGTTTTCTTGGGTTCTAGAGCCTCAGTTTCAATATCTGTAAAGTAGGGTAATAACAACTACATACAGCCAAATTAGGATTATAAAAAAATATACACAGCCCACCAAAGACTGTGTATTATAGAAAAATGATAATTTTCCAAATTTTAATTTGCATTCCTATATTTCTTTAAGAGGTTCACTCTCAGAGCTCTGGCTTTCTTATTTCCATAAACACTATTAGCACATACGGAGGAGCTGATACACAAGGGATGCAAAGATTATCAAGATACTGCCTTGTCCTCCAGATGCGGAGGGTGTGGCCAGACAGCCAGCCCCTTCCTACAGCTCAGTGGGGGCGTCCTTCCGTGGAGGTGTGATGAGAAACTCTGGGAATACAAAACATTCATCTACCTGCTGTTGACAATACAAAGGGCAGAGCCAGGTCCAGGGTGGGTGTGACGGCTGGACCAAGGCCAAGCGTGGGCTGAAATGGAAACACACATTTCCTGGCCTATTTCCTCAATCATGCCCCAGGATCAGGCAGTTACTTGACACCGCCCCACCTTCTCCCTGGGATTTTCCAAATGCTACAGCCAGCACCATGGCCACGTTCATTTCTGAGCCTCCAGTTGCACAGGAACAAGAGACCCCTCTTCTGCTCCCAGATGTGTCCTTCCACCTTTAACACTTGGGCCCCTGCATGACCTCTAGATGAAGTCTCCAAGAAATAAGTCTCTGAGGATGATTTGTCAAGCCTAGGATTCGGCAACACAGCAGGGGATCTTTCCTGCCTTCTGCAGGTAGAGGCTGATACCGCAGCATGAAATCTCTTTACCCTCATCTTGGCACACAGAACAAATTATCCTGCCCTGTTATAAACCCTGCAGCCCCGTGTCTGTGGGTCAGTTTCTGCGTAAATCTCCAGCAAACTCTACTTGGCCGACTGCTCACTTTTGTTCACTGCCTTTTCCTGGCTCCAGGCTCACGGAGTCGTCGGTCTCACTAGGGGACATGCTGGCTTTCATCTGCAGAGAGAAGAGAAGAGAAGAAAGCAAGCAACCAGAGAGACTGCTGCCACAGAGCCCCCACCCTCCAGGGCGCATGTCCTGTCTCCCGGCTGAACTGCAGTGGCTCCACTGGCCAGAAAGATCTACCAAGCCAGGATGACATCTGTCCTCCACAGCCGGGGAAACCAGAACTTACCAGCTTTCATGGCCTCTTGTAGACTCACTCGGTTCAGGAAGGTTAGTATGAACAGATGATCCTGAATTGGGTGAGGAAACTGTCCAAGTGGGGTTTAAATGGCGTTGGTAGCCATTTAAATAATGTGGATCAGGTAGAGGAAGGGCAAACCCTCCATACAGCCAGCAGAGGATTTAACCATCCAAGTAAACATCCTTGGCCTGGATGCCTAGGCCTCAAAGACAACAAGGATGGCCTAGAGAATTTTTTAAAAAAATCATTAAGGATAGCAATAACAATAGCTATGGAGCCATTGTCTTAGACTGGAGAGGCTCCACTGAGCTCTCATCTGGCCTTAAACCTCCAAGTGTCTTACCTGGCAGTGCTCACAAGATCCCAGAGAGGGGTGCACTGTTAAAACTAGGGAACCGAAGCACAGAGAGGTTAAGCGACGTGCTCAAGTTCACACAGATGCAAGAGATAGAGCTTGATTAATATACTGGTCCGACTTCAGAGCCTATGTTTTAAATCAGTGCTTCCTAAGCCTTAAAACACACACGAGATCACCTGGTGGGCTTGTTAAAACGCAGGTTCTGATTCAGCAGGTCAGAGGTGGAGCCTGAGATCTTGCATTTCCAGCAAGCTCAGCCCCCAGGTGAGGCCCCACGCTGCCGGTTCGAAGACCGTAGATGGAGAAGTGAGGGTCAGTGCGACCCAGCACCCCAAAGTGGAATGTGAGCACCTCTGTTGACCCACTGACCGTTACTTATCCTCAGAGAAAGAAGACTAGAGGTTGGGAGTGCGCCACTAGAAATTTCATAACTATTGGACAGTTATTTTATGTCTGATAAGTCTAATAACAATAATAAGAAAATGGGATTTGTATGTCATTACTATTATTTTTATTGCATCTTTCTAGTAATTTATATCAGTTATTTCACAATGGTATCAGTTCACAAAAAGTTGGAAATTATAAACAGAACAAATAAATGAAACAGCCTGGTCCTTCCCCACACATAATTTGAAAATCACTTCTCTAAACTACTATAGTGTACTGGCTCCCAACAGACGGGGAGTCTAGGAACATGGGGGCGTGTGTGTGTGTGTGTGTGTGTCCATCCCACCTCAATCCCCATTTCCTGTAGGTTTTAGGGGAGAGTACTGTACATCTCGCCCCCCATGCAGATGGAGATTGCCATCCATAAAACCCCGTGAGTAACGGGAATTTTGTTTGGTCCCTTCCCAGTTTGGGAACCTCAGCCATTCTGAGGCTCCCTTTCCACATCTTAGCACAACACTCGCAACAATCACTAGCAATCAATAAAGAGCACATACAACTATCATTAGGGAAACAAAACTGCAAGAAATAAACTCCTTTCAAGCACTCATTGACTCCATCAGCATTTTCGAGAAAATGCTCCTCACACTCTGCTAGGCACTGGGAGGGCAAGATGGTGCTCCTATCTCAACAAAATTAAATTAATTTCTTCTTCAACTTAGAAGAGTTAGAGCCCGATTTCTCACAAAAGTCTACAACTGCAGTGAAATTTTAATCCTAACCATCAGACAGAATAGTGCCCCAAGGCTCTGTGAGATGTCTGATCATCAAGCAAATATGTAATTATTTTCTTTCTGCTCCAGAAACTGAGGCAGGTGAGTGAACTAACAGTTTAGAAAGACTTTCAATAACAAGGGATGAAACAAGGCAGGTTTTATTTAACTTTCAGTTAAGCAGAAACCCAGTTGACTAGAGACCTTCTAAGTGGAGTGTTTCTAGTTAATGGCTCTTAGATTCTGCCTGGAAGTCGTTTGCATAATGACTCAGGAGGCAGGAGCCCTAGGGCTTGTGAACCTTGGAAGGAAAAGGGCTGAGGACAGTGGTGGTAAATATTGATCCTGTCCCTGACAATGGGCCAATTGGGACAGGAATTTGCAAAGCAGTAGGTGAGGGAAAGGTGCCTGCTGGGAAGGGGCATCTCTTTGACCTTGCCAAAAATGGCAGACTTCCTCATGCTCAGGTTGGTGTGGTGTTTAAGTGCCTGCAGACATGTAGCGATTCCATACAGCACAGTGAAATCTAATTTATTTATCTTAGTTGGCATGTCCCCAAAGCTCTAATGACTCAGACCCTCCCACGGTAATACATTCATTTGTCAAATTAGTCAGGGTCCCCAGGTTGTTTCTCTTCCCTCTCCCTGGGCTTTTCTGATATAGAAAGTTCGGGTTCCTTTCCCAATGGAACCATCTTCTATCAATCTCTTTCTGTCATCAGGATAGTGTGCTAAATTCTCAGAAACCTGTCTGAACCCCTTGGGCTAGCTGCTTGGGTGAAGCATGCCCCACTTAGAGGAGGAGGAAAAGGAAAAAGAGATGTTAGCTGTATTTTATCTCACCAAAAATCTGCTGCTGTTGCTTATGACATTGATGGGACAAATAGTGGTTGAAGTGCCAAGGCGCCATGTCCAGTGGGACCTGGATTCAGACCTGCCTGGGTCCATATCCTGTTCATTGGTTGACTCGCCAGCTCTCTGATAGGGACAAGTCACTTTGCCCAGCTATAAAATGGGTATTAGGATAATAACAGAATCTGCCATGTGAGGTTATGAGGGGGGTTAACTGGGTAAGGGTTACAAATAGTTAGCACACTACTGGGCACAGAATAAATCCTCCTGCTATCTCAGAGACAAGACCTCGTCTTTTTGCTGGTTCATAGTGAAGAATGGCGTAAGACGCTACCCCAAAACATGTCACTTTGGCACAAGGATTATTTTGAGTCGAAAGCAATTGAGAAGCAGCAGATACAAGAAAAGCTCTCTGCCCTCCCCTTATCTATCAGAAAATGAATAATAATTCCCCTTGTTAAGGTGTCCCATTCTCCACTTCCTATACCAGGCAGGGGATAACAGCCTTATCATTGGAGACTAGATGGCACCGAGAAAGAATCTACGTAAACAAATCTTATTAACCAGCCCTTTTCCACCATTAGTTTCCCCATATATTTGCCTTCCCACAATTCGATGCCCCTACAAACTCAAAGCCCTTTTCCTTTGTCTTGTCACTTCTCTACAAAATTATTGTTCTTTGCTAAGATGCTATATAAGCCCAAGTTCTAACCACCCCTTTCATCTACTCATCCCAGAGTGCTCCCATGCATATACGTGATGCACATGTTAATAAACTTCTATTTGTTTTTCTCTTGTTAATCTGTCTTTTGTTAGCCTAATTTGAGGGCCCCAGCCAATGAAACCAAGGCAGGTAGAGCAAAAGTATTTTTTTCCTCCCTTCCAATAGCTATCCATAGAGTGGTTATAGCTCGTCTAGCTTTGCAAAAGCTGGGTAAACATAGCTTACATACATATGCTTCTGGCTCAATCTCTAAATATCCCTTGTCTGGCATCCCCAATTGCTTTCAGGACTCTGAAGACAAAAGTCTAATTTTATGCACTCATTAATCCATTACTTCACAAATGTTTACTGAACACCTACTAAGTTGTTCTTTTGATGCTAGTTGGTGTGATGGGGTCATGAGCTCCCAGAGGACAAGGATCAGGTTTTAGTCCCTTTGTGTAGCAAGCGACAATGATGAGTAGCATAAAGTAGGTGCTCAATAAGGATTCATGGAACTGGACAGCTGGGCACAGCAGCTGACTGCCATGTGCACATTCACCGCCAGCCACGGGGCCCAGGGAAGAGCCAGATCAAAGGTAAGTCCTTGCCATGTAAAGGGAGCACTCCAAACCATCCTTCACTCATGCAGTCTAGTCAGATAACTCATCCAACAAACTAGAAGTCAACTCCCAATGCAATGAACTTTAGCAAAATCCTTTCCTGATATTTGTTCTCCCTAGTGGGTCCTCATTGTTTTCCTCATTTGTTTGCTTGTTTTCTTCCTGTTTCTCCTCCTTGATCCATTATACTCCATCAGCTTCCTCCTGTTTCCATTTGACACCTTAGTTTTGTGAACCTGAGCACATAATTGAAACTCAAAATCACTTTTTGAAGAAAGGTTTCTCTTGACACATAAAGAATGAGAATATTGGGCTACTCCGAAGAAGGATTCATTTACTCTGCACATATTCATTAAGCATCTACTGTGTGTAGGATACTACGCTGAACAACAGGGGTGCAACAATGACATATCAAAGTCTGGGCTCCTGGAGAGACAGGTAATGATGAGCAAATAAGCAAATATCATCTCTATTGTACTAAGTGTTATGTGGGGAACAAACAGGGGCTGAGGAAAAGTGAGGTAGGTAACAAGCTGGTTAGCAAAGCCCTCCCTAAGGACTTGACTTAATTGGAGGCATAAAGAATGCAAAGGATTTAGCCTTGTGAAGAGTGGGATAAAGAACATTCCAGGCCCAGGGAATGGTCACGTCAAGGCCTGAGGCAATCACGAGCTTGGTGTGGACAGGAAACCAAGGACTGGTGTGACTGGGGCATCGTGGGCAATTGGGAAACTGGCAGGAGATGAGGCCAGAGGACAGTGAAGAGTCAGACTCATGAATGAATGCAAAGGTGACAGGTGATAGCTTCATCCACAGATGGAACCAAGAGGAATGTGGAGTATGAAGACAATAGAACTCAGCCATATTGGTTACTGTCTGGGCAAGGTGGGTGGCCAGAGCTTAGTCCCACTCTGTGTCACTGTCTTGTGTCTGACTCTTGGTTCTGTAAATCACTAGCTGTGTTTCCATGGGCAAGATGCTTAAATTTACTATTCCTTTGCTTTCTCATCTGTAAAATGAGGATAACGATAATAATACCCACCTCATAGGTGAGGATTAAATGAGTGAACACATATAAAGCTCTTAGAATGGTGCTGGATACAATAAGCACTCAACAAATGTTGGCAGCTACTATCTTATTTGTTCATCTGTTTGTTATAACCTTCATGAATTCTCTACCATCTGAGCTGTGATCCTCAAGCTTGAAGGCTCAGAAACCCAACTCCGCCAACCCATCGAAAGCGGAGGGACTCAGCCCTCAGAGTCAGAGGCATAAAACCAGCCCCTCAGCTTACTGATTGACAAAAAGAAATGTAATGATTAGTCAACTTTTATTATTTATAAGCACACCCATATGGGTGCCAGATGCCTCTCAGAAGGTCGCTCCATTGGCAGGGAGCAGAAAATGTTCGATAATGGTGACTGTCCTGGCTCTGTGACAGCCAGCCTCATCCACCTCCGTTATACTGGGGTTCCTTCTTCACAGACCCCACTCTCAAGTATGTGCAGGGGATATCTGCTTTACTAGAAGGTTCTGAAGACACATCAACCCAGGAGGCCATTTCAACTTTCCCTTTGCTTCTCAGGGAGATTTACTGTCCTCTGGAGAGAGACATCCAGTCTTCAGGTATTCTTTTGGACAGCTTGGTGCCATAGTAAAATACCATAAACTGGGTGGTTTAAACAACAGAAATTTATTTTCTCACTGTTTTAGAGACTGGAAGTCCAAGATTTGGATGCCAGTACGGTCTGGTTCTGGTGAGGGCCTTCTTCCTGGCCCGCAGATGGCTACCTTCTCACCATGTCCTCACAAGGCAGAGAAAGGAAGCTCTGATCACTCCTCTTCTCCTTATAGGGCACTAATCCCATCATGGGGGCCCCACCCTCATGATGTCATCTAACCCTAACAACCTCCCAAAGGACCCACCTCCAAATGCCATCACATTTGGGGTTAAGGCTTCAATGTATGAATTTTGGGGCGGGGACACATACAGTTTGTAACAGGTGGATGCATTCTGCAAATCGTTGCTTTGATCCTCACAGGGAAGACGAAGTCACTGTGCTTGCCCTTAAGAGTCCAAGAGGCAACAGACTTGAAGATAGAGATGCAAGGTGTAACAGAAATAGCTCGAAGACCCAAACGTGAGCCACACATGTAATTTAAATTTTACTTTTTATTTAAAAATAAATAGAAACAAGTGATATTAATTTTAATAATATATTTTGTTTAACCCAATAGATCTAAAATATTATAATTTCAACATGTTATCAATATAAAAAATTAGCAAGATATTTTACTTTTCTGTACTAAGTCTTATAAAATTGGTGTGAATTTACATTTATGACACAATTCAGTTCAAGCTAGCTACATTTCAGGTGCTCAAGAGCTACATGAGGCTAGTGGCTACCATGTTGGACAGTGCAGAGCTAGAATTTCTTGGCGAGCATAGCTGTGTTACCTGGCCTAACTTCTTTTTTGGGGGAGCGGGGGAAGATTAGCCCTGAGCTAACATCTGCCAATCCTCCTCCTTTTGCTGAGGAAGACTGGCCCTGAGCTAACATGCGTGCCCATCTTCCTCTACTTTACATGTAGGACGCCTGCCATAGCATGGTTTGCCAAGCGGTGCCACATCCGCACCTGGGATCCGAACCAGTCAACCCCAGGCCACCAAAGCAGAATGTGCGCGCTTAACCACTGCACCACTGGGCCAGCCCCGGGCCCAACTTCTTAACACCTCTGAAACTCAACTGCCTAGTATAGTACCTGGTACACCATAGGCATTTAGTAAATTTTATAATTAATTTTATCATCCATAAATTGAGAATAATCCTACACCATTAAAGCTGTTGTGAGGATGAACAGAGATGACTCATAAAAAGCCCTTTCATTTATTCACTCAACTACAATTTAGTGAGCTTGTCAAGCAGTGTTCTAGGAGCTGGGGATAGCTCAATGAACAAAACCAGAGTTGTTGACTTCATACAGCTTATAGTCTAACTGGAAGAGATAATAAAACAAATTAATAAATCACATAGAATACTAAAAGGTGATAAGTGAGTCAAATAAGTGACAGAGAAAAGAGCAGGAAAGAGGATAAGGGGTATGCATGGGAGGACATTTGGAACTTTAAATAGGGTCTCCATGGAAGGCTCACTAAGAAGCTAACACCTGAGTCAAGATTTAAAGAGCACACCATGATGATATCGGGAGGAAAAGTGTTCCAGGTGGAAGGAACAGCAAATGTGAAGGCCATGAGGGAGAAGCATGCCCACCACAGCGGGAGGAACATCAAGGAGCCAGTGTGTCTGGAGGTGTGAGTGAGGGGCTGTCAGAGAGGTAATGGGGGAGGCAGGCCAGGGCCTTGGGGGCTATTTTAGGGATTTGGGCCCTTCTCCAAGGGAGATGGGGAGCCATGGGAGGATTTTGAGCAGAAAAGTGACCTGGCTTGGTTCATAGTCTCACAGGATTGCTCGGGGCTGCTGTGTTGTACATAGACCTAGAAGTGGTTTGGGGACAGCAGACAGAAAATTGACCAACCAGATTTGTTGAGCCCTATGCCCCAAATACTGGGTGGGTGGTCCCCCTAACCCATCCTGCAGAAAGCCATGCTGAACAAATGCTATCGTCCTCTCTCATGTCGGAGCTCTTCTTCCCTGGAAGCATGAAGGATGCCCAGGGAAAGAAAAGGAGGCTGGGTCTGCTCTGCCAAAGCTTCTCTCATTATTGACAGCCTGTCTCCTTTCTGAATATCCCATCCCCCTCTTCTTGCACAAGAAGTACAAAATAAGATTCTTAGAATTAAGATTTTTTTTGAAATCCTGCATTTGGATTTGCAGATACGCCAATATTTGGATTTGCAGAGCTATAATTTAAGCCGGTCTCTCCCCTGGAACTGCCTGGTGAAATGCATCTTTCATGAGGCTTCTGCAGGAGCCCAGCTACCAGCTCAGACTCCCGAGCACAAATCAAACTCTGGTTCAACATCAACAACATGATGTCAGGGGCCTCCTAAAGCAGCAAACCTCCGGGAGGGACGGGCCACCGTGTTTTCCCACTGGTGAGCCCTCTCCCAGGAAAGGATTAAAAGCTTCCTCACCATTTAGCCACAGAATTAATGCATGGATAGCTGATGGTCTGGGGTGGGCGACAGCCCCCATACCCCTTCTCCAGGCATCTCTTCATCACCTTTGCCCACAGGGCAGACTAGCTTTGGTTCAGCCTGCTTGAGAGAGCCTGCTCTGGTGATCTGAAGGGAAAAGCAAATAAAATACAGAAGCCAAGGGAAAGGATGCCACTCAGCAGCCTCTGTGTTCCCTTCCTTAATCCGAAGGTCGAGGAATAATTCAGCCAAATTGTAAAACTCTGTATGCAGGTTTTAAAGCCCAAGACAGGCAGGCTGGGAGAGTGAAGAGAGCAGCTGTGGGCCAAAGGGCAGACAGGCCCAGCCCTCACATCCTGTGAAAAGTCCAATTAAAAAAAAGGAAAAAAAGAGGGGCTGGCCCCATGGCTGAGTGGTTAAGTTCGCGCGCTCTGCTGTAGGCGGCTCAGTGTTTCGTTGGTTCGAATCCTGGGCGCGGACATGGCACTGCTCATCAAACCACGCTGAGGCAGCATCCCACATGCCACAACTAGAAGGACCCACAACGAAGAATATACAACTATGTACCGGGGGGCTTTGGGGAGAAAAAGGAAAAAAATAAAAAAATAAATAAATTAAAAAAAAAAAAGGAAGTCAGTTTAAAAAAAAAGAAAAAAAAGAATAAATGACTAATTGCTTTGGCTAAAACTTCTAGTACTATGTTGAATAAGAGTGGCAAGCTGGGTATTAATCCAAAGAACATGGAATCACTAATTTGAAAAGATATATGCACCCCTATGTTCATTGCAGCATTATTCATAATAGCCAAGACTTGGAAACAACCTAAGTGCCCATCAACAGATGAATGGACAAAGAACATGTGATATACATATACACAAGGGAATACTACTCAGCCATAAAAAAGATAAAATCACGCTATTTGCGACAACATGGATGCACTTTCGAGGGTGTTACGTTAAGGGAAATAAGTCAGACAAACACTGTATGATTTCACTCATAGGTGGAAGGTGAAAAAACAAATAAACACAGAGATAAGGAGAACAGATTGGTGGTTACCAGAGGGGAACTGGGTAGGGGTAGGGCGCAAAGGGTAAAGGGGCATGTATGTACGGTGATGGATAAAATCTAGACTATTGGTGGTGAACATAATGCAGTTTATACAGAAGCCAAAATATAATAATGGACACTTGAAATTGACACAATGCTATAAGCCAATATAATATTGATAAAATAATTTTGAAAATAATTTAATATATTATATATATTATTTAATATATAATAATATTATTTATAATAGAATTATATATTGATAATAGAATTATTTAATATAGTATATATAATAAAATGGAAAATAATTTTAAGAAAAGAATGAATGACAAAAGCAGGTTACAACATTTACTGTCTCTTATTGGATGGCCCTGTTTATGCAGCTGCTGCTGTATGTATAACTTCGCCTGGAAAATGGGGGCCCTTTATGGGAGTGAAGTTGGGTCTAAGATGCTTGACTCCCCTTGTTCCCCTCTCCCTTCTCTGCTCCATCCCCCTGTAATATTCCCAGCTCCATCCATGAAAGTCCTTGGTTTGGGGAAGGTGATGACCAGGACAGGGAGGCATCCAGGTAGGGCGGCCAACTGTCCCAGTTTGCCTAGGACTTGGAGCTTTCAGTGCTAAAACCAGGATAGTCCCTGGAAAACCAGGAGAAGTTGGTCACTCTACATCCAGAAGACATACCAGTCCCCTGGTCCTCAGACTGGCCAGTGTACGGACGAACAAACATATGCTGCTGGTGGTGCTCCTGAGGCAGCTTGACACAGCGTGAAAAGGAGACTAGGAGCCACCTCGCTCTGGAGTTGAGTCCAGCTCTCCCACTTTCCATCGGCAAGATTCACATCCCTGAGCCTTTGTATTCTTACCTGGGAAATGTAAAAGGCAGGATTGGTCTGGAGAATTAGCAAGAAGATGCCCAAAACAAATGGGCATCCTTTTGCTCCCCATATTAAAACCATCATCTGGCTCTTACACGGTGTGTAAACAATGCCTTAGGTCTATACAGCCTTTAGGATATACAAAGTGCTTTCGCACCCACTGTCTCATTTGAGGATTCAAAAGTGAGGCAAGTAGAATCATCAGCCCCACTTTAGAGACTAGGAAAGGAGGCCCAGAGTGGAGAAGAGACAGCTCCAAGGTCATACACCTGGCAAACAGGACTCCTACCTACGTCACCTGTTTCCATTCTGCTACTTCTTATCTCCTAAGGTCTCAGCAAAATCCCAGCAGTGGGTGAGAGGAGCAGGTAAGTCTGGGAGTTGCCCAATATAAAGGAGGTGTGGAGGAACCTGTTTTCCACCAAATTCACTCAGCTATCTGCTGCTGCCATGGACCTGAGGCCCGGCTGGGGAACAGGCAGAGTTCCAGATAGCCTAATCAGATAATTCTGCCCTCTTGCTCCTGTTTTGTGCATTCTTGGAGTGAGCCATTTAAACCGAGATCTCTACCACACCTGCAGGGTCAGGGCCGATGCCTTGTCAGGTAGAAACGTCAATTCTCGATTATTCCCCACTGCTCCGGACAGGAATACTGTGAGAGCGACTAACTGGCATTCAACACAACTTGTTTTTATTGAGTGCCTTCTCTGACGAGGCGTGTGGGATGTGACACTTGGGGGTCACTGCTGGGGGATGAAGCTACAGCGTGGCTGAGACTTCAAATCCAATGACCATTTCTTTACTGAGTGGCTTCTCTTGGGGAAGGTGTTTTCCCAGCTTCCTCCTTTGCTCACCAGTCTCCATCTGCGCGGAATGCCTTTTTTCCCCACAGCCTGGTCCTCTAAGAGATCCGCTTCCTCTCTCTCCCCTTTACAGTCCATTTTCCACAGGGCAGCCAAAAACCTTAAAACCCCAAAGCTTTCCCAGCTTTCTAACTGTGTCTCCTCTCACAGCAACTCTCACTCACTGAGCTCTACTCACAAGCGTATGTTTTCCTTTTCCTAAACCCCTCAGTGCCCACCTTGGGCCTTCACTCTTGGTATTCCCTGTGGAGGGAACGCCAAGGCCGGCTCCTTCTCTTCCTTCAAGCTTCAGCTCCAGTTCCACTTCCTCAGGAGTCCATCTCTGATAATTTTATCCCAAGTAGGCCACCCCCCACACCTTCTCTGTTGTGACAGTTACTCAGTCCCATTACCCTATTTTATTTTCTTCACGGCCCTTATCTGTCTCAGAAATTCTTATTCATTTACCTACTTGTCACTTGTCTCCTCCCATCAACACGTAAGTGCCATAAGAGAAAGGACTTTGTCTACTGTGTCCGTGGCTTTAGCTCTAGAACCCAGTAAAACCAGATACTCAACTATTCATCAAATATTGAAGAATGTGTTTGTCTCTATTTAAAACATAGTAGTTACGAGCACAGGCCTTGGAGTCAAGCAGATCTGGGAGACAGTCCCACTCACCAGTTGGGAGAAGTCATTTAGCCTCTTCAACTCTATCATCCTTTGTGATAAAATTGAGAACTCACTCGTTGGTAGTTATCATTATTAATTTTAGAATTGTGTCACCCCAACTAGTCAAGACCCCTGATGGCAGGCATTTTGACATTCATCTTTGCATCCACACATCTTGAAACTTCCCCTCAGCATCTTCTACTTCCCCTTCCTGCAGGACATGTCATACTGTCCTAAGGAGTCCACTTATTCCTCTGTCTCCTCAGATGCACTGAACTCCATGGGGACATGAATACCTACAAAACCCAGCACAATGCCTGTTGTACTTGTAGAATGAATGTATGGTGTATAGGACTGGCAGGTACCTACTAGGTTTTCAAGAAATACGTTTTGATTCAATTTCTCTCTAGAAAAGACATTTTTAATAAGTGAATTAAACAATAATATCAGATGGTATATAATCAAGTGCTGACTTACAAATAATCAAGAGATATATGTAGTTTAGAAATTGGATGGCAGAGGTGGCCAATGATAAGTCTCTCAGGGCCAGGAACTGGGTGGGTGAGGTGGATAGGACTGGGGCCAACTGGAGACTACATCTCATCTCCAAGGCAACCACTACTCAGCTCCAGCTCTTTGTTGCCATCCTCGAATGTGGGCCTGATGGTCTCATATGGTTAGCTTTTTCAAGTGAAGCTGGAAACCTGAATCTTTATATGAGATTTCCCAACTCTCCAAATTGTTCACAGCAAATTTAAATTTATTAAACAATTATTTAAGATGAGCAAAACATGTTTGGGAGCCATTCGGAAACCTCTGACCATGAGCCTTAGGTGATCAGAAGAAGGTTGGGCCCTAAACAGACATTAATAGGGGAAGCAACACAGGAGACAGGCTATCAATATGGCCAAGGATTCCCCTAAGCCACCTATTAAGCATTCATTGAGCACTTACTAAGTTCCAGGCATTGGGGTATAAAGATGACTCAGACCCTCTTCCTTCCGAGACTTTATAGTAGTCAGTTCAAGAAACATTGTTGAGCCACTATTGTGTACCTGAACAGAGATCATCAAGACTACAGAACAGACACCTAGATAAGTAGGTGTTGTTTCCCTACTCATTAGGTCTCTGTCCCAGAGTGGTGGCAGCAAACTGTCATACTACTATGTCCTTCTATGGATTCTCCCATCACTACCCAACCTACCCAGTACCACCTAGGGGCAAAGTGGTCTACCCCAGCTGACAGTAGCAGAGGTTTCCCAGTCTAACAGATGTGCGGGGACTCGCCATTGCCTCTCTAAGCCTAACTCTTCCCCGTCCAGTGGGTACCTATATGAGTTCACACGGGAGTGGCAAATATCATTCAGGAAACAGCAGCCCCCAGAGCATGTGTTATCAAAGGGTCCAAGGGGGACTCATCTGGTCACACATGCCTGAGGCTGGTCGGAAAACACTTAAATGTAATCTGCACAGCAGGCACACAGAAGCCTCTTTTTGGTCTAACTTACACTGTGATCTTAGACTTGCTATAGGACTAGCTCCCATCGCAGCCTTGCCAGTATTGATTGTTTGGACTCGAATGTACATAAGTAGATTGATTTTTTTTTTCCTCAAACTAAAAAGGATGGCAGTAGTGTTAGTCTATTCCCTTCCACTGGTTGGTAGACACACTGAATAAATAATAACATTATCTGGAAACATTAGTCCAAAGAAACAGAAACAGTGATGGAAAACAGGGCAGAGGAGGTCTAGAGTTGCATTCTTAATTCCACCACGAATCAGTTTGGGTGTTCCAATGAATGCGAAGCTTGTTAAACCTCCACCCACACTCCGATCCGTAACACTTTGGGAACCTACATCTTAGGTACCAAAAACAAAACCAGCATGGACCAGAGCAAGAGGAAGTGTCCTCTTGTGGTGGAGGTTGATAGGCAATACTCGTCTCCTGTCACTTCCTTCTGTAAGTCAGCAGGAAGGAAATATATCCACCAAGGGCCTCTGTTAATTTGTACTTAATGTAAAGACAGTTGAGCAGTTCCTACATCCTCTACCCCCAAGATAAACAACCACAGCTGAATGCTCTCTCACTACCAACGAACTGAGAACTCTTCAAATAACTACGCAGGTTATGAAATCAACTTTGTGCTAACTTCGAGGGACATCTAATAAATAGAGCACCGGTCTTGGAAGCAAGCCTGTAACTAAGTTTTCGTTCTGTTTTACACTGTTTTCTTTCCATGAACTTTTTTTTTCCTACCAGAAAGTTTCACAGGACTCATTCTGGAAATATCTCTGCACCGAAGCACTTCTCGAGCGGTCTCAGTAAAAAATTCTGTTCTGTGACCTTTGGCAAGAAATATGTTCTAGGAAAGAAAAGAAAGAAGGAAACGTCTGTTTGCTTGCGAATGACTGTTCCTCCCGCTCCAGATACCCTTGGAAAGAAGAGGCGAAGAGGAAACGGAACAAACACCAAACTTTTATTATTCCCTTGGTCATCTCTTCACTGGCAGGAGGTTTTCGCCTTCCAACTTCTTTTTAAAGCCCACAGCTCGGAAAAATACGAACTGAGCAAGCAGCGAGGACCCCACAGCTCTAATAAGGCAAGCGGCCAGTGACCAGCCTACACTCCACGGCTGCAGTGTGCCAGACCCGTCGGCGGGTTGATTATTACCAGCGGGATTTAAACTCGCTCAGGCGTGGGGGCGTGGCCTGGGCGGAGCCCCACAACCCGGGTGGGCGGGGCGGGGGCGGGGATCCCGGAGGCTGTGTACCGTGCGGGAAAGACCTGGGCTCCGGGAGCGAGCGCCTGTCTCTTTAAATGCCAGGGGCTGCGCTCCCGCCCCGGGAGCCCGGAGCCGGATCTACAATCCCGTCCCTCCCGCCCCGGCGCTTGTTGCTCGCCCGGCCCGAGCGGGAGCTGCCGCCGCCGGGCAGCGAGGCTGATTCGGTCTCCTCCTTCTCGCGCCCCACCTCCCTCGGGAGCAGATTGAGGGGGAGCAGCAGCCCAGCGGGAGGGAGGGGGTGCGGTGTGGACAGACATTGTCCCCCCACCTGCAAGTGTTGAGGGTCTACGTAGCCGCGGGAGCAAGACATGCGTCGCTGCCCCCTGCCCAGCCTCACTGCTGCCCGCGCCTGGAGAGGAGGGACTGCGGAGCCCGCACCTGCAAACTCGCCCTAGAAGTCTCCGGGTGCGGCGGGGGCCCCTCCCAATTCCCCACGGCCTCCACCTCCCGGCGGGTGAGTTTGCGCAGGTAACCCGAGCTAGAGGGCGGGCGCGCGGGGGAGGGGCGGGCGAGACCGGAGGAGAAAGCGCCGCAGGTGAGCCAGGTAGGGTGGCTCACCTGCCCGGGCCGCGCTAGGGATCCTCGCCGGTGTCCCCGGGGATGGAGCCGTGGGGGGTGTCTCAGAGGCTAAGTTAGGGCCCTGGGGTGACAGGTGGGGTTAGGAAAGGGGGGATTGGAGTAAAGTTTCTCTCCCCCCGCCCCTCCTGCTTGGGTTTGGCAGGTAGGGCGCTGGCGGAAGCGGTAGGAGCTACTGATATAATGGGCTTTTGCCCGGGCGAGGTGAAGGGCTGGGGGCAGCGGAGAGCTGGAGTTGCCAGGCCTCCTGTGACCGTGACCCTGGAGGTGGAGAAATGAGGGAAGGCTCGCTACATCCGAGACTCCCTGTAAAATGGCTCCGGGTGCTCGGCTCCCAGCCTTTCTTCCTCCTCTTAACAAATCGGTTTTTTTCATGGAGGGGCTCCTACATGCCTTCCTTGCTTTCCTCTCCCAACAGGTGGTCACTGCCCCTGTCCGGGGACCTGTGCCCATGACCCTAGTGGTGGTTTCGCTTTCTCCCCTCTCGGCGGTGTGAACGTGTGTCCGCAGCGTGATGGGCAACCAGGTGGAGAAACTGACCCACCTAAGTTATAAGGAAGTTCCCACGGCCGACCCGACCGGCCTGGACCGGGACGACGGGCCTCGCATCGGGGTCTCCTACATCTTCTCCAATGACGACGAGGACATGGAGCCGCAGCCGCCGCCCCAGGGGTCGGATGGAGGCGGCGGTGGCTTGCCTGACGGCGGGGACGGCCCGCCGCTGCCCCCGCCGCAGCCCTACGACCCACGACTGCACGAGGTGGAGTGCTCGGTGTTCTACCGCGAGGAGTGCATCTACCAGAAAAGCTTCGCTCCGGGCTCCGCGGCGCTGAGCACCTACACGCCCGAGAACCTGCTCAACAAGTGCAGGCCTGGCGACCTGGTGGAGTTCGTGTCGCAGGCGCAGTACCCGCACTGGGCAGTATACGTGGGCAACTTCCAAGTGGTGCACTTGCACCGGCTGGAGGTGAGCAACAGCTTCCTGACGGATGCGAGCCAGGGCCGGCGCGGCCGCGTGGTGAACGATCTGTACCGCTACAAGCCGCTGAGCCCTAGCGCCGTGGTGCGCAACGCGCTGGCGCACGTGGGCGCCAAGGAGCGCGAGCTGAGCTGGCGCAACTCGGAGAGCTTCGCCGCCTGGTGCCGCTATGGCAAGCGCGAGTTCAAGATCGGCGGCGAGCTGCGCATCGGCAAGCAGCCCTACCGCCTGCAGATCCAGCTCTCTGCGCAGCGCACCCATACGCTGGAGTTCCAGAGCCTGGAGGACCTGATCATGGAGAAGCGGCGCAACGACCAGATCGGGCGCGCAGCGGTGTTGCAGGAGCTCGCCATGCACCTACACCCGGCCGAGCCAGATGAGGGCGAC
Organism: Equus przewalskii; assembly: GCF_037783145.1. NCBI lineage: Eukaryota > Metazoa > Chordata > Mammalia > Perissodactyla > Equidae > Equus > Equus przewalskii. The sequence continues at coordinate 69,899,288 of NC_091838.1, read as the reverse complement.
TGCGACGCCGCGCGGACTACGCCGCCTCCTGGGCGCCTCCCTGCGTCCGGCCGGCGGGAAGAGGACCGAGAGGCGGTGGTGCACTGACGGGCGAGCTGAGTGCAGAGCTGTGAAAGGGAGCTGTTTGCAGCAGGCGCTGCCCCCTCCCTCCTCTCACTCCCTCCTCCACCACCTTCTGGGCCCCATCTGGGTTCCTGGGCCATTTGGAAAACCGAGAGTTGATGAAATGCGCAGCCAGCTGTGGCTCAAGCTTGTTATCTTGGACGGAGGAGGAAGAGGGAGCAGGTAGGAGCACTTTGGCTGGGGGCACTTCCTGCCCGCCTCCTCAATTTGTCTTCCTTTCCAAAGTGGGGCAAACTGTGAACTTGCCTGACGCTTAATCCCTCCTGGACCTGGGTCCAAAACCGACTCTTCTTAAGCGTGCGGGGGTGGAAAAAAGTTCAGAGTACCAACGCCTGCCATTGCCTCCTCCCCACTTCCTCTCCTATCCTGGGCTTGGAGGATGTCCTGTACGAAGGCCAAAGTGGGTTTGTGTCGTGCCAGGCCGGCAGAGAGCCTCTTATCTGCTACCCTCGCGGAGCTGTGTGTGGAATCCGGGAAGCTGGGGTGATTTATGGGATTCCTGGGGTGCAAGGCTGGAGAAACCAGGACCAGGGAGCAGCAGACCAAAACCAAGCGGCCCCCTATGAAGTGTAACAAAGGGTTGTGTAAACTTGGGCTACAAAACAAAGACTTTGCTACCTCCCTCCTCCCCATCCCCAAGTAATTCATCTTCTGGAGCTGGCTTCTAGCTGAGTCTCCTGCTCCCTCCTGCTCCACCCGCCACTTCCCAGGTTACAAGTAAATCATTGTCACCGGCCAGCTAGGGGAAGGATTCAATTATGGTTCTGTTTTGTCGCCTTTGTTTCTCGCCTGCAATTGTAGGCACTTACAGCTGCGCTATTTGTTATCAGAGGAGGGAACAGCCCTTTGTGCCTCTGATCTAATTAAACCTGCTTGGCCGTGTGCATCCTCAAGTCACACATGGGGTTGGCTGATGCCACCCCATAAAGTATCTGCTACAGAAGCAGCCCATCAAGGTTGGTTGCCCTGGCAGGAATGAGTCAGTCTCCTCTCCCACTCCCCACCCAACCCCCTTCCAGAACAGTGAAGATAACCTTTTTAAAATGTAAGGCTTTGTTGGTGGTAAACTCTTAGGCTGGAGGCATATTTCAGTAAGGTATTTATTTTGCTAGCCACACTTGATGCAATTTAATTTAATTCAAGATGCTGTATTGTTATATTGCAGCAGTCTCCTAGTTGCTTGGAGAATGCCCCTTCTGTATGCCTTCTCAATTAAGAGAGGTGACAGCAGTCACAAATAATGCCACCTGGTGTAGTCAGTGCCATAGTGAAATGGCACGGGTGACAGTCCTGAAGCACCGGGTGGTGACTGTGGGATCCGCCGCGGCAGGCTGGCCTATTCTATTTGCATCTGCTGCTGAGCTACTGTTTGCTTTACTATAAGGTTTTAAAAAATTTTACAATCTGTCCCTTGTATTCGCGTGAGCTCTTTAATGGCGCGTGCCCTCCATTTCAGAATGCTTTTCTGCTGCACACTGGCATTGTTGATGCTATCTAAAAGTTGAGTAAAGTTTTTGTTTCTCTTGGGAGTCATTGTAGATTACACAGAACGAGTCATTTTGTGACCTAATTCTTACAGTTGGAGTAGAATCGTTCTTGAGTGTTCTACAGCCGTGGCCATTCTTGGGCCTCCTCCTGGAGAGCTCCAAATCAAGGCAACAAGACTTGAAGGATTTCTTTGTATACTTTTTTCGAACTTGGAAGTTGAGGCCATAATTTTTAAAACCCTAGACCTTCATAGCATCTCAACATGAAATAATTTGATTGCAAGGGCATTAGCTATGTTTCCTGTCTTTACAGGGATCATAGAACAAGTCCTAACACTTTGTTAAAGGTGAACCACACTCAGCCCCAGTCTGGGACTTCGGAGAAATGTCAGCCTCCTGATGGAAATGTACATCTCGTTGCCATGTTTAATAGTCTCTTTTCCTGCTCATGGAAAAGCGGAGCAAGGTAAACATGGGTCAAGACATTTAGCAGAGCCTACTACAGATTTGGGTTTTCTTTTATGCTTAACAAACCAACGTGCAGAGAGCAGGAGGGAGGAAGAACAGAACAGCACTGCCTAGCAGCTCTGGGCTAGCTAGCCAGCTCTTCTTTCTGTTCTCCTTGTCGCTGTCTCCCTTCTTTGCCCTCAACTGGAAGGAGAATGTCATTGGTGACTGCGGTCTGACAGTGACTATCTCTTGCTACAAATGAACTGGTTTTTGTGAGAAGTCTCAACTTGAAGAACTCCGGTAAAATCCACACTAATAAAAGCATTCTGCCTCTAGAGAAGAGGTTTTTGATAATAGAGCCTGAAAATGAACTAGGAAAGGAAATAAATCTACTCCAGATGCTGCTTTCCCATGTAATGCAAGCATTTTTATAGGGTACCAGATGTGTGAAATGTGTAATACTTAGGAACAGCGATTGCACTGGAGGTTTTCTTAGGATTATAATGCTTAAAGGAAAGCAACAACCAACCTGTGGAGGCTGCAAGAAAGGGGAATCCGGTCGACTCTTGGCTCTTTCCTCAAGATGGCAGTGTTGTGGATGAGTGAGGTTTTAATGCCCAGGCGGTGGCTACATCTGGCACTTTAAGAAAATAAATATATTTAATTTTTGTTTCTCCTTAGGAATGAGACTTTAGAACTATTTTGTACTGTGAATTACGGATGCTCTTTGAAGGAAAGAGAAGTTGATTCTAATGTTCTTCAGAAGCTCTGGCAGGGATAAACAGGACACCTGACTAGAACATACGCTAAATGTAATCAGACAAATTCTATTTTCTTACCCGAGCAAATATTTTATTGAGACTGCTTATGTATGTCCCAGGAGCCCACGACTTCAGCTACACAACTTTTTTGTATTGAAAAAACTCATACTTTTTGTAACTTTGACTCCACATTTAATTTAAAATGACTTTATAGCACTAAAATGCCTAGCAGAAGACGTTACTCCAGACCTTTAAGGAAATTTTTAGTTTTTATGAAAAATGATGCTTCAGTGGTTAACTTGTCCTGTCGTTGGTGCTTCTGGCCCTAACGGCACCACTAGACAATACCGCAACCACGTGGAAACATATTTTTGGGAGCAAAACTTTAATTTTGTATGACATATGCTATGGAGAGTGAAGAAAATTTAAAGACTACTTGTTTTCTATTTTTTTTCTTAACAAAATGGAATCCACTGTGTTGAAGACTTGATATTATGTGATTGTCTAACCATTTTTTATAAATTAGAATAAAATCTAGTGTGATCATGGTCATTGAATGGATTTGTTTGGAAAGTTACATTTTGTGAATTTATTTTTTTAAATCAGGGTAACTATAATCTTGACTGGTTTCTTCAACTTTTTATTATGTTGTTTTGTCCATAGTTGTAATACTTGTGACCCACAGAGAATTACATTGACTAACACTATAAATTCCACATGTATTTTATTTCCCAGTGAATTGTGTAAACTTTATTTTTGTTGAAGATTGTATGTTAAATCAATGTTCTGTTCTCATACCACTTCTTGAGAAGGAGGTTCCAATTTGAAATTGTATCATTTCCTTCAAAATGAAGGGCAGTGCTTAGTTAAATAAAAGATTGATGACATCTTTTAAACCATTTCCTCTTCACTATGTCTTATTAAAATAAAATCTGTCAAGTCCTTTTGAAAAATGCTGTGAGGGTTTCCAATAAACCATCTATTAGAGTTAACTGATTTATATATTTTTTTCCACTCGTATATCGCTATCTGCCATTTTTGGTTCGAATCGAAGCTACTCAACTGCAGTTTTTCTGAGAATATTGGTGCGTATCCATCTTTATATTGGTCAGTAAATATTTTGATGAATTCATTTAGTGACTGAAAGCCCTCCCTGCATTTACTTGGTGAGAATTAATCACCCATTGCTTCCAGGCTATCAGTGTTCATGAAAAATGTCTCCTGGACATAAATCTTCAATACGCATTGATTTTCAGAATCAATGCAAGCATCACTGGAAACCACACTCACGTTTTGGAATCTACACTGGGGAGTCTTGGTATTAAGGTGGGTAATCCATGTTGTGTCTTAAGTGGTTTGAGAGCCCCAGACAGAGGGAATGGGCTCGTGGAGTTAATTACAGAAAATGGGCAAGTGTGATCAGGTGGCATTGTTGGCATAATAAGGGAGGATAAGCCAGCAGTTGGTAAAGCAGACGTTGCATCTGGGACCAGTGTATTGGAGCTGCCAGCCCCTGAAGGTGTTACCACAATCCTGTGAGGTTCAAAAGACTGGGCTTTGTCAACAGGCTCCTATGAGAGTTTTAAGTGGGAAGAAAGTTGAATACTGAAGGTTATAGGGAGCTCCAGCAGCAGGAGACCATTTATCCCAGAGTGGGAGTTTTTAATTTATCGTGGTTCTCACTGCACAGGAAAGTAGCAGGGGAAGCCTAATACGGAAGGTGCATTTATTCTTGGGTGATTTTGGTGTAGGCTGCTGTTCCCATTTCTCCTAAGTGGACTGAGCTTGCTTAATGTAGGAAAATGACATGTTCGGAAGCATTTAAAAGGACCTCCAAAATGAACAGGTCCGGAATATGTGCAGAAGGGCTTTTATTTCCTTTGACTGAATTTACTGGAAAAACTGCTTATTGAACAGAATATAGCAATTTTATCTGCAGAGTAGATGCAAGAATGATTAGTGTCTGTATTTGCAATCACAACTAAGTTGTGTGAAGGGTCCTAATATTTGTGAATGGTTAAGTATTGTGAAGGGCTAAAGGATGCTGAGCCCTAGCTTGGGTACCAGAACATACAGAGGTTAAAAACAAAGAAGGAAACAATGAGAGTCCCTGCTCCTGAGCTTGTTTCTAAGGGGAGATCAGTTTCATCCTACATACAGGACAGATGGTAATAAAAGGTGGCCCTGTGAAGTGCTGATGGTTGGTAGGTATTCAGATAAAGCGAATGTGTGTATATTTAATTGGAACACTCCCATTGGAGAAATCAGACCAAAAACCTGAAGGTACAAATGATGGTGAAAAGGATGGAACTAATATAACTAATTTACAGAGTACTTAACTGAGAGACTTAAATCCCAAGTGCCTAACGTACAAAGGTAAACCAGAGCCTTAGTTTCTGTCCTCACATGTTTATATTCTGATAGGTAAGGCAGATAACTATATACCAAAAAGAAATTCACAGGAAGGAATTCAATTACAGGTGTAGGTGCAATGAAGGAAGTGTACGGGGCCTCTGGGCGAGGATCTCTCTCTGAGTCAGTGAGGGCATCCCTGAGGAAGCGTTTATGCTGAACTTCGGAAGAAGTAGAGGAGAGAGCCAGGTGTTTCAGAGGGCACTGATTACCTGAATTCCAGGAGGAAGCCTGGGAAGTGAATTAATGAATGCTGAGTGCTTTCAAAATGCCTTTGCTTCATGCCCCAGTAGTTGTCCATTTCTCCTTGGGGTTCCCTTCCCCAACGTGTTGTCTGATTCATTCATGTACCACTGATGCTTAACACAGGACCAGGCAGAGAGACTCTTGCTCCAAGTTTGAGTGAGTGTGTGACTTTGGAGGGTGGGGTTTACTAGACTAAAAAGCCCCCATATTATCTCAGGGTGATGTCATGACTACGGTTTGAAGAGGGAGAGGTAGCAGTTGTTTTTAGGATGATGGAGCAGGGAGAGCCAATGAGTGACTCTGTGCTCCCCTCTCCCAGGACTAGAGGTTGGCCTGTACTACTGATGACTTAAATTGCCAGCCAGGTTACAAAGTGGGGTGTGAATTTGGGCTTTTGCCCGATGCAGGTGTGAGAAGTGGCACAGGCCAACCTAGATGGGAGCAGAGGTAAAACGGAGCAAGAGGTTTTACAGCCTACATGCCACAGTCTTGGAATTGTGGTGGAGAAAGAGAGTATTTTGCTCAGTTGGCCAACACAAGCCGCTTAAAAAATAGTCACTGGGGGGCTGGCCCTGTGGCCGAGCCGTTAAGTTCTCATGCTCCGCTGCAGGCGGCCCAGTGTTTCGTTGGTTCGAATCCTGGGCGCAGACATGGCACCGCTCGTCAGGCCATGCTGAGACGGCGTCCCACATGCCACAACTAGAAGGACTCACAACTGAGAATATACAACTATGTACTGGGGGGCTTTGGGGAGAAAAAGGAAAAAAATTTAAAAATCTTAAAAAAAAAAAGTAGTCACTGGTGTCTTGATGAATGTAGCCATAAATGACTCAGAAGATGAGTTCCCTGCTGCTTTCTTTGGGAAATTTGTATAACAATGTAATTAACTCCCAAAGTCTGGCTATCTTGATATCGAGAGCATTCTTTGTAACCTCCTAACTTTGCGGATTCTCTGTTAGGCTAAACAGTAGGTCGAGGGTCTGACCAAGGCACACAGAATTGACTAGTGGTTCAGCCTTGACAGTCAAACTGATGAGGATTTATAGGCTGCTTAATTTTAAAATGGCTTATGATGAGGATTTTTAGGCTGGTTAGTTTTAAAACTACAGATGAGATTCAGGCTCCAAGGAGTGGAATTTGTTTGCCCCTTTGTTGGGAAACATTTACATTTCTAAGGGAAACCTCTATCTGTGAAGATGCCTCCCTCTCTGTGCCAGGAAGAGGGGGGGATGGTCTTATCTCTAGAGGCTCTTGGTCAATGCCAGAGGCAAGAACTTAAGTTGGTTGCTGTCTGGCAATCTCATGTAACTGGTTTAGGGTGGTGGCGTCTAACCTTTCTAACCTTTACTTAATCCGATTTGATTCTTGTCTAAAAGTCATGGGATCACCCAATGACCAGACCCCACCCGCACTGATACCATTTTAACTTTTTTTCATGTTCTTTCCTTTGTCTTGTAAAGAGATGAATCATATACCTATGCCTTATAAAATTAGCCCTAACCCTCCACTCGGGGCAGCAGCAGGAGCTCTGACTGCCCGTGGGTCCTGTCCCCACGCACCAGCTCTGCCTGCCCATGGGTCCTGTCCCCATGCCAGCGGGGGCAGCAGCAGCGGCTCTGCCTGCCCATGGGTCCTGTCCCCATGCCAGCGAGGGCATCAGAAGCAGCGGCAGCAGAAGCTCTGACTGCCCATGGGTCCTGTCCCCATGCTATTCCACTATTCTCTAAATAAAAGAGCACTACTGCCAGATCTTGAGAGTCTAAGAAATCTTTCTTTCGACTCCTTGGCTCACCGACCCCGCATCAAAACTACCGGGTTTTTCTACCCGAGGCTCTGATTCCTTTTAAGGTGGTATAACATTGGGAGAGATCGTGTATTTGCTTAGAAACTTTATTTCTTCTCTACAATGTGGCTTGTGACATTGGTCCATTCACTTAATTCTCTGAATTACAGTTTTTTTGTAAAATAATATGTAATATATATAATACTATAATTGGACTATAATAATAGTATGTACTTCAAATGGTGGTTGTGAGCACAAGACGAAACAATGCACATAAGGCCCAGATCAGTTTATGATTAGCTAGAGAAAATCTGGGATATTGTGCATTCAAAAGCCTTATTCAAAATAAATAAAATTACTATCTGGGAGAAAGAGGTCTTCTCTTTAGTCTTAGAGAATTTCTTAGCTAGATACAAGAATTTGGTAAGATAAGAAAGAGGTAACTCCAGTTGATTCTTTAGCTGTTTGGCCACTGCTGTAGTATTTGAAATTTTATTTTATTTTATTTTTTTTGCTTTTTCTCCCCAAATCCCCCTGGTACATAGTTGTATATTTTAGTTGTGGGTCCCTCTAGTTGTGGCATGTGGGACGCCGCCTCAGCATGGCCTGATGAGCGATGCCATGTCTATGCACAGGATCTGAACCTGCGAAACCCTGGGCTGCCGAAGCGGAGTGCGCAAACTTAATCACTTGGCCAAGGGGCCTGCCCCTGAAATGTTTCTCGAGCTTTGGTCATTAGTAGATGAACCATTTAACTTGTTTATACATTTTATTATGTTTACTAATTAATTCACCAAATGTTTCCTGGGAACCTTTAAGGTCCTAGGTGCTGGAAAGCCCAGGGAGGATAAGAAGGGATATTGCAGTAATCATTTTAACAATGATGAGGTCACCTTGCCCGCGCTGTCCTATTTTATTCATCACAATGAATCCAGTGTTTCTGGATAGGTGCTAATATCTTCATTTTGTAGTTGAGGAAACAGGCTGAGAGAAATGAGATGATTTGTCCACAGTCACATGGCTAACAAATGACAGCTTCTGGCCTGGAACAGAAATGCTGGTCTCCAAAGCCCTAGGCTAGGGTTCTCCACTGAAAGATCATCTGACCACACCCACCCTTTTGGCAACCCCACCCTCCTCCTTAGCCATGGAGAAGTCTTAGGACGTTATTCTGCTCCAACATGTGGCTTGAAGCGTTATCTGAATAGCACGTCTGCTTTTGCTCTTATTGCAGTAGCTCTAGAGGTAGTGAGCCTGGGAGGCCAGAAGACGCAGGAGCAAGAGGACGGGCAACTCTCAGCCAGGAGGGATTTCACGTGCTCATCGTGAGTAACACTGACAAGCCCAGTAATTGACCTTCCTATAATTACCCCCACCTTCCCTGTGGCTGAGCACTTCCTTTCCCCCTTCAGGCTGACGGCAAGTCACGCTGGCCTGCTTTGAATCATGACTCCAACTGCTGATCTGCTGTGTGACCTTGGGCAAGTTAGTACCTTCTTAAGCTACTTTGATTTATCTAAAAATTGGGGCCACTAGGGGTGCCTACTCCCTAAGGCTGTTAATTGGCTTACATGAGGTCATGTAAATCAGGCGCATCATGGGGCACTCAGGTGTGGCATGGTGGCCATATTGGTTGGCTCTGCCACATATAGCTCTGCTACGAATATAATATATGACCTTGAGTGGGTCTCTTTACTATGCCAGGACCCTGGATCTATGCTTCTGTGTGTGGAGCACCAACTCCATCAGGAGTCTATGATAACATCAAGTGCAACTTTATCCTTTGACAAGGTTATAGAAGTTCCTAGTTGCTCTGCTTATTAAGTAATTAATGAGTACTAATTAATACTGATTCCTTGGCCATAGTCTTACACCTCACTTATGTAAAAAATTAATATATAAATTTTAAAAAAATTAATAATATTAATAAGGCCAGCCCTGTGGCTGAGTGGTTAAGGTTCTGTGTTCTCCACTTTGGCAGCCTGGGTTCCCTGGTTCGGATCCCCATCCCGATCCTGGGTGGGGACCTACTCCACTCATCAGCCATGCTGTGGAGACATCCCACATATAAAAAATAGAGGAAGATTGGCACAGATGTTAGCTCAGGGCTAATCTTCCTCAAGCAAGAAAAGGGGAAGATTGGCAATGGATGTTAGCTCAGAGCAAATCTTCCTCACCAAGAAAGAAATAATAATAATAATAAGATGACTGAATTTCAGGGAGTGCTTTTATTGTGAAAAGTAGGGACTACACACAAAACTTTTTTTCTTGAACTGGCAAATTTTGTTTTGATCTTTCATATTAGAAACCAAATCTGGGCCATGGATGAGGAAAAAGGTAATGATAGGAGTAAATTAATCTGTGTTTCCTTTGTTTTGGAAAAAGAGTGTTTAGAATTTTTTTTTTTAACTTTTCAGTTTTGCTTTTGGAACACCAATTGTTTGTTTGTTTGTTTGTTTGTTTTTTCCATTCTAGAGTACATTTCTCTTTGCTACCTGGCTGTACTCTTGGCCAATACATTATAGCCCATGGAGAGAATTCTCTTATATCTCAATAGATATGCAAGATTTAGTCTACTTTCTTCCAGCGGAGTCTGTTTCTTCTTATATTTCAGAAAGAGCAAGGTTGTTCATAAAGCCATGAAGCATTAAATGGTGGCAGTTCTTTGTGCGGACATCAATTTTAGTACTTTTTATAAAAAGAGTTTATTTTTTATAGTATCATACAGAATAGTTTTTTTTTTTTTTTTAAAGATTTTATTTTTTTTCCTTTTACTCCCCAAAGCCCCCTGGTACATAGTTGTGTATTCTTCGTTGTGGGTCCTTCTAGTTGTGGCATGTGGGACGCTGCCTCAGCGTGGTTTGATGAGCAGTGCCATATCCGCGCCCAGAATTCGAACCAACGAAACACTGGGCCGCCTGCAGCGCAGCGCGCGAACTTAACCACTCGGCCACGGGGCCAGCCCCCATACAGAATAGTTTTACACAAGACATGTTCTCCTTCATTTCTCCTCCTCTCTCCCCCAGCTAAGAATTGGACTATTTTCAGTTGGTCTTATCAAGCCTTAAGAGATACTTTTCTGCAAGGCCCTTTTGCTTTCATTGCCATTCCAAATGGCATTCTTGTCTAGAACTGTGTTCATTTATTCTTTAAGTATTCATTGAGGCCTATCAGGCAATGTGCTACCCACTAGGGCTAGAAGGAGGAACGCCATGTGGTCCCTGTGCTCCAGGTGCCAGCCCACATTCTGCTGAGGAAGACAGATGGGCAAACAGTAAGTGCAATACCTTGTGATAAAAGTGTGATGATAGAGAATAGGCAGGCACCAGGCATTATGGTGACATTGGTGAGGGGTTGGGGGAGGGGAGGTTGGCAGCTAACCCCACGTGCTGGGGCTGGGGAAGGGTCCAGGATAGGTTTCCTGGGGAGAGGTAAGCAGGTAGGGAGAGGTCTTATCAGAGAAAGATTCTGGCATAATTCTGCTCCCATCTCATCAACCCTTTATTTTAGGAGTAAAACCTCATCTGTCTTTGGTATATGGCTTGGGGGGAGGTGGGGCATGAGAACAAATGCTATAAATTGCTTAGTAATTCCTTTTCTCTTTTTCATAGTGCTGGTATAAATTTCAGCCAACTAGGGTACATTATTGGAAACTCTGAAAGGATATTAATTTTACTACAGTAAAAGTGTTCTCTTATCTTTAGCACCATCATTCAGCTAACTGTAGGCATGGCCGAGTAGTTCCAATATGGTGAGGGTTGAGGCTGCCCTCTCTGTGTTTTGAGGGAGCTGAGAGGCATGGTGGAAAACATGGGCCAGTGTTGGAGTCAGCCCTGGGCTGTCACCCCAGCACCTGTTCTTTCTTTGCCACCTGGGCAGATGACCTCACCTGGCTCTGGAAGCTGCAGTGTATTAATTTGTAAAGTGGGAATAATATGTCATCTACCGTGCAGGGTTGTGGTTCATGGTAATATACATAAATCCCCCAGAAGTAGTCCTGGCACAAAGGTATATGCTCAGGGATTGGTTGCTGTCTTTATCCATTTTCTCTTCTTCAGTTTTGCCCAGTGTTCATAACTCAAATCCAAAATCTCATAGATGAATTTCAGATTGGAGCTGGTTAAGCCAAACAAATCTAACCAGTGTTAAGATGGTCAGAGATGGTGCAACCTTTGGTTTTGTAATGGTTCAAACTATCTGGCCCCAGGAGTTTAGGAGAAAATCATAAATATATGTGGATACACACACGTAAGCATACACACACACACGTGCACACACATACACACCAAGCCAAGCCACGTGCATCATTCCATCTGAATCTTTGGTTTCTACCCAACCTGACAACCTAAGAGGGGAAGCTCAGGCATTCATATCGTCATGAAGCTATAACTGTTTTGCTCCTCCCGGGTTAATGCCTCTCTCTGCGTGCCTTTAAGACGATGAATATTTTCTATTAATGTAATTTTATTACTTTTTTTAATATTTCAAAAATAATATATGCTTAATATAAAAGAAGTTCAAATACCAAAGTATGTAAACTCAAAGTAAAGGACATCCTCCATTGCCTTCTCTCACCTTGTTCACTCTAACCAAGGGTTATCAATATTAGATGTGTTGTGTGTTCCTTCTAGACTTTTTTCTATTAACATTCAGATATGCTCATCTGCATATATTTTCCAGTGTTTTAAATTAGATCATGCTACCCGTATTACTCTGCCCCCCCTTTATTTACTCATCAATAAATCAACTTTATTTTATATTACTACATCAAATGTCTAGAACATTCTTTTTAAACATCTGTTGAGTATTCCATGGTAAAAAGCTTCTGTTTCTTATTTATGCATTTTCTCATTGATGCCCATTTAAATCATACCCAATTTTTCCAAATTATAAATGATACCACAAACATCTTGCTATACCTGTTCTTGGCATATATGTGAGTATTTCTGGAGCATATAATTACTGAAGTGAAATTTCTGGATTAAAGGTTATGCAAAATTTAAATTTGATAGGAACGACCATATGGACCTCTATAGAAGATTGTGCCAATTTACAGTAATGCTTATAACATTCTCAAGTGTTTGAAAATATTTACTTATTCATAGGTAAAAAGTAGTATAGTGTTTGAGTGTCTATGAGAGATTTATTTTTTATCACTTGAGCTAGTCTCATTGGTGTTTCCAAGAACTTTTTTTTTTTTACCAGTTTTTACCAGTTTACCAGTTTACCAGTTTTATTCTGTTACAAACACTCTAATTCTCTCCAAAGCACTTGGTTGTTCGATCAGACTGGTGAATTCTAGAGTCCAATCTATGAACAAACAATAGAAAGGCAGGAGTGGAAGGTATCCAAAATTATCCTTCTTTTAAAAATGTAAATCAGAGTGTTCAGCATACTGTTTTACACCCTTTAGTGGCTTCCAGTAGTGCTTAGAATTAAATCTAAGTTCCTTATGGTGGCCTGTTGGCCTGTACAATCTGGCCTCTGCTGATGTTGCCAACCTCACTTCTTATCACTCCCCCTCGCAGGGGACATTCCACCCTCACAGGCCTAGATTTATTTTCCTAAATACACTAAGGTTTTCCTTCCTGGCTTTAGAGTAGTATTTTTCAGACTTTGACCTGCAATAAGAAATGCACTGTGTATCACAACTAAATGCCCACATATATGTCTATGTGTGTGTGTATGTATATGTATGAAATATATATGTATATATCTGAATATACATGTACCTGAAACTAAAATTTTGCCAAACATTTCCTAACTGTACCATGATGCCTTGTAGTAAGATGATGTGGTAGGCAGAATAATGGCCCCCCAAAGATGTCTGCACCCTAATCTCCAGACCTGTGAATGTGTTTTCTGATCAGTCGAAATCTCAAAATTGAGGATTCTCTGGGAAGGAGAGCCAATACCCAGAGCCTTCTCTTTTCACCAGTTTACAGCATCACCTTGGAAAAACCTTAAATTTTAATGCCTATTACATCCTTAGCCCTTACTTGGGAAATGCCAGTTACCATGTGTTTGGTGCCTCCACAGCCCTGGGTTAGGCATGTTAGGGAAATATGAATCCTGTTCAGAGGTATATATAATACTTCCATAGTTGTGTGCTTGTTGGAGAAATCAGATTAAAGGGTCAGAAGAAACTTGAAAGTAATAAAGACAGAAGGAGACATTCAATTGTGAGATGTAGTTAGGGGCAAGAGGACATTTTAGTCCCCTTGGTCATCTCTAGTGATGACAATAGTCATTTGTAATGTGATGCATTTCCAAAGCACCTTTCACAGATTATCGCATTTGGTCTTGGCACCCTCTCCTTCACGTATTATGTACTACTATTCTCCTTGAACAGGTGTGGAAATTGAGCCTCAGTGAAAGAGAAATAAAATATTTATTTCTCTTAATTTTGAGTACATACTGTAGGCCAGACTTCATGGTTGGAATCTTACAAATGGTATTTCAGTGAATCCCCAGCATAACCTGGGAAGTGGGCACTGAGATTCTCATTTTACAGAGGAAGTTATGATTCCTCCAAGATCGCTGAGCTGCGAAAGGGACCAAATAAGTTTCAGTCCACAGTTATCTGACTCCTGGGCCAATGCTTTTCCTGCCACATTACAGTTACTTCCAGTAGCTACACTCACTGTCATTTGCCAGCATTTCCCAAATCACATAATCGTAAAGGCTTCTCTTCAGATTTGTGCAGTGCTGCTGAAAGTTGGGGAGGTGGAATATTAGACTTAGATCTTTTTCAGTGGCCCCTGTTACTCTGAAAAATGAGTTGAAGGCAAGAAACTGAACAATCCAACTGAGAGATGACACAGAGCTACGGAAGACGGGAGCCCCATGTGCAAAGGACTTTGATTTTTTACTTTAACTTTTTATTTGGGCATAATTTCAAAATTGCTTGAATAAGCACAGTGCAAAAGAATCTCTATCTACGCTGCACGCAGATTCATCTTTTCTTAACGTTTTATTCCATTTGTAAAGTGCGGGGGGATAAATGTTTTTAATGTCATTCTTGCCCAAGGATTCTGTGTGTCTAGTAGCTCTTTTATTCCTCATTTGAATCGTCCTACAGCCCAACTCTCTTATTCACACTTTCCTACCTGTGTTCTCAGCTCAGTTTGCTTTTTGCCCAGGATTTCCTTCTCTCTCCCATTGTAGGTAGGAGTCAGGCTCTGCTACTGGTCAGCTTGAATTTGGATCATTGCTCTATCGCTTACTAGCCATTGTAACTTTGAGAGAGGCAGTTTCTCATCTGAAAACATGGGCCTGAAGTAGCACCTTCTGGAGTGGTTGTGGAGATTGCATGGAATCATATGAGAAAAAAGTTTAGCCACAGGACCAAGCACATCCCCTAGAAATGCAAACTCACATTGCAAGGGACCCAGATTCATCCTATAGTCATTTGTACAGCTGTACCAGTTGTTAAAATACTGAAACACTTTATATCAGTTGATAAATACCTGCTTCCCTGAAACCCACCCCTCCCCACCATTGCACGCCCATCTTCCTGGCCCCCTGGCCACTGCCCTGGGACCCCCAGGGATATCTCCACTAACAAGGACATGCTTGCAGAGCTGGGGCCTCCAGCACTCTGCTGCAGCTCCGTGTGCAGCATTTGGATTGGTTAATGACTGCTGAAAAATGCTAATATCACTGCAGAATATTAGCTTAGTGCCTATAAATATTATCGCCCCCGTTTACAAGTGATGAAGTAAGCTGTGGGAGGGAATGAGTAACTGCCCAAGGTTACACAGCTAATAATGACAAACCTGAGACTATGTAATCTCCAAAACCACGTGCGGTTTCTATGGAGTAGAGTCCCAGTCTTCAAGCCTGGTTCAGCCCCCGTGACCTGGGGCAGGGACTTCATCTTTCAGAGCGGGAACAGAGTGAGAATGATTCTTCTGGCTTCTCTACCTCTCCAGGCATTGAGAAGTGCTGATGGAGAGAAATTTTCCTTCTGTTTCCGTTCGGGGCAAATAATGAAACTCTGCGGTCAATTTTAGGCCAGAGACCAAACTCGAGTCGTTAATTATTCACAGAGCTGATAATTCTGCTCTTCTTTTGAAACTGCTAAACCTGTTGAGACAAGCCAGCACTACAAAGCTGGTAAAACAAACTTTTTGAAAATAGCTTGTTGAAGCAGATCTCATGAATATTTTTAGAGAGGCAACGTGAGCCAATGAAAGCAAAGACATAATGCACGGAGCGTGACCCTGGGAGCCAGAGAGACTCCGCTGATGAGCTGTTTGCTGTTGGGCAAGTCAAGTAATAAGTAACGTTTGCTTCATCACTTGGAAAATGAGAATAAATACCTTGAAGAGTTCTTTAGAGTCAGATACAATGGGTGCACAGCCCTGAGCTCGGTGCCTGGCACCAAGAGTGAGAGTCAAAATATTTACTAACCTGGACTACAGGACCCTAAAGAAAACAGAGTCACCCTGAATCAACATCCCAGAGGCCCACCGGCAGTCCAGGAGTTAACCCTTACCTTAGGAGTAACCCCTACCTAAACGCAGCTATTTGCCATGGGAATGGAAATTTTTAGCTGCTGTACTCAGGTTCCTGGCTGAAAAGCAGCCCTGCCTGGCAGGAGAAGAAAGTACTCAGCCACCGTTGGGTCTCTTCTTCATTATATGAGAAAGACAAGAGACAGCTAATAATTTGAGGGTTGGTTTGTTTCCAATAACACAGAAGGGGTAAAGGGGAAAGTTGAAGCCTTTCTCTCTTCTCCTTCCTGGTCTCACTCCCCAGAAATAACAGTTAGTAGCAGATTCTTATATCTCTTTCTAGAAATTAGCCAATTACCCTTCCTTCCTTCCATGCAAATGAAATCATAATATAATAATCATTAATATATCTCATGTGCTGCCTGGGAATATTTTAAGCATCTTGTATGAACTATATGTTATTTAACCTCATGACAACTCTGTGAAATAAATACTGCTTTTATTTACATATTTTAGATGGGGAAACTGAGGCCCAGAGAGGTTAAATCATTTGCTTAAAGTCACACAGGAGGTAGGAACAGGAAAAGAACCCAGGAAGTCAACATACATCCATCTTATTCTGTTTTATGCTTGCATAGCATGTCTTAATATGGATGAACCATAACTTATTGTTGGATATTGAGATTTTCCGAATCTGTTCTAATAATCTCAGCTGCATCGAACATCTTTGTATATTAAGTTTTAACTTTTATTCGATATCTACTTTGTGCCAGGCATTCTGGGACACCCTTTTACATGTATATTGTCATTTAATGCTCACAGCCACTCCATGAGGTTAAGAATCATCCATTTGGCAATATCCTCAACTGTAAGGACACTGAGATTCTAAGCAGTTAAGTAACTTGCCCAAGGTCCCAGAGTTAGTGAATGGCAGTAGGTGGAACTGAACTCAGGCTGTCTGATTCCAGAGCCTGTGACACCAGTGTCGCTATGGAGCATACATGGCCATGTGCAAAAACATCCACGAGGAAGTCACACATCTACAGAAATCTCCTTTTAATACTATCATCCTTTTATATTTTTTCTTATGTATTAATCACAGAGACTCCATTTTCATACATAAAAAACAGAGTTAATAATACCTCCTGCTATGGACTGAATTGTGTTCCCCCAAATTCTCACGGTGAAGCCCTAAGTCCCAATGGGATGGTATTTGGAGGTGAGGCCTTTGAGAGGTAATTAAGTGTAGATGAGGTCATAAGGGTGGAGCCCCCATGATGGATTAGTGTCCTTATAAAAAGGGACGCTGGAGAGCTTGCTTCCTCCCTCTCTCTCCACCTTGTGAGCACACAGCGAGAAGGTGGCCATCGGCCACCAGAACCTGACCGTACTGGCGCCTTGATCTTGGACTTCTAGCTTCCAGAACTGTGAGAAAAATATTTCTGTTGTTTAAGCCCCCCAATCTGTGGTATTTTGTTACAGCAGCCCAAGCAGCTAATATACCCACCTTATGAAATTATTTTAAAGATTAACAGAAGCAATGAGGTAAAGACATCTAGAATAATTTCTAACATGGATTATGGAGTTATCACAAGCCAGGTATTGTTCCAAGAGCTTCACATGTGTATTGGCTTGCTAGGACTGCCACAGCAAAATACCACCAACTGGGTGCCTTAAAACAACAGAAATTTGTACTCTCACAGTTTTGGAGGCTAGAAGTCTAAAATTAAGGTGCTGACAAGGCCAAACTCTCTTAAAAGCCTCTGGGGGAGGATCCTTCCTTGCCTCTTCCTAGCTTCTGGTGGCCCGAGGTGTAATCTCTGCCTCTGTTGTCACATGGCATTCTCCTCGTGTCTTCACGTGGCCATCTTCTTATAAGGACACCAGTGATATTGGAGGAAGTGCCTACCTTATTCCAGTATGATCTCATTTTTAACATCTACAGTGACCTTATTTCCAAAAAAAAGTCCTATCCTGAGATATTGAGGGTTAGGACTTCAGCATATCTTTTCTGAAGGGAACAATTGAACTCATCACAATACATATTACCTCACTCAATCTCCGCTGTAACCCAATGGAGCAGAGATTATTATTGTTCCCATTTTAGATATGAGGACACTGAGGCTCAGAGAATTCACAGAACTTGTCCAAGATCATACAGTGACTAAGCAAGTGTATGCTGTACTACTTCTTGCTTAGTAGAGTTTGGGAGCATAGTAGGTACTCAGAAAAAAATGATTTTATTATTCTTTTTCTTTATTTTATTTCAAAATCCCTCACAAATGACCATATATTCTAGAGCAGGGGTAAGCAAACATTTGATGAAAAGGGCCAGATAGTAAATACTTTAGGTTTTACAGATGACGTGGTCAGTCTTTGTTGCAGCTACTGAACTCTGCCACTATAGCATGAAAGTAGCCAAAGATAATATGTAAGCAAATGAGCGTGGCTGTGTTCCAATAAGGCATTATTTGCTAAAATAGATGGTGTTTATCCATTCATCAGTTGATAGACATTTGGGTTGCTTCCACCTTTTGGTTATTATGAATAGAGCTGCTATTTGATAGTGTCCTTTCAAGCACAAAAGTTTTTAATGTTGATGAAGCCCAATTTATCCATAGTTTTCTTTTATTTCATGCTTTTGATGTCATATCTAAGGAAACATTGCTTAATCTGATGCCATGAAGACTTGCTCCTGTGTTTTCTTCTAAGAGTTGTATAGTTTTAGTTCTTAAGTTTAAGTTTCTCATCCATTTTGAGTTAACTTTTGTATATGGTCTTAAAGTAGGACCCAATTTCTTTCTTTTGCATGTGGATATCCAGTTATCCCAGCATCATTTGTTGAAAATGCTATTCTTTCCCCCACTGAATAGTCTTGGCATTCTGGTCAAAAATCAATTGACCATCAAAGTAAGGGCTTATTTCTGGACTCTCAATTCTATTGCATTGTTCCCTATGCTTATCACCATGCCACTTCCTCACTGTCTTGATTACTGTGTTGCTGTGTTGTAAGTTTTGAAATCAGGAACTTTGAGTCCTCCAATTGTGTTCTTTCTTTTCAAGATTGTTTTGGCTATTCTGGGGCCCTTGCATTAACATATAAATTTTAGGGTCAACTTGTCAATTTCTGCAAAAAAGCCAGCTGGGGTTTTGGCCAGCTGGGGATTTAGGATTGCAGTGAATCTTCAGATCAAGTTGGAGAGTATTACCATTGTAACAATATTAAGTCTTCCAATCCATGAACATGAGATATCTTTCCATTTATTTATGTCTTCATTAATTTCTTTCAATAGTGTTTCGTAGTTTTCAATGTATAAGTCTTGCACTTCTTTTATTAAATTTGTTCTTAAGTATTTTGTTCTTTCTGATGCTATTATTAATGGAATTGTTTTCTTAATTTTATTTTCAGATAGTTCAAAGTGTATAGAATTATATTTAATTTTTGTATACTGACTTTGTATCTTGTAATCTTGATAAACTCAATTTTTTGTCTTAATTTATCTTTTTAGTCTACTCCTTACTTTTTTCTATAAACAAGATCATGCTGTCTGCAAATAGAGATGATTCTACTTCTTCCTTCTCAATCTGAATGGCTTTTATTTCTTTTTCTTGTTTAAATGTGCTGGCAAGAACCTCCAGCACAGTACTGAAGAGACATGGCAAGAGCTGATATCTTGTTCCTGATCTTAGAGGAAAAACTTTCACTCTTTCACCATTAGATAGGATGTTGGCTTTGGGTTTTTCATAGATACCATTTATAAGTTGAGGAGATTCTTTTCTATTCTTAGTTTGTTGAGTGTTTTTATCATGAAAGAGTGTCGGATTTTGCCAGGTATTTTTTCTGCTATTGAGATGATCATGTGATTTTTTGAACTTTGTTCTATTAATATGGTGTATTATATTAATTGTTTTTTGTATTGAACCAACCTTGCATTCCTAGGATAATCTCACTCATTCAAAGTAAACAATTCTTTCTATATGTTGGTGAAGTCAGTTTGCTAGTATTTTTTTGAGGATTTTTTGGTCTATATTTATATGGCATATTGATCTGATTCTTATGATGCCTTTGTTTGGTTTGATATCAGGATAATGTGAGCCTCATAGAATGGTGTAGGTCTCTGCTTATTTACTTTTTTAATTAGTTTTTATTTTTGTTATTTATATTGAACAATCTCAATTGACCTGTCTTTAAGTTTACTAAATCTTCTGCCTGCTCAAATCTCCAGTTGGGCATAATTTCTATCTTTTTATTGATAATCTACATCTGGTGACATATTTTTCTCATACTTTCCTTTAATTCTTTAGACATGGTTTCTTTTAGTTCTTTAAATATATTTATGAGAACAGATTTAAGTGTCTGCCTAGTAAGTCCAATGCCTGGACTTTCTCATGAACAGTTTTTCTGTAAACTAATTTTTCCCTTTGTCTAGGCCATGCTTGCCGATTTCTTTGCCTGTCTCCTATTTTTTTGCTATTGTTATTGAAAACTGCCCATTGTAAATAATGCAACGTGTCAACTCTGGAAATCAGATTCTCTGTCTTTTCCAGGCTTTGTTGTTGTTGCTATTATTTGTTTGTTTAGTGACTTTTTGGACTAATTCTGTAAAATATATATTCTTTGTTGTGAGTGGCCACTGAAGTCTCTATTCAGTTAGCTTAGTGGTTAGCTAATGACTAGACAGAGATTTCCTTAAAATTCCTTGAACTTATAATCTTTCAGCCTTTTTAAGGGCTGTGTGTGTGTGTGTTGAGTTATGTTTTCAGTGTTCTGGCAGACGGTCTACAATTCCATCTTATCCTTTACTCCTTGCTCAGGTGGAGACTCAAGATAACCAGAGGTGAGAGAGTAGGACATTCTCCAGTCTTTCCTGGGCATATGCACAGTCCTGAAAATGCATATGAGCTTCTAGATTCTCAGGAATATGTTGAAGCTTTTCAAAGGCCCCTATGGATATCTCATTAGCCAGTTTTTCTTTTTAAAAATTTTGGTTAGCCTCTTGTTAGCTGTAACCATTAACACCTCCTCAGTCAGCTGTGATATTAAACAATTGCCACTGATTGTATTTAACAAATACTCTGTGGGTAGGGCGCTTCACAAAGAGCAAGCTCTGATTAGGTCAAATAAAGACAGTCCTTGAAAGTGGAGCTTTTTAGGGAACTGCCAGGCAGGTCAAATAGTGACAATTCTCTGGGAATGGGGCTTCTGGGGAGCTCCAAAGCCATTTGCTTCCCTCAGTAGCTTCTAAGTGCTGGTTTTCACTGCTCCTGTAGTTGTGAGGTTTTTGTCTTTTTGTGCTACTGAATTGCTAGAGAGAGGGTGCTGGGCATAAGTCAAGTTAAAATGCCACAAGGCACATTCTCCTTGCCAAGATTCAGCCATTTTTCTTAAATAAATGCTGTTTGGATTGTTGCAAGCCTTTGATAATTTTTCAGAGTTCTGAAAAAGTTAATTTTGACAGTTTTCTCTGGTGTTCTCCTTGCTTTTATGGAGAAGTGGGTTTCAGAGGTCCTCAGTTGACCATTTCAGAACAGTCAGTTGTATATACGTTTTCTATAGCTTGCAACAAATTGCCACAAACTTTACAGCTAAAACAACACGGATGTATTATGTCAGAGGTTTTGTAGGTCAGAAGTTCTGGCACAGAGTAACTGGGTTTTCTGCTCAGGTCCTACAATGCTTAAATCAGCATGTTGGTTGGATAGTATTCTCTTCTGGAGCCTGAGGTCTTCTTCACACTCATTCACGGTATTGGCAGGTGGTTGTTGGTTGTACTACTGAGCTCTATAATTTTTTGCTGATGGCTAGCGGTCCATCTCAACATCTAGAAGCCACTTTTAGGTACTAACCATGATCTGGAAGCTTACTCCTTCAAAACCAGCAGGAAGAATCTTTCTCCAGTCTGTTAAGATGGAGTCTTACATTACATAACCTAATCATGGGAATTACTGTCCTATCATATTCACAGGACCTGCACACACTCAAGGAGAGGGGATTATATGGGGAATATCCACTACGGGGTGGGATTCTTGGAGGCCATCTTAGAATTCTGCCTACCATAAGCTTAAGTGTGGGTTTTCAAGCGTTTGGCTACAAGACACATCATTTTCAGCTATATTCCATTTGTGTAGCACTGTTTTATATAGCACTTTCATAAAAAGTTAATCTAATGTAATCTTCCGAACAGCTCTCTGAGATAGGCGGGGAAGGTATTCCTAAACCCGTTTTAGAAATGTGAACCAAAAAGCTCAGAGAGATTATATGACTTGTTCATGAGCACACAGCTAGTGAGAGGCAAATTAATTCCTCTGACTCTGAGTGGAGTGTCCTCTGCCCTACCACACACCTGCCTGCCATGTTGAGTCAGTCCTTTCTGAGTTTGGCTTGCTACATGGCAATGAGGATGTGAGTGCCTGAGGCTTCTTTAAGGGGCTTAGTCTCTGCAACAGTCTCGCCCTGGGCTCCTGCATCTCCTATGTGTATTTAGGGAGAATACCTGAGCAGGGGAAATAGTATTAACCAGGAATTTCAATAAAATGGAGTTTTCAGGGGTGAATTGCAATTTAAATAGCTGAAAAATGCCATTTACTTCCAGCAATATATTCTGAATGCTCCCTCTGGCCCAGCTCGAAGGGAGCAGACAGTCATCTCCTGCAGAAAGTAAATGGGATTTTTATTTTTGTCTTGATAGTGCCTTGAAATCAGCCATCTCGAGGCAGGCAATGGGGCCTCGGTGAAGACACATCAGGAGGAACAGCAGAAAGTTCGGAAGGTATTCAGCCAATGACCAAACTCACTCTCCCTTTAATTTGATGGTTTTGTAAGTGGTAGAAGAATTTAATCATTTAAGACTAGTTTTCCTATCTCCCTATACTTAATCTTCTGGTTCAATGTATCCAGTCATCGGAAAGGTAGTGGGGATTCTTTAGTTCCTATTCAAACCTTTTAATTATTCTGTGTCTTTCTGCAGTAGTGCAAATGGCTCTCATCATTCAATCCTTCAAATGTTTGAGGGCCGTGGAACTGGGATGTTGGTTCCCAATCCAGATTTCCTTTCCCCCGCCCCTGCACAGACTCCCCAGCTTCCATGAGAAGCTGCTTCCCATCTTCTACAAGGGCCAGCCCCCTTGCCTCAAAGTGGCAACATGCTCCAGAGCTCCCCCTGCCATCAGGCTGAGCTAGATCCAGCTGAGACCACATCCCTGCCTAGCCTCCTCCCCTGCCCATCCTGCTTCCTGCATTTCCTCTCTCCTGAGAGCCCTCCCCAGTCAGTGAATCACATTCACCCAAATCACTGCCCCAGGTGCTGCTTCAGTGGGCCTGGCCTA
Organism: Equus przewalskii; assembly: GCF_037783145.1. NCBI lineage: Eukaryota > Metazoa > Chordata > Mammalia > Perissodactyla > Equidae > Equus > Equus przewalskii. The sequence continues at coordinate 69,876,241 of NC_091838.1, read as the reverse complement.
AGACAGAGTGTAAAGAAGTTCTGCCCTGCCCTTCCTCCAGCTTAGTTAAAAAAGAAAAATAATCACGTCCAGGATCTAAAGGCCTTGCTGTAAAGAAACATCCATTTGAATAAGGTAGTCCTCACTAACTTGGAGGTCATTTACCTCTTAACCTCAGTTATCTGAAATACGGCCACAAACATAGAAAAGGCCTATGTGTAACCGATCCAGATAATATAAAATGAAAGGCAGTCTGTGCTTTCATTGTTGAAGAAAAGTACAGGTTTTGGTGCTGGACAGTTACACATATGAATGACCCCTCTCCCATGTGCTGGGCCGGTGGGGTTGGGCTAGCTGGTTATCCCTCCAGCTCTCAGTTTCCCCTCTGTAACACAGGGTTCACCCATATACCTCACGGTGTTGCTGGAAAGACAAATGGTCAATATGTTAAATGAATTAGTACATATCAGGGCTTCAAAAACCAGAGCTTTTATTATTAAGGTCTTCGTGTGACAAGGAGCATGCTGTTTCAGGCCAATTTCTCTTTCAAAGCTGAGGCTGGGAGCAGGTCCTTTTTCTTATACAAAAAAACAAAATCTCACCAACTGCAATGAGACAGAAATGAACTTTGATGTTGTCTGTCACCACGCTGAGTCCCAGGGGGAGAAGAAAGAGATGGATTGCTAAAGAAGAGGGGAATGTGCGGGACAGTTCTCCGGGCATGGTGAGGTGCGCGTGGACAGCAAAGATGGGGTGGCATTGTTCTGGGCCCCTGGAAGTCTGCTGAGCCCAAGAAGCCTCATCCAAACAGAGGAGGGGCAGGAAATATGGGAGGTGGCCTGTGTCAGCATCGGTTAAACCTGGGGAGCGGGGGCTCTGTGGATGTTTGTCTGACTCTCTGCAATTTTATGTAAGTTTGAAATATTTAAAAATTAAAAGTAAAATAAAAGTAGAGGTAACAAAGGACTCAATGAGAATGATTAAATCCACGTTGTGAAATGAACTAAGCATGGTATAATTTACACTGTCTTTGACTCAAATTAGTGTATACACACCGTGTGTATGTGTGTAAATTTATATATATATACACGTATATATCTATTATTTTTTTCACATAACATATATAATCATATATGTGTGTGTATGTGTATATATATGTGTGTATGTATATATATATATATGTATATTTCACACACATGATTTTAACTAAACCTTCTTACCAGCTTCCAGAGCGTCTGTCCCAGGTTAGTAAATGAGCAAAATGCTCAGATCCTGTATCTCCTCTGTAGCTGCCTGTTTCTTCCCAGATTTCAGGTTAGCTTCACGGCCTCAGTTCTTTGTCGCGTTCAAGAAAAATTGTTAACTTGCAGCCTGTCTAGCTTTTTTCTTGTTGTAAGGGTGAGGGCAGTGTTCTTTCTAGCTCTTTATATCTCTGAGCTGAAACCAGAAATCTTTGCATTAAAATTGTGAATCTAAAAATGCGCCCTGATTTAAAAGGTCTTCCTCCTTTGTTTAAAACCTTTATCGCCGTTTGATTTCCTTTCTCTGGGTTACCAGTGAAGTTGAACACCTGTTCTGCTCTTCATCAATCATCTTCATCAATTTGTAGCCCCCTAGAGTTGGTGGTGTCTCAGATATGCTCTCAGGAGTCCAGGAAGGGGAATCTGGGGGTGCTGGATGGGGAGGAAGATGTGGTGGGGTAATTTCGGGAGGCAAGAGAATTGATGTAGGTGGTCCTAGTTCCAACTGTGAGCTCTTCCCTTATGCTTTGTTCATCTCTGGGACTAAAATCTCTCTGCAGCACTCTCCTCTATTCCTCCAGGGCCTGACCGGTCCTCCCAGGATAATTTATTTTAATGAGTGCTTTATTCTCAATCATTTGACCAACAGAGACTCAACCGAGAAGAGCTTCAGAATTGGACTCTGGCCTTCTTTCAGGGGAAGCAGCATATAAGGCAAAGTGAAGAAGGTGGTATCGGTGAGGGTCCTGGTAAAAGACATCACCTTCAGGTTAGTCACATTCAAGGAGAGTCCAATTGAGAAATTACAATGTTGTGAGCAGGTGTAAGGAAACCTGAGGGAAGAAGCAGTACCAGGGCTATTAAGAGCAAGGTTCCTTTACTAGCCCTGGGTCCTAGGGAAAGACGTGGTATGTGGAACAGAAACAGAAAGGGCCTGGCTTGTGTGGAGAAAGCTTCCTGACATGAGCAAGACCCAAGGAGGAGGGAGGTGGCCAGCGCCAGGGGTAACTCTGAGAAGAAATACCCGACCCCACTCTCCTCCCTCCCTCTTCTTCTGCTGGTGTTTATAATTGGCCAAAGCCAACTAGAAGACAAACAGCAAGGGAGCACATTGATGGATTCATCCAGGTCAGCCTCCTGGGGTACAGAGAAGAAGGATGAGAGTGGATCTGGGCAGGTGGACTGAACACATCCAGCACAAAGGCCATGGGGACCACATCTCATTAGGTATTCACATGACTATGTAATATTTCTTGACTTAAATGTCAAAATACTGTATAATGATAATTATCTTGCTCTATTAATTCAATCACTACTTTGAATCACCATATAAGGGGTTTACTATTATTATCTCCCCCAAAACCAAGGCAGAGAGTGATTAAGTCTTTTTCCCAAGTCACATAGCTAGAAACACTAGTAAGAAAAAGTTTATAAGACTCAAAGTCCTTGCTTATAATCACTATACTCTACAAATTTATTCTACCCTCTCTTTGGGCAGTCTCTCAGAGCTAGACTCTTCCTCCTCAGCATTCTAAGGAACTTTTCTGATCTGGTTCCTTGCCTTTCCTTCCTCTTCAAAAGTGGACTGAGTCACTGGTCACAGCATTAAGAAACTGAGCTCAGGACCAGACCAGGTAAGGCCAGGACCTGGGATGCTGGCAGATGAGCAGGGACAGTGATGGTCAGACAGAGCTAGGGAACCATGAACAGGGAACCAACAGAAAGGAACACAGAGACCAGATGCAGACATTTCACCTGCAGCCTGGAGGTCAGCCCAAGGGGAAAAGAGATAAGGGATGCAAAGGTTATAAGTAAGGTTGGCACAGCTCCCTAAGAAATGGGTGAATGATCAGGGTGACATTGCTTTGTCCAACAGAAGCAGCTAATATTTGTACAATGCCTTAATGGTTAAAGCAAATTCCAAAATATGTTACTAGACAATAGTTTATACCAGACAGTGGGCTTCCTGAGGGCGGCACCTTTTCATTTTGGTATCCCTACCATCTAGCACGGTGCCTGGCACATAGTAGACAATCTCAGCAAATATTTGTTAAATAAATAATTGGAAATAGAGTAAATAATGGAACCATGAGGGGTTTGGGAGCCAATAACCTCAGGAACATAATCCTGGTTCTGTTGATAATTGAGAGAGAGTCCTTGGGGAGGTCATCTAGTCTTTGTGAGCTGCAGTATGCTCATATATGCAATGAAAATTAAGAATTCCTACATTTTCAGTGTTGTTGGGAAGTTATACACAAACACACACTCTGCATACACACATACTATACACACATACACCAGCATACTAGATGTATATGTATACACTACATATATATGTGTGTATACTCACACATATGTGCATACACTCAACACTACTTTTGTGTCTAGCTAGGTAATCATGATGATATGATGACAGCGACCATGTTGATGAAAGAGAAACTTCCCTTGAGGGTTCCTATATTTTTTTGCTACCTCCATTTCTTGAATGAGTTTATTTCCGACAGCTCTGTCTAAGCAACAAACGGGTCTTAAGCTTCCCAAAGAGAAGAGAGCTGAGGAGAGAGCTGTGCACGTAGCAAGGTGACTTCTGTTATTAAATGAGCACAGTGGTGCAGGCTCGCTTGCCCATACTTACAACTGTTATAAAGGAAGGCTTAAAAGCCACCCCACCACGTCCTCTCAGAGGTAAAAGCTCTCGCTGCAGGGGTTTGCTGAGCCTTCCTAAGCCGCAGTGACACTGGGCCATGAGCTGGGTCCTTCAACAGTTCACCTCTAGGTTAGTCGTGATTTTTTTTCTTGTATCTTTCTTTCTCCAGTCAACTTTTCTCAGTCTGTGAAAGTTAGAATCTTTTTGCCATCATTCTTCTCACCATTAGAGGTTTAGACCTCTACTCTCATCTCCATATTTCCCTCCCCTCATTCTACTAAAATCTGTTTAGTGGTAAAATCGGTTAAGATGGCATTTAATAGAAAGAACGATGTGCTGACTCCCCTTGCTCTCGGTACCAGCTCCCTCTCTGATACAAGTTCACCACCTATGGGCTGACAAGGAGGTTCAGGCAGGGATTCTTCTTAACTTGCGATTACTGTGTTCCCAACATGTGCTCATCACTCTCCTATGCAACCTGGATGGTAGAGGAGAAGAGAGGATGCTGGAATCAGAGGCCCTGCAATATAAGGCATATAGCAGCTCTCTTTCAAGGAGTGAGCCAAACATTTTTGAAAATGTTTTTATAAAATTTGTTGGCTGACAAAAGTCCGTGGTCCATGTACATTATGACGATCCATATTAATGTGAATCACAATAACACATCAAAAATGGACTTCAAGCAAACTTACCTAAATCCTCAGCATTAGTAAACGTTGCTTTCTGCTGCAAGAAAACGCATGGGAGTACCTGTTGAAAATTTCCCATACAGCACCATTCAGTAATGTTCATCCCAGTGAGCTTGTTCCCCTCCTCCTGCACTCCTTGGAAGAGGAACCACTTTGGATTCATTGATCCTCTGGTTCTTACTGATGCTCTGAGGGTGCCCAAGAAGAAGGTGCTGTTTCACGTCCATGAGGACAGGAATCTTAGCCAGGAGTTCATGGATCTCTGCAAAGTTGTATGGATAGTGTTCACCAGCCTTCTGATATTTATGCAAAATTTGTATCTATGTCTTCTGTGGGCTTCTTTTTCTGAGAAAATTTTCCATATCTTTCGGGAGATTCCCATGGTTATATATGTTAAGAGGACGCTAACCTGGAGGGTTTGTTGAAATATTTTGTAAACTATACCCAGTATATTTTAGCCAAAAATCGGAGGGAAAATAGTAAACTCCCTTTCTCCTTGGCTTATGGGATTTTCACTCCTTGCCCAGAGGTCAGTGAAAGAACTGTGTACAGAGATGGTGTGGCACAGCAAAGGAGTAGTGGTAGATGAAACTGTTGTAGCCAAGACTCTAGTACCAATTGGCTTTCTGAATCCATGTAGTCTCCACAATACTAACCATGAAGTGGATAAAGAAGAATAGTCCCCCTCCATCCTCTGCCACACAGATACAGCCAGGAAGGGACATATGTATTACATAGGAAGTTTGACGGCTTCCATGTGCTCCCACAAATGTACTCCCACAAGTGCAACCACAAATATTTACCAAGGGTGCAAAACCAGAGAGTGAGTCTTCTTGAAGAATGATGCATTAGCGAGGTCCTAACTGTGTCCTATGTGTGAATTTTGACAAGTCCCTTAATGTCTCAGCCTGTGTTTTCTCACTCGTTCAATTCAGGTGAGTTTATTCACCTAATCTGCCTTTAAAGGATGTAGTAGTTAAATGGTAGAGTTGCTGAATCACTAAGAAAAAAATGAAGTATAAAAGAACATAGACACCCAGGTATTTTAGTCTTAATAGAAAGAATGTGATTGTTCTGAAAGGACAGCTAGGACCAAAATAGCAGAGTAGACTGCTTCCAGGAAGAAGAAACTAACAGGCAAAATGGGGCATGTTGAAAGTGCATTTGGAAACCAGAGTCAAAACATTTTGTATGCTGCTGTAAGAGTTTGAAGATTGTTATGTGGGTCTGATATGCAAGTGGTGGTGTGGACTTGGGCCAGACATCAGTTCAATGACCATTGTGAAAGACCATATGGACAATTTGTATTTTGCTCTTAGCCTTCTGGACACCAACCTGGCCAAGCTCCTGGCCACTCAGGAGCGTGAGGTTCTCTAAAAACAGATTCCTGGGCTCAGAACTCACTGGGGCAACCGGTCTTCTACATTAACCCTGTCAGAATGTGACTACTTCATGTGTTATTAACTTGCATGTGCAACATGTAGATTGAAATCTTTAATAATAATACTAGTAATGTTGAGGATGTACCATGCTAGGCACTACTTTGTGCTTTCTCGGTTATTCTTCACAAATACTCTGCAAAGTAAGTGGAATAGGTTTGTTGGAAATAGGTTGGACCTGGTTGATATAATCAGGAAATAGCTTTCCTTTTCTCCCCATGGCCTTCAAACTCATTTAGTTGTATTTGCCTTCTCCCTCCACTGATGGTGTATCAGGGAGAGGTAGATTCCCAGTCACTTTCAAGTATTAAAACGTCCACTCCAACCCAAATCAAAATTTAATCTCACATCCAGTTTCAAGCTTCTCCACTCTGCCCAGCTCAGGCGTGTCCAGATGCTTCGGTAAAAGCATAGAGTGCTTGGCCCATTTTTCAACTCTCCTTGCTCCACCGCCTACCTGACTCCCCTAATTGCTGATGGGTTTTCTAAGGTTAGGGTAGTGGGAAGGGTGAGAGATCAGGTGGCAGATTCTGTTTGTGATGCTCTCTTGGCTGTTGAAGGTGCTCCAAATGATCAGATCCAAATGTGCAGTCTTCCAGGTGGCACCTTTCATGCGGCTTCCTCAGAGACACTGACTTGGCAATGTGCTAGGCTAATCTCTTGTAACTTCTTTCAGCTCCTGCCCCTTGTGGTACCCTAGTTCTCTTGAGCAGATTGGTTAAGCTGACTGCCTTCCATGGTATTCACCTGGCCCTGGTGAAATGCACACACACTTGCTCCGCCATCGTGGGCAGCTTTGAGGAGCCCCACCCTTAATGTTCTCTAAGCAAGCTAGGTACTAGTATTTATGTTCTCAATGCCAGGGGGCGAATTTAAAATCTCTCAAGAACTCCACTGCAGGGGCAGCTTGGGACCAGTCTTTGCATCTCTGCATCCCAGAAAGTATCCAGCCTGAGAGCGAGATGCCAGTCTTCCTTCTCTTAACAAATCCTCTTTCCAAGACTGATTATCCTAGACTTCCTCATTTTGCTGTGGGTGAATGGAAGCAAATCCATCTCCAATATTACAAGCATTTTTGAAAGAATTTCTTTCTCTCCAAGGAGGCTTCTAGACTTCTTGTAAGCAAGCTTTTGGGAGTGTCAGATTTGGTTACCAATTAGCAGTTCTCATGTGGAGGGATCCAGCTCCTCTCTGTAGATTACCTGGCTACTTAGCTTTGTTCCCATCTTTGGGGTCTCAGCTGAAACTCTAAGTTCTGTTGAACATTTTTTATAATCCTTTTACCCACAATAAACCGAATCATAGAGATTTGTTGGGGCCCACCCCATGGCTGAGTGGGTTAAGTTCATGCACTCCCCTTCAAGGGCCCAGGGTTTCACTGGTTCGGATCCTAGGCGCAGACATGGCACTGCTCATTGGGCCATGCTGAGGTGGCATCCCACATAGCACAACCAGAGGCACTCACAACTAGAATATACAATTATGTACTGGGGGGTTTTGGGGAGAAGAGGAAGGAAAAAAAGAGAAATTTGTTGCAAAGTGCTGAGGGTTACTCAACTTGTAAGAGCAAAAGTCAGATTTAAACCCTGATCTGCCCTTCTCCCATGTACATAGTCTTTCCCATACTCCACAGCATTCTCCTTAACTAAAGTTGCCTAGGACCAGGAGAAAGGAACTACACTTAATTGCATTTTACAGATGAGTAAACAAAGGCTCAAAAAATGTAAGAGACTTGCATAAGATCACCCTATGGACTAGTCAGGGTTCCAACAGGAAACAGATGGCTCACGCAGAGGAGGATGCTCCAAAGACAGTTTAATAAAGGATCATTTAAAAAGGTATGGGCAGTATTAGGAAGCCACAAGGGATAGTGCAATACTCCAGGACTAGTGAGCAGCAGGGCTGTTACCCGTAGGACTAGAGGGAGCAGAGAAGGAGAGAATTGTGTCCAGTGGGCCACCTTAAGAGGAACAGGGACCGCAGGTTGTAGGAGATAGCCAGTCCTAAGTCACATGTGGCTCTGACACTTTGACTGTATTGTAAATGCTTCTAGGGCAGGGACTTTTTCTTATCATCTTTTAAATGGTGCCATTCCAAGCACACACAGACATTTAGTGACTTTTCCTTTAAAAAAAAAAATAAAAACGCAGGCTGTGATTTTCTTGCAAGGCTGGAAATTGACTCTGGAGGCAGTTACCCAAAAGGAGTGTCGATCACGTTTTGACAAATGGAACCATCATTAGAAGAAACATGTAATCTTTTTAATTATTCATTCTATAACCCACATGTTAGCTTTGTCCTCATTCTTGAGTACTAGTCCCTTTTTAAATCTATCCACTTGTGCACAATCATGATGGAACAAGGTAGTACACTGAAGAGGTTTTTTAGGGATAATAGAGTCAAGGCTGCAGAACACTATTCACCATGAACTCCTTCAGATTCTCCTTTGCTGCTTCCTTCTTCTTTTCTTCCTTTGTCTTTTTTCCTTCCCCTTCCTTCCCTTTCTCTGCCTTCTGTCTTGACAGTTCTCTTCCTCATTTTTGACAAAAATTCCTCAGTTCTCAGACCTGGTGGGAGAGACTGCTATGCATTCATCGAAGGTCGTTTTCTCTTGTTCTTGGACACATACCGAAACTACATTTCCCGGACTCCTTTGCAGGTAGATATAGCCATGTGACTGAGTTTATCCAATGGAATATGGGTAGAAGTGGTATGTACCCCTTCCCGATGTCCTGGCCCGTGAAAACCTCCCATAGACAAGCCTCTCTCTTTCTTTCTCTCTCTGCTGGCTCGATGTTGAAAGTCAAGGGATTAGACTGTTGACGGTATTGAAACCTTCATCAACCTGGCTCTGTATGGGGCAGAACTAATTCTAACTCTAGTTCACACCTCTTCTCCTTGCCATCAGGATCATCTTTTAGGTGTTTACATGAGTGATAAAGTTTATGTAAGAGAGAATTAAACTTTATGTGAGTGAGAAATAAACTTTCATTGTATTGAGTCAAAGATATTTCAAGATTTATCTGTCATAGCAGCTGACCTTACATAAACTAATATAGCCATTTCCCCGAGGAGTCCTCCTCCACCTTTCCTGATCTTGTGCTTTTCCAAGTCTCTCTCCTCTTAACTATGATGAACAAAGTAGATCTCAAGCTGCTGTGTCCATGCTTGCACACTCACAACCAATGTAGCACTCAGCAAAGAAACCTTCAATTACAAAGAACCACCCCCTAAAAGGAGGGATATGTCAAATAATATTTATTTTCTGTGACATACCATCTTTCATTCAACACATATCACGAAACACCTTCTATATTCTCTGCTCTTCTGTAGGCGCTAGAGATAGAGAAACAAAAGCCAGTTGCTGCCTTCAGTAGTTCTTGGTCTAGTGTTCAAATAGACAACAAAAGTATAGTTTAGAAATCATAGGTTTTCGCGGAAGTCAAAGGAGGGATATTTAATTCAACTTAGACTTGCATCAAGGAAGTTTTCCTAAGGAAGGATCTGGCTTGAATCGTAAAGCGTGAGGAAGAATCAAGCAAAGGTGGAGGGAGAGTGTTGTTGCATGAGTATTGTGAGTAAGAAGGCAGTGAGATGGTGTGGCTTTCCTGGAAACTGCATTTTAAGCCAAACCAGAGTGAAGGGTATATGACTGGGTGTAGGTGTGGGTGTGGTGGGAGATAAAGCTGGAGATTCAAGTTGGGACCAGGTCCTGAAGGACATCATGTTGAAGGTTAATGTGCATCTGACACCATCTGTTCCTGTCTCCTTGTTAATATGCCATGTCATGATTTCTCAGTTACAGGTCAAAAATAATTCTTGTTCCTCATACATGGCTCTCCCTGTGTTCTAAGCACAGTCCCTGAGCTGGAGGAGACTTCAATGTGATGCCCAAGCTTCTCCACAATTGCTCTGAAATGTCACCGTCTTGGATGTTCCCAGAGTCAGCCTCACTATATGTGAATTTGCTGAGGGCTTCGCATGAAGGAAAAACCATGGGGCTTTGGAGAACTCAGTATAGTACACTAAGAATCTCCTCCTTTCTGTGTGGGCCAAGAGCCTTTTTGTCTTCAACCACATTATCATCGTTGTTGTTGCTGCGTTTCATCCTTTTTACTTATACAGCCCTTTACTGTTCATAATGGCTTTTACTTAAATGACTTCATATGATCTTCTCTAGTGTCCTCTGCAATTTGCAGAATGGATTCCATGATCACATGATATAGGTAAAGGGCCTGAGGTCTAGAGAGATGAAATGATTTGCCTCTCCTCATTGGTAAGTGGTTGAGCCAGGACCAGAATTGCACTTCAACAAATATTTTCTAGGTCTTGATCTCCTTGAGACGCAACAGCACATCTTCTAAAAAGTGTCAACTTCAGGGGCTGGCCCCGTGGCCGAGTGGTTAAGTTCGCGCACTCCACTGCAGGCGGCCCAGTGTTTCGTTGGTTCGAATCCTGGGCGCAGACATGGCACTGCTCATCAAACCACGCTGAGGCAGTGTCCCACATGCCGCAACTAGAAGGACCCACAACAAAGAATATGCAACTATGTACCGGGGGCTTTGGGGAGAAAAAAGGAAAAAATAAAATCTTTAAAAAAAAAAAAAAAGTGTCAACTTCCCAGTGCCCTATGTAGCCACTTAATCTATATTTTCTGATTTAACTTAAAATGGTGATTAAAAACATAGGCTTTGAGTGCTTGCTTCGGCAGCACATATACTAAAATTGGAACGATACAGAGAAGATTAGCATGGCCCCTGTGCAAGGATGACATGCAAATTCGGGAAGCGTTCCATATTTTTTTGTAATCTATCATAACATTAATAAAAAAAAGAAAAAAAAAACATAGGCTTTGAAATCAAAGGAAATCTGAATTCAGCACCTGGTTCTTGGTATACTTGGGCAAGTCATTTAATCTCTCAGAGCAGCAGGTTTCTTATTTATAAGTGGACTATTAATGTTTTCCTCATAGAGTTGTGAGAACCAAAGGACATGATGTAAATGAGGCATTTAGCATAGTGCCTAGCACACAGAATTGCTCAGTTTATGCTAAGATCTCATGGTGTCTCCTTTCAGTTATTATTTTTTTAATACGCAAAATTTTACAAGTATTCAAAAGTAGGCAGAATCACATAGTGGACCACTACACGCCAAACACACAGGTTCAACAATTATCAGCTCATGGCCAATTTTGTTTCATATCTCTATCTTCTTTCCTCCCTTGTATTATTTTGAAGCCAATTTCAAGCATCATATGTTTTCATCTGTAAACTACGCAATACGTATCTCTGAAAGATAAGGATTTAAAAGAATAATAACCACAAGTGTTACTTCCCTCTACAAAAAAATAATCAATAGTTGTAGCAAGCACCGTAATGGCTCCCCAAAGACGTCCATGTCCTGATTCCCTGAACCTGTGAATATGTTTTATGGCAGAGGAGAATTAATGTTACAGATGGAATTATGTTTGCTAATTGGCTGACCTTAAAATAGGGCGATAATCCTGGATTATCCAGCTGCACCCAATGTAATTGCAAGGATCCTTAAAGGGGGAAGAGAGAGAAGAGAGGGAGAACCATAGAGATGGTAGCCAAGAAGGATTTGGCCTGATGTTGCTGGCCTTGAAGACTCAGGAAGGGGGCCATGAACCAAGATTATAACACAATGAATTATAATCTCTTCTTCTTTAGTGTAGGAAGAACCTGTGTCTTGCTTCTAACCAACAGAATATGGAAAACTTGGTGGGATGTCACTCCCTTGATGGGATTATATTATATGGTAAACAGTGTCTCTTCTGAGGTCTAAGAATAGAAGCATTTTTCAGGAAACTTATACGTTAGTTGGAAAGTCATCATTTGCTCTCACTATGTCACAAAACTCTTCTGGCTCTCCCTGACTCTTCAGTGAAGAACTTCTAGTATTTTTGCAGTCTGCTGGATTTGTCTTCTGGGACTGATCAAGAAGGAGGTCAGAAGAGAAATAAGTTAACTCTACCCAATGTCGTTCCAAAGTTTGGCAACAAATCCCTCTTGGGTGAATTTTCCTCTTGGGTGGATGACAGTGAGGGTATCAGTCACAGAGAGGGACTCTCAACCCGGGGGTCTGTAGAGAAGATCTGAGTATGAAGTAAAGACACTCTAACTTATACTCTCACCAATAGTAGAAATCAGGAGGCAGCCCTTAGAGCAGAGAAAAGGGAGTCTTGAAGCACCTGCTTTTCAAGGCTTAATTACCCCCACAAAGACTGGGATACCAGGGAAACTGAAGCACATGCCTAGGTGACACACACACACACACGCACACGCACACACGCACACAGTCAGACCTACATGATCACAGAAGCTTCAGTAAGTAATCCGAGATTTCTCAGTCAGAAAATCTTTTATTTTGAGCATACATGTAATGTTTATGTTTTATCAGTGACAAAAGAGGATAAGAACAGGCACTATGAACTTTTCTTTGATTAGGACTCTAAAGATCTGTAGAGACCCTGCTCAGGTCACACACCTATCCACACATGGAGATGCTCGCTTTCCATGGCTCTCCAACACCCCTCCCAGCTCTGATGATGGCAAAGGTACAGACAGATACTCAATTCCTGAGCAGCCATCTGTTGTTGATTTCTACTTGGCTCCTTCTAGTCTCTAGAGATACAGAGACTTGCAGATACTTAGAGCAGGAGGAAACTTAAAGAGCACTCAGGTCATCTCCATCATTTGACAGAGGAAGTAACCAAGCCCAGAAGAAGGGAGCAAGCCTTCAAGGTCACACAGCCTCTCCAGTGCAGGGACAGCACCAGCAGCCATAGCCTGGTCCTCTTTCCAGCATGCTGTGTCTTGCTCTTCTCTGTCACCCTTCCACGTATGCTGGAGGAAAGAGGTGGGTGGACGTTCAGGGAATGCAAACTCCTGCTAATGTTTGAATATTAAAATTTAATATTGTAATTTTAGCCTAAAACAAAACCAAATGAAAAAGGTACAACTACTGCAAAAAGTTAAATGATGCATTTCTGGCCCCAATACACATGGTTCTGAATAATTTGCCTTGTGGATTTATTCCTAGTGGCAGGGCTGACCTGGGCAGCATGGGGAGGAAGGCAGCAGGGCTTCATGGGACCTCTCTTCTACTGGACATTTCTTTTCTCTCCTCCATTCCCCATTCCATTCCTTGAAGACTTTTTTTTTCCATATAGTGGCCCCAAACTTCCGTGCATTCTTAAAGCCACCCTTTCTGCCATCAAAACTAATGTTTCATGTGTTCTCCAGGTGACCAGCTACATTGGATTGCTAGGGCTGCCATAACAAAGTATCATAGACTGGGTGGCTTCATAACAGAAATTCATTGTCTCACAGTTCTGGGAGCTGGAAGTCTCAAATCAAGGTGTCAGCAGGGTTGGTTCCTTCTGAGGAGTATGAGGGAAGGATCTGTTCCAGGCCTCTCTCCTTACCTTGTAGATGTCTGTCTTCATGTTCATATCACATTCTCCCCGTGTCCTCACATGGTCTTCTGTCTGCCATGTCTGTGTCCACGTTTCCCCTTCTCATAAGGACCCAGTCATATTGGATTAGAGCCCACCAGAATGACCTCGTTTTACCTTGATTACCTCTGTGAGGACTCTTTCTCCACTTAAGGCTGCATTCTGCGGTACTGAGAGATTGGGAATTCAACATACGAATTTGTAGGGGGACACAATTCAACCCATAACCCCAGCCAAACTGGTAGATCATGTGCTGCGAGCTGGCAAGAAGACAGAACTTGGTTCTCACGGCTCTGGGCTTCTTTCTCAGGCCCACCCTTGTCTGCCTGAGACAACATGGACAGGTCACTGCCTCTCTCTGAGCCTCTCCTCCTGCGTTTTAAAATTAGTGGAAATCACGCCAGTTTCTCAGAGCTTTGATGACAAAGAAACAGGATAGTGTTTGTGAAAAGTCCTAGCACAACATCTGATACATCAAAGCATAGTCAAACAGAATTGTTCGTGTTCCTACTTTTGTGCACACCAAGAAAATATTCACAGATAAGGACTTATTACGATCATCAAAAAAGGAAACTGAGCAAAACACATACACACATCTGCCCTTGGGAACTTTTGTTCAAACAAAAACTCATGCATAAAAATAAACAAAACCAACACATAAAGTAAAGAAAGCAGAGTGGTGGAAGAGATCATGGGATCACCAAGGTCCCCCTTCTCCTCCCCAATATTTACAAATTTACTGAGAACACGCAGGCGTAATTTCTGACACTGTTTCTCTAATGGTGCAGGGCGACTGTTTGGGTAATTTTATTTTATATTAAAAAATAACAGTAACATTGTGTTGCTTTTCTTATCAAAAGGAATACATGTGCCATATTACAAAATGCAATACAAAAGTTATATATGCATATATATATCTCTTACAAGTTGGGAATATCATTACATGCTTTTTTCAGTAGAACTCTGTTGTTTGTTTTTTTGGTAAAAAGTAGGATCATATAATAAGTGCCATTGATAAATCTTCAAATTTCCTATATTAGCAATGCACCTTGAACCTCTTTCTATGTTAATATGTATTCTTCTCTGTATCATTTTAAATGGCTAAATAGTTTTGTGTTGTTTGAATGAACCATAGTTTAACTATTTGATATTGACGAGCATTTAACTTATAGTCAGCTTTTGAATTATTATGTTACTATTAGAAACCAATGCTTTGATGAGCTCCTTAACCTTTTGACATCTCCCTGCTCTTTCCACTGATATGATTATTAATCTTTGGATATATCAACCCAAACTGAATAGCTGGGATGGTGAGAGATGAAAGAGACAAACTATTCACACAGCTCTATACACAATATTTAAAAAAATCCTATGCAAGGACTTGTAAGTCTATCTGGAGAGACTTATTATGTCTGTGCTTCAAATGAATCACTTACCAAACTGTTGCTGAAAAAAATTCTAGCAAGATATTCCAAAATAATGGAGAGAGGAAACATAATAATTAGAATTCAGAGTAAGGTGCAAATGAGCGATAGAGGAATCTCGAAAGGGTTTTTGATTAGAAAGAAAAATGCCTGAGGAATCGTGCAGAAAGTGGAGACTGACAGGGAAGCAGACTTTCTCCATAATTTAGCATAAAGGAGGCTGCTACCCAGAAAGTGTTGCCTAAAATCAAAGATTGCCAGAAGTAAGGAGCCACTTTACGACTGTTGGTGTTTTTGTCGTTACAGAGCTTTGTGGAAAAGGGCTGGGAGGCACATGGCCAGGATTTTGGTCCTGGAGACTCAGCTGATGTTGCGCAAACTCACGCAAGTCTGTTGCTGTCACTGGCTGAGCTTTCTAAATCTGTAAAATAAGGACACTGGGTTAGAAAATGAATAAGGTCCCTCTTAGATTCTAGTTTTTAAAAATCCCAGGTCTTCTAAGATTTCACAGATAGACAATGAACAACTTAATGAATAAAAAATCACACAGATGCTAGGAGGTTAAAAGTGCAGGGGTCAGGGCTTCACCAAATGTTATTAAGCATCCACTCCCACCTCTACTTCAATCCTTTCACTTCTGCACTCCCTTCTGGGTCCTGTCAATTTACTATTCAGATCAACTGGCTAATTTTGTCTGAAAAGGGAAGGGAAAATCTCCGTGTCATAGGATACACTTTTCTCTTTGATGGATGAGGCTTAAATTCCAAAGAGAATGTTAGGCAGGAAAATCCAGCTCCTTTCAAACTAATTGCTG
The DNA here is from genome assembly GCF_037783145.1 of Equus przewalskii. NCBI lineage: Eukaryota > Metazoa > Chordata > Mammalia > Perissodactyla > Equidae > Equus > Equus przewalskii. The sequence goes on along the minus strand of NC_091838.1, from coordinate 69,860,531 downwards.
CATATCTGATTTATTTCCCTCCTTAATGCTGTTTATCTTGTTTTTATTCAAAATATAAAATTGCTCCCTGAGTTGGGAGATTAATGGCTTTCTTCTCCTTTAGCAACAGATCATTTGTGGACCCAGGTTATAAATAGGAGGTTAGAATCCATGACTCATTGTTTTTTCCTTTTTCATACAGGATGTCCCCTGAGGTTAACTGGCTTTTTTTTTTTTTTTTTTTTTTTAAGTTAGAGATGATAACGTCTAATTATTTGTAGGCTGCCATGTTGGAGGTTTTCGTTTTCAGGAAAATGTAATGGTTTTCTTTTGTGCTGTACTCCTGGAAAATTTTATATTTTGATAAACTAGAATTTTAAACATCATTGAGCCATGGCTTGATGGATGACATTGTTGCTTGCTTGCTTGATTCATTCATTTAACAAATGTGCATTTATTGTATGCTGACTGTATAAGGAATGTGAATGCTCAGTGTCTCTGATGAAGCAGGTTTGACACTGAGGCTGGAAGGAATGCAGAGGTAGGGGGTTGCTTCTCAGGTCCTTTTGTCTTGTGCTTGGAGTTTATTCATTAGTTTATTATGTATTTCCTCCCTGAGTTATCAAACATCTGCTGCAGCTACAGATCCTGCCAGGGTTTTACAAAAGTATGGTGCATTTGGCATTCATTCATTTATTCATTCATTCATTCAGCAACCAAAACAATAACAAAACACGATGCCATCCTCCAACTAGGCTGTGAGATGTGGATGGAGAGAGGAAGACAGTTATGAAGGGTATTGTGTGACGTGCTTAAGGAGCTTTGATTGACTTTAGTATCTCTTTTGTTTTTTTCCTTTATCTGTGCTTTCTGGCACTCTGGCTGTTTAACTTGGTACTCTGTGCCTCCGTTTCCTCTGTGTTAAGTGGTGTATCCATCAGTGTCCAGTCAAGGAAATAGAATGCATCGAAGATATTTCTAGCAGAGAGGGATTTCATGCAGGTGATTAGTTACCATGTTTGGGAAGAGGAGAGAAGTAAAAAGGAGGAGAGAGTGACTCAGAAGTGAGGAAGCTTATTAGCCCTTGGCAGGAGTGCAGGCTGCATGGGCTGCTGATCTGCTGCAGGCCGTATTGCTGCTACTGCTCCCAGGAGGTCCCTGCAGCTGGGCACAGAGAAGCTGTGCTCTTACTCATACTGCTACCACTGAGGGAGGCACCAGCGGAAGCAGAGGGAAAAGAAAACAGTGCAAAAGCAAACTTCTCCCTTCCTCCAGCTTTCCAGGCTCTCCCCAGGGCCTCCCAGGGGCAGAGGCCCAACCAGAAGGCAGTGACCAGGGAGCCCGGGACATGTATTTTACAGGCTTCCACACCCGCGATGCGGGATAAAGGAGAACATAGGAGGGCAGGAATGGAGATGGCAGCTAACAGACAAATAACCAGCACAAATGGGGACAATGATGGAACCCACCTTAAATCGTTACTGTGAATTAATGAGTTAAAATATACAAAGCCCTTTGGAAGAAGGCCTGGTACATAGTCAGCAGTTGCTCTTAATGATCATCTAGTGGCTCATGGGAGTCGGGCAAGGCGTGTAAATAATGTAGGAACCAAATCAGATTTACATTGGAGAAAGCTCAGCTGGGGCCCACGGAAGAGCATGAGCTTTCAATGAGTCATGGGAAAGCCAGGGACCACTTCTCCAACAGGTGGTTGGAGTATCTGTGCTATAACAGAGTTGGAGAAGAGAGAATTGATTATAGCATTATTTAGGCAACAGAATTATCTAGACTTAGTGATGGAGAGGAGGATGAAAAAGGAGGGCAGTTCCAAGATGCTTCCAAACTTTGGAAATGGGTGATTGTACGGAGAGCAGGCGGCCTCATTGTTCATTATTGTGTTATCAGGAGAGGGATGGAGTGTGCCTTACTGATCATTGACTCCCTGCAACTGGGGTAGTGCCTGGTAGACTACATGGATGTGCTTGATTATTATTTATTGAAGGAATGAACGAATGAATAAATTGTCTAATTTCCTCACTTTACTAAAGAAGAAATTGAAATATGGAGACAATCAGTCACTTTCCCAGGAGTCTGTAACTAACAAGTAGCAAAGTCACTCGCCTGAATTTTATGTCCATTGCACTTTGCAGTGACCACACAGTCCCCACACAGGCAACATAACACCACAAACACACAAAATCTTTGGTCCAGTGCTGTGATCCTGGAATAGCTAGAGAGTAGATTCCTATTTTTTAAGAGAGAAATTGGGACAGGAAGTCACTTCAGCAGATTATTTCCATACAAATAAGCATGATGGCTGCTAGCATTTGCACAGGACACTTTTCAGAAAAGAAATGGAGATCAGTTCCATTAATTAAACTAGCATGCATTGTCTGCCTGGACAGTCTCTGTGCTAGGAGCTGGGATGTGCCTTCAAATAAAATGCATCAATGAACTTGCTCTAAGGGACAGACTCTTTGGAAATTTCTATTTCAGGAGCTTTTCTAGATTTGATAAGGTGGAACGCCGGAAGAAGATAAGAAAACCTCCTCTGCAGCACCTTGCCTGTCTCATGACAGTTGCTGTCACATCCAGGATTTCTTTGCAAACAGAACAGACCAGAGTCAGAGTGCATGTGAGGCCCGGCTGGGAGCCGGGACCTCTCCACCACACTTCCCAAAGTGAGGTCTGTGGATGTCTCGCATCTCTGTCACCTGGGATGCTTGCTAGAAGTGTAGGTTCTTGGGCCCCAACCCAGACCTGCTGAATCAGAATCCTGTGGGATAGGAGATTCCTGCAAGGATGTGCCTGAGAAATGCTTTTTCTGGCTTCATCAAGCCAGGACCTTCACCTGTTAGCCTGCCACTGACTTGAGCCTTCCCTGAAGGCAGAAGTAGTCTCTCCCGCCTTTCATCCTTTTCCTTCCTCCGGGCCCTCCTCATATGTTATACATGTCTATACTTTTGTGTGTCTTCCCACTAGTCTTTCTTCACTCTGCAGTGACAGAAGTCATTGTCCAATTGCAATTCCCCAGCTCCACAAGTTGCATGGAACTGTGTTCAAGTCCTTGAATGCTCTTTGCCTTCTCTTGACTCTAACTAAGCATCTGCACAGCTAGTCCTCACTGGGCCAGTCTCTCCATGTCTTTGTTTTGTTGTCTCTTAATCATCTTCTCAAACAGCTCACACATGTGCTCTTCCAGGAATCCTTTCGGCACCTCCCAGGCTGCCGCACATTCTTTGAGCTCCCCGTAGCTGAGTAATTCTCTTTATATTGTAGCTTTCTCACTGTTTCTCTGCCTCTTCTGTCTCTCACACTTGACTCTGCACTCCTGTGAAGGGAGGGAACTGGGTCAGGTTGTTGGTACCCCCCAGATTCTGATATGTAAAGTGAGTGTCCACTGAGTTAAAGGACAGCAGAGTTCACCAGCTAACTACATGTCCTGCCCTCTGGCACATTGATTCTGTGTTCTGGAGAAAGAGAGGAATAAACTTTTACCTCCAGACCATGGCTCCAGCTTAACAACATCTTCCGCTTCTGGGCAATGTGTCTTGGGCTGAATGAGCCTTGTTGTATCTTTGTACCCTTGGGTGATTATTATTGTTTGAAGAGGGTCTTCGGGGTGCAGGAAAAGTCCCCATTAGGGCTCAATGCCCTCTCCCACCCTGGGTAACTTGACCCGAGGAAATGGTAATGCAGCTTTTTCCTTTCCCCGGTGCTTGCAGAGGACACACTCTCTACTCTTCTGTCTCAGGAACAGAGGCCTGTCTCCAACACACTCAGTCATTTGTTTTCCAGGATTTGGAGTGGAATTAATTAAGTTGGAGAAGCATGGGACAATGCTAAGTATTATTAATGACACAATTAACAGTTCCTTCCTGCCGGGGATGGGTGGTTCCTGGCTCCCTTGGCAGCACTGAAAGATGGACTCTGTTCTTTCCATTTTCACTCTAACAAGCTCTGCTTGGTGCCCTGTGACTGTGCTTCTAGTCACTCCCTAGTAAGCTTGCTGCCAAGGACTCAGTTGTACTATAATGGGGCTGGGTGCCGGGATCCTGCTCACTCTGTGGCAGAGGAAGTAGATGGACCCAGGGATATCTCCTCAGCGAGAGAGGGAAAACCTAAGGGATGCAAAGAGGAAGCAGAAGTAATGTGAATTCAGCACGTGTTGTGTCCCAGGAGCTATGCTTCGTGTTTTACACATTTAATCTCATGGAATTTAAACCTCATCACAGCCCCGTATGGTAGACATCACTGTCTCCGTTGTACAGATACAGAAGGGGAGACTCACAAAGTTTAAACTCCTTGTCCAAGGACACACTTCTTGTAACTATCTGAGACAGGATTTCTCTCTAGCTGGGTTTGATTTGAAATGACTAGTACCCAGCCAACACATAGCATTGATATAGATTCTCTACAAGGACTTAATGGCAGAGATCTGCTTTATTGCAGGTCCTGCAAACCAGGATTTGTCCCCATCCCTGCCCCTCTGTAATCATCTCTTGGCTTGGTACTTGGCTCCACCATGGCTCTAACAGCCCCTGCCTGTCCCATTCATTTTCTTCTTCCTGTTTGTCTAGTCTCAGCCAGGAATGCCTCCTTGTCTGGATTCCTATGGCAGATGAAAGATTGTCAGAGTTAATGATTAAGAGACCTGCCTTGGAGTTAGCGTGCATTGAGACTAAATATCAGCTCTGTTAACTGATAACTTTGCACCTTGGGAAATGTATTTGAGTGTTCTATGCCTTAGTTCCTTCATCTCTAAATTGGGAATAATGGTATTTAACTCCATTACTGCTGTCCCCTAAAATCCCCACTCTCTCCTTCACCTCTTCAGCCATGTCAAGCATCAGCTTCTCCAGAGAGCCTTATACAGCCCATTACATTGACTTGAGGGCTCCCTCTCTGTGCTCTAATAATAGCCTATGTGCTTGCCTGGGGGATGACATCTACAACATTATAAGTGCCTATTGTGCTTGACCAGATTGTAAGCTTTTTAAGAACAGAGACCATGTATTGTTTACCTTTGGGTTCCCTAATATGGCATATGGTGAATCTTCAATTAAAGTTTGTTGAGAAAGCAAATTAATGAATGTGTGAAGTGATCCTTCAGTAGAGTTCTGAAAGATGAGTAGGTAGTTGCCACGCAGGTAGGGAGGCAGAGGGTAGAAGGAAGAGCAATCTAAATGGAAGGGGCTGTATGAGCAGAGGCTTGGAGCATTTGGGGATCTTTGGGGGAACTGAGAACAGCTAAGAATGACTCAGATATAGGGTATGAGGTAGGGAGGCACAGCAGCTCGGAGCCAAGGGCCTTGGCTAGGACCAACGCTTCAGAAGGCTTCAGTCTCAGGACCCATTGAGGTTTGAAGGGAATAAAATATTGATTCAGCTCAGACTGTTTTGTTGTTTTGATTGGTTCCAGTTGAGTCACTTCAGATAGTGCATTGATTTGGTCAGATTTTGAGACCATCCAATGGGCATATTTGTAGAAAAAACAAACAAAAAATACTTCCGATTCAAGTCACAGTTCAAAAAAAATCATGTTTCTTTAATTAAAAGAAGCACTTAAAACCAGTTCAGTATTTCTGAAATTGTCATCCATCATTCAGACTGTTGTGTCTGTGTTGCCAGAGGCGGGGTCATATTATCTTTTCCTCCCCACATTTCTGGGGCTCCTAGAATGTGAATTTTATCCCCCTTATTTAGTATCAGGAAGGTGATGTCTGCTTTTCCCTCCACTCCCCTCACTCACTTCTCCCTAAGGAAGGACAAATAATTTGTCTGAGTGATGGGGGCAAGAGTTTGACTTCCATTAGTTCAAAGTTTTTCAAACTAGAGTTATTACTAATTTGAGATGATGAAATCAATAAAGGTTGAGATTTACATTATATAAATATAGGGAACATTGTAAATATAATTTCTAAAAACTTTATTTCAGTCGTGTGTGTGTGTGCGCTGGGTGATGACATAAAGCATGTCTTTTATTGTGGGTCTTGGCCAAACTTTGAAAATCTCTGCCTTAGTGGGTGTGACTTGCCTGCGATGGACCCTTACAGGCCACTGCTCCTGCATCATCGGCCTGTCTTCACCTTTTCAGGCCACTTGGCTTGTTGAATTAGTGTGATGTCTACTCTGCTTGCTTCATCTTCAACGTAGTAAGGTCATCTGGTTCCAGGACCTCTTCGAGAGGCAGTCTAGAGGCCCGTGGTTTCCCTGGCCCCCTGTTAGGTTCAGTAGGTTGGAGCCAAGCTGAAGTTCTCTGTGCGGCAGACTGAGTGAGTCCTTACTTGGCAGAATAGCTGAGTGTTAATGTGCTGACAGAAGCACCCAGCCAGCCGAGGTCCAGCGGGGACTGAAATGCAGTTCTCACTCTATGTGCCAAGCCGTGCACCCATAGAGCTGCACTCACCAGAAAGGGTACCTTTTCTATTGCCTCTAAAGGTTCTGCAAGGGCTAGCAGTGGCCCGACTGCTTTGCACACTCCACCCAGGGTAGGGTGGTGGTCTAGACTTTGGCAAAGTGCAAGCCTCCTTTTTGGCTGCAGATCCAAGCAGGACTTCTCCAATCCAGCTTCATCCGTGATGAGGTTGACATTTTATTTCCTAGCTGACACTGGTATCTATTCTCAGTGGGTCCCAAACTCAGAAGATGAAGACTTGTAATTATAAGCTCTGAGAAACGACAACATCTATGTGCACCCTTGATGAAGGGTTAGTTCTCCACTCCCCGCCCCCTTCTGGAAGTCTGTTATTAAATCAATGTGTGTCTTACAGTCAGACATGGTATTTAGTAGCAAAGCAATAATGCCTGAGGTTTGATCCTGCTGGGATGTGGGGTCCTTGTCACAGAGTATAACACTGGGGATTGGACAAGCTCACTCTCGAAGGAGCGTCATCGTTGGTGTAAGAACTGTGGTTTCTGTGGGAGCCAAGGACCCTGAGCCAGCTCTGCATTTTAGACTTGACCTGCCCCAAACCATCTTCTATTTAGCAGCTAATGCTGTTTCCTCCATTTCCTCCTCTTTGTCTTCACAGACATCGTGCCCAGATAGACAACAAGGTGCTCACTCTGGGTTCTACTCCAGTTTCCTCCATTAAATACTAGTAACAACTACAGTATTAATAGCTAACGCCTTAAGAATCTTACTATGTACCAAGCATTGTTCAAAGTGCGTTCTGTGTAGTAACTCATTTAAATCCTCAAAAAAACACCTTGAGATGGGCGCTGTTGACATCTCCACCTTTTAGTAAAGGAACTGAGGTGAAAGGATGTGGAATTGGCCTCTGATGGGCCCAACCTGCCGTGCAGACAGTGAAGGAAGGTACAACCATACCAGACTCAGTCCCCACCACCTCCTGCACAGTGCTTTTGCTTTTCAGTGCAAAGTCCTCCGCAGGCAGGGAGGCCTGTGGTGCGGCAGGAGAAGCACTGTGGAGCCACAGACATTTAGTTTATTATTTACCCTGACTGAGCCCGAGTCAGCAGGGGGCACCCGGGTCTGCAGTACCCAAGATCATCCTCTTGGGTTCCTCTGTACCAAACTCAGTCCTTCCACTCCCAAACTTCTCCCCAGACCTTCCCTCAAGGGGATCTTGCTGGGTCACAGGTACATGTGTTTTTTTTTCTCATTATCACATCGTGATCCTCAGGAAGGGGTTACCAAGGTAACCAGGAATTACACAGTCTTTATGGAGACTTCAGTTCTGCTTAATCAGATTATGTGTTCTTGGCTTACTCTACATTCTTGAGATAGCAAGAACATACAATTTTCTTATGTAGTTTGCTTTTCCATATTTTATATTTTTCTCCAAATGTCTTCTTGACCTTCAAACATTTTCTGGAATTTACTAACAACTTAGTTTTCCTTTTATCTCAACATGAAAGCTTTCTAACCTTCAATATAATAGGTGACCCTTTGGAATCATGCTTCCCCTTGACATTAATCCCCTGGGGATTCCTGCGTGTGTGAAATGGGGAAGAGTTAGTGTCTTAGAAGGGGGTAACCAGATATTTCAGCTCCCTCCTCTACCACTGTATGCTCTGACAGTGACTTGTGAACATTATCCACAAAGCAAATATCAAAGAGGGACACTCTTGCTAAAAAAGATAATGATCCCCTCTCATTGTCCTGATGGTTAAAAGAGACATGTTTTAATGTCCCTGAGTTCTTCTGCCTTCTATTGTGTCACACTTTCTGTGAATATTTAAATAAACTAACTCAAGCCTCCATTCTATGTAACTGAGGGAAGTCCAACATCCTCCCCAAGATTTCTGAAGATGCTTACCTTTCTCCAGAGTACCCCATTATAGGGCTCTTCTTGCTTTAATGACTTTATTTTTTAAAGTAATGGCAGATATTTACCATAAAGAACAAAAACATGCATTAAAGTGAGTATCTGATAACACTCTTAGCCGTTTTCTTTAGCCATTCCCGCGGATAGACTATTTTCAGGCTATTTCTCTTTAGGACCCTGCCTAGCATGATTTCCTGGGAATTGAGACCTCCCTACATCAATTCTCTCTTATCTCTTTTTTTCCCCATTTCCAAGGACTCCACCCTACAGACTCCTGGGCTGCGGAGTGGGGCATTGGGATGGGATGACAACCCCCTTTATTTTTCCGAGCACATTATCTCCCCTTTGTTTCAGCCTCTTCCTTCCGTATCACAGCTGAGACTCGTCTTTCCAAACCAAAAAGGACATTAGGGTGTTTTCCTAAATTCCTGAGCCAGTCACTGCATATACTCACTTTAAGTAAGACGGAAACTTTGAAAAGAATTTTTTAATTCCCCCCTCCCCTACTCTTAAAGAGGGTTGAAGATAACCCTCTCCCTATTAGCAGCATCTGCTAGGAGAAGGGGGAGAGAGGACATGAAAAGAATTTATTCTCCACTGTCCAGACCAAATCCTAGAGGCCATGGGCTTTTGGTTTTTTATTTCTTTCTGTTTCAGATAAAGCGCATGGCAGATGATTGCAGTGAGCCAATAAATGGTGGTTCTCCCTGCGTCCTTCTTACCCTCCTCTCTTTCCCTGCAACAAACAAGAGGAAAGCACAGCCAGAGAGCCCTGGTGCTAAGGCTCTGTCCGATTGTGATATTTCCCCAAACTGCTGCACTCTTAAGGATGGAGCCCAATTGTCCGGCCAAAACATTTCGAGGGAAACTTGGACACTTTCTGCAACTGTCTCAGCTATCTGGCATCACACTGACACTTACTGCAAAAATTTTACCGGCAACCGTTAGTGTCAGCATTTCTGTGAAGCTTGTGGTGGGGTAATTTATACTCTTTCCGGCTACTCTGCCTTCTAAATCCCCAGCGCATCCTCCCCCATTTTTGAGACCATCATTTCACTGGAAGAGTCTGGGTCATCTATCACCATCTTCCAGACTCAGCAGGTTTTAAGGAGCTCAGGAACCCAGAGTGCAGCCTGGGAAAGAGAGGACGTGGGAGGCAGCCCTAATTCACCTCAATACTGGTGGTCACAGAGACACAAGTCTCGTTGGTGCTGCTCTTTTTAAAATTTAGTTTTTCTTTTATTTTTTTGAGGAAGATTAGCTCTGAGCTAACGTCTGCTGCCAATCTTCCTCTTTTTGCTGAGGAAGACTGGCCCTGAGCTAACATCCGTGCCCATCTTCCTCTACTTTATGTGTGGGACACCTACCACAGCATGGTGTGCAAAGCGGTGCCGCGTCCGCACCCGGGATCCAAACCAGCGAACCCCGGGCCACTGAAGCGGAACGTGCACACTTAAACGCTGCGTCACCGGGCCAGCCCCTAAAATTTAGTTTTTATTTTTATTAAAGGGGTCTATGAACATGGTTTAAAGAGTCAAATAGTTCTACAAGCCTTATTGAAACAAACCCAAAAAGCTATGTTCCACTCCTTCTCATTTCCTAGGTTTGCAGAGACAACCGCTTAAAACATTTTTCTCCCTTGTTATGGGGTATATTCTTCCATGTCTCTAAATATTACTCTTTGGCTGTTCAGTTTTCAGTCTTGTTTATTTGATATCCCCTGTAGAATATGAGGATTTAGTAATCTTTCACACCCCTTCTCAAACCCCCACCAAAGATACACAATTTCCCCCTTTCCTGTCCTCCTAAATGTTTTATCTAAGTATGGTGAGATATACAGTGTTTACATTATTTAAAATATGTAAGTGTTATTTACAGGTAAACTATGTCATATATTAGAGTTGCATTTCCTTTCAGGCCCAGATTTTTCGCTGACGTTAGTAATTGTCTTTCATGTTTGTTTTCTTTGTTGTACATCTCGCTAAGTAATTCTCAGTCTCTCTACTTGTCCAAATGTCCTTTCCTCCTTTTCTGACACATAATGGGGCCTCTCAGTTTCATCTTCTTAAAGAAGTACCATCCAGGGCCTTCTCTATTCGGAGACAAAGCCATCCTTCTGCCTCTGTCTCACCATTGTGCTGGACCCTCCAGATTTCTACCATTTGATCCCTTGTCTCATGCACTCCTTGAATCTTTCTTGTTTTCTTCTCTTGTTTGTGAGCTCATCCTCAAGGAAATGCTTGAGGAGAAGGTGCATGGGAGGTAACATTATTGAGGTATTGTGTCTCTGAACGTATCTTCATTGTACATTCACCCTTAATTTAGAGTTATGCAGGAATAATTTGATTTTCTCAGAATTTTGAAGGCGTTCCTTCTGCCTTTCTTGTTAAAACTGTGTGGTCCAAAGCCATTTTGATTCTTGATCCTTTGCAAAGAAACCTCTCTCAGGAAATTTATAAGATATTTCTTTTTTTTCCGTTTTTTTACCCCTTGATTTGCGTGGTTTGAGTCTTTAAAAAAAATCCACAGCCAGCTCTGGTGGCCTAGTGGTTCAAGTTCACTGTTCATGACTTCAGCCTCCCAGGTTCACTTCCCGGGCGTAGAACCATACCACCCATGTGTCAGTAGCCATGCTGTGGCAGCAGCTCACGTAGAAGAGCTAGAATGGCTAGAATGACAACTAGGATGTACAACCATGTACTGGAGCTTTGGGGAGGAAAAAGATAAAAAAAGAGAAAGATTGGCAACAGATGGTAGGTCAGGGTGAATCTTTCCCTGAAAGGGAAAAAAAAAGGATTTCTTAAAAAAACTTCCATTTACGAAGTATTAATTAGGTGGCCTTTTTACTCTGGAAACTCATGTCCTTCCATTGGGGGAGAATTTCTTGAGTTATTTATTTGGCATTCTTTTCATTTTCTCTCTTCTTTCTTTCTAGAGTTGCTGTCATTTGGGTGTTGGATCTCTAGGAGTCAAACTCAGGCTTTTTGGTTGGTTTGTTTTTTCTTTTGCTCTCATTTTAATCTCTCTCTCTCTCTTTTTTTGTAACTCTAGATACTGGAAAATTGCCTCAACTTTACCTTCAAATGCTTTGGTTGAGTTCTTGGTGATAACTATTACTGGTATCATCATTTTCATTTCCAAGAGCTTTTTATGTTTCTCTGATATTTTTACACTTCCTCTTTTGGTTCATGGGTACAATATCTTATCTTGATAAGAGCAAAGCTTTGTGTAGCCTGTTTGTTTTGGATTCTACTTTTCATGCTAAAGTCTTCCGTAAGATGTCGAGCCATACTTGGGTGTCTGATGTTTAAGTATTTGGCTCTCAAGAGCTGGTTAGAAGTCTGAGTGCTTGCATCAGGTTCCTCAAATGTGGGCTTCACCATGGGAAGTATTACTTTGTCCATTTCATTGGGAAATGGTTAATGTTGTATTTAGTTCTTTATTTGGTGGGTGGGGGAGCTGTTGCAGGTTGGTTTCCTGGAAGTAGACACTAAGACAAAATTGAGGCACAAGATGTTTATTTGAGACCACACTGTGAAGGAGAGGGGGAGGAAGCAGGACTGGACTAAAGAAAGCAGTCAAACTGGTACACAGACCGCGGAACCAGAGCACCGTAACTGGCCAGGTGCCCTGGAGGGAGTGTTGCCCATCAGAGTGTCCCATATTGGGTGGAAATGGCCACCTGTATACCCCCAACTTAATCAGTCCTTGGATGCAGGCCATCCCAGGAAGGGCATTACTTTGGGCAAGGAGGATTCCAGCGGCTGAGCTAGACACCTGAAGGAGTTGACATGGCTCCCCTAAACTGTGCAGTCAATTGTTCCTTGAAGGGAGATCCTGGGTGGTCGATATCTCCGTGTTTATCACCAGGCCAGTCAGAGTCTCCAAGAAGGCGCCTCCAATCTCCTGCCTTCCTGCAGGATAGAAGCTTGTCCTGAGAGTTGAGTAAGGAGTGAGGGGAGGGGGTCACAAATCGTCTGTAAACTTCCTCATTATACCATGTTTTGCAATATGGAGGCTCCATCTTTGTCTGTGTATGGAATCCCGCAAGCCAGACAGCCTTTTGTTTTATCCTTCCAAAGGATAAACCTTCAGGTTTTTTGCTGCAGTGGGAAAGGAATAGACTCTTGGTTCTAACTCATAGAGAAAGAAATGTGGGCTTTGACTGCTCCTTAAACCTGCTTTCAAAAAAACAGTCCTGTTGTTAGCCCCCAATATTTCCATTTCCTTAGGTATACAGCACCACCAATTTCTGCTTCTTTGGGGACATGTGTGACACTGGCACAACCGGCTTCCTACTGCACGCCTCAGGTCAGCCCTTTGCAGTTTCAACGTCATATCAATCATCCATCCGCTTTGCAGCTTCCAAGATTTTGCTGCTGTTATGTCCTCTCCTGTTCTCTTTGTCCTTAAAATATTCCCTTTACTCAATTTTGACTGAGTTTGGGTAATTGAAGAGATGAATGAATGTATGTTACTGTCTTTAACTTGATTTCGTTTTTAAAGAAACACAGTATGTAATTTTCCTCCCCCAAAAACCGTAGAAATTCCTCAGCACAAATTAGAGAAGCAGCGTGGAATTTTAAAATTAGCAAGAGTTGATGTGGTTAATAGCACTTCTACCTGCTAAACAGGATCTTTACCCCATCTGAGCCTCATTTAACTGCCAAATGGGGATCGGAGTAGCTCCCTGAAAGTTATATCAGATCAAGTACATAAATTATCCGGCTTGCAGTAAATACATACTAAATTTAGCTTTTAGCTCCCTTTGAATCCACAAATGAATGTGGTTTATAATTAAAACATGAGAGGTCAAATAAAACACTTGAAATTAGGCTGTGGGTGGACGTGCTTATTGTCTCTGTGGCTGGCAGCCTCTTCTTTGGATATAGTGGGTTGTAGATCATCCTTCCAGAATGATCCTGAAGCGAAAGATGGTGGAGCCCCAGTTCTCCACCTTTGTTATGCAGGTGGAGCACTGGTTTCTTGGAATTTCCTGTTTCCTTTTGTCTCACAGCTTATTTGTTTTTATTTCTGTTCTTGGCCTGAGTATCAGGCTAATAACAGACACAGCACGTACGTAAATCCGCTATTGACATAAACCCTGGTAGCTTTGCTTCTGTGGTTTAACTGTAAGGAGTGAAGAATAAATTTCAGTTGGGTGGCTAAGTGGTATGCATTATTCGTTTATGACTTCACGTTTAAGTTTGAGAGTGTGACATTCTTTGGGCTGTGCTTAAACTTTTTTGGAAAGCCTTGCAAACTAGGCCTAGCTGACTTTCCAGTCTCATTTTCATGCACTGTTGCTCTCTAACACTTCATTTGACTCCTAATTCCAAACACACACACACGCACGCACTCTCACATACAAACATATAACCTACACCAGAATCTCTCAAATTTTGGTCCCTAGACCAGGAGCATCAAAAATATCAGGTTTGCATATTAAAAATGGAGATTCCAGGAATTTAGCCTATAAAGAAGTAATTAAACTTTTTCTGCCACAGACCCCTTTGGCCTTTGGACTCCCTTCTCACAACAATGTTTATAAATGCATGCACATAGACTCACAAAGGAAACTGATTACACAGTTTTCTATCTCTATAAGTATATATAAATTTTCTGATGAAGTAATACATAAGCTTATTTATTAACACAAAGTATAATAAGAATTAACATCGTTTCATAAATTCTGTTATTTCAGTATAAACATTACTTCAAGATATCTACAACAGTGATATGACTTCACAATACGTGTGGTTTCTGTTGGTGACGTCACAGAGACGGCTAATACTACCCTACGTTGTTGCCTCCTTTCAAAATGCCGAACTTCAGTTAGAGGTTAGTGAAAATAAAGATGTAAAATGTTTCCCATCCAGGTTCAAGGACTTCCTGAATTCTAATTATGTACATCAAGTTCAAAAAATAACTGAAAAAATTTTCCTCTAAATCTATTGAAGTAGAGTCTCAGGGAGAAGGCCAAAGAATCTGCATTTCAGCAAGTTTCCAGAACAGGAGAACCACTGCCTATGCCGCGTTTTCTAAACAGGCCACACTTTCCAGCCTCTGTGTGCTATCAAGCCTTGCCCCCACGATTGCACTGGCCTTCCTGAAGCCTAGTGAGCACATTCAGCTGGCTCAAGTCTTGCCAAGCCTTCCCTGATAATTTTCTCTATCCCCTGCACCCTGTCGTCAGGCAGATTTAGTTTCTTTTTTGATCTCGGCTCCATAGCACTTCTGGAATGTACTCATCACTCTGCTCCCTGCTCTACCCCATCATGGAAGGGAAGGGTGGAATAGTGTCATAACATGTTCATGTTAGCTGGAAAAACCCAAAGAGCACATGAAGTCCTGGGCAATATATTTCACATTCCTACTGACATAACCCAACCAATAGAGAATCCAGAAAATGGTGATGGGCATTTTGGAGTGGCTTTTTTAGATAATTTACCTTGTCCCTGAGCTCCATTTCATGAGTTTCAGGGTTTTGTCCTAGGATTTCCAAGCACATTCCTCAGCCACCTTCATCACCTTGGACCCTTTCCCACTTATCTCCTTTCCTCCCAAATCAACCCTGTGAGCCGTTTACGCCATCACTCCCCTTGTCCAACCGTCAAGCAAAGTCCTCTCTTCATTGTTAATTATTCTCTTATCTGCCTGTTTCTGCAGCTGGTAGAGGCCTAGCAGGGGCTTCAGGTCTGCAGGATAGAGGCAGAAGGAGAAACAGTGGACTTCACAGGGCTCTGGTCTCCAAGTGGATTATATTTTTAAAAAATCTACAGACTTTATTCCACAAAGACTAGCTCCTGTGAACCCATCTTCTGTCCCATATTATGCTGAAGAGAGTCTGTCTTCTGCCCCAGTCTGAGTTACCTTATTGAAGTCACCAACTCCAGGAAAGGCAGGGAGGAGGAAGAATTGTTGGGAGAGAAAAGCCCATCAAGTCACCCAGAATTACTTCTCTAGGTGCTTATCTTATCTCTCCAGGGCCCACTGTTTATGACTTTTTTTCTTGTTTGAGGAAGATTGGCCCTGAGCTAACATCCGTGCCCATGTTCCTCTACTTCATACGTGGGACGCCTACCACCGCATGGCTTTTGCCAAGTGGTGCCATGTCCGCATCGGGGATCCGAACCGACGAACACCAGGCTGAGAAGTGGAAAGTGCTCACTTAACCGCTGCACCACCAGGCCAGCCCCTAGGGCCTGCTGTTTAAAAGCAAGTGATTTGTTGGGCAAATTAACCTCTTTAGGTTGAAATTCACTTCAATTGTAATAATATTAATGTTACACAGGTTTATTATATAAAGCATTTCCCTCAGTGTCACATACATAGTAAGTGTTCAATAAAGAAGAGCTTTTATTGTTCTTTGTCTTTTATTTCCAATAATCAGCAGAGTGCTGCCACATAATAGGTGCTCAGTAAACTCTTCAGGACTTGAAGGGCAAGAAAGACATAAAAACCCCAGGAATCGGGAAACCTGGGTCCAAGTCCTACCTCTGTCACTGACTTGCTTTGTAACCTTGGACCAGTCTCATCCTTTCTAGAGTAAGCACCCTCATTGATCAACTGAAAGGATTGGATTATTTAATTTCAAAAGCAGGAGCTCCAGTTTTTCAGAATCAACTAGGGATCTCTCGGGGCTGGCTCCGTGGCCAAGTGGTTAAGTTCTTGCGCTCGCTTTGGCGGCCCAGGGTTTCGCTGGTTGGGATTCTGGGCACGGACATGGCACCACTCATCAGGCCAAGCTGAGGTGGTGTCCCACATAGCCGAACCAGAAGGCCCTACAACTAGAGTATACAACTATGTACTAGCTGGCTGTGGGGAGTAGAAGAAGATAAAAAAAAGAAGATTGGCAACAGATGTTAGCTCAGGTGCCAATCTTTAAAAGAAAAAAGAGTCAACTAGGGATCTTAATAACAACAACACCACAAACGATAATAGTAATAATATAAAGCAATGGTATTGCAGATCACCACCCTAGAATTTCACAAGAAAATCTGTATTTTAATTTTTGAGTGTGATTTTGATTATCAATCAGATTGAGAACTGCTATTCCAAGGTCCTCTTATCTCATCCCTCAGAGATTATATTTTAGAACAGTACAGGGAATCATGCAAATAGTCTTAACAGGAAAATAGAACATGAAATCTTTCCAATACACTGAATTTTTATGTCATGAGAGCATCTTTTATTCCTTTGGGCTCTACTCCCTCATTTATTCAATAAATATCTGTTTCGAGGTCACTATATGCTAGGAGCTGTGGAGGAACCAGGAATCCCAGAGCGAACAGCAAGCACATGGTCTTTTCTTTGGAAGAACTCGAAGCTGGGGGAGGAAAGACAAGAAAACCAGTGATCCCAATACGTGTCCCTGTCAGGATACAGGGGAAGACAAGATGCAGCGGCACCCAAGAGGAGCTCAGAACTCAGTCTTGGGTGTTTAGAGGTGACCTCTTGAAGGAAGTCACTTCTGGCCGCCTTCTCTCTTCATCTACCAAAACAAAGGGAAGCCTTCCTCGAGGTATGAAGGCTTCTTAACAGCAAACACGCTAAGCTGAACGACAACCTGCAGATTGATTAAACAGCCAAAACTCCCCCCTGTGAAATGGTAAAACATAATTAAAACTTTGATGCTATTAAATTAGAGAAAAAAAGACCGTTGTTTCCTTTTTTTTTTCCTAAATAGCAGCTGAATGGAATTCTTAAGCATCCACTAAGTACTCATTATAGACTCAAGCCAAGCTGCGTCTGGGCTTCCAGAAGTGTGGGAGTTTGCGCTGGAGTTGCCAGTTTCAAAACTGGGCAGCTTGGGGTGGGGGTGGGGGTCTTTTTTCCTAACTGCATCATTAAAATTTCCCTAGCGTGGACAGAAAAGTTATTAACTCGCCAATGAAAAATACTTAAATGTCATTAAAAAGTTTCGACTCTCTCATAATTCTCCTTAATGGTACAAAAATCAGCTTTGGACTCCAGTTCTGAGATTGCATTTTCAAAGAACCCTGCGAGGGAAGTCTCAAATTACCTAATTACCATATTTATTGCCAGATTCTGTTTTCTAATCCCTGATGACTTTGTCAGATATATTTATGTGCTGTTCCTTTTCTTCTTTGGCCGTGGGTACCGAGCTAGACTTTTTGCAATCTGAATTGGAGAGTCCTTTGGTTATGGACAATAGAAGGCAGGCTGGGCAAGAATAGCTGAAAGTCACACGCCACCAGAGCCAGACAGGGAGGGGAAACCTGGCTGGCTTCCAAGTGATCATTACCGGCATCAGACACACCATATTGTAATTACAATGGATATAAATTAAGCTACACAAATAATCTGGCTCCTCTCCTGCTTAGAAGATCTGAGCCAGCAGCCCCCCTCTTGAATTCTGCTCTTCTCCAGAAGGAGTGGTTTCTCTTTATTCTTCCTTAATTGAAGTTTAGCCACAAAAAAGTTTGTCATCACAAAGGAGAAAATAAATGGTGATCATGATGCGGGCTTTGTGAGTCGAGGAGTCGAAAGAAAGATTTCTTGGATTCTCAAGGTCTGGTAGTAGTGCTCTGTTATTCAGAGAATAGCATGGAGTAGCATGGGGACAGGACCCATGGGCAGTAAGAGCTTCAATGTGTTGAGAGTTTGAGCTAAATTTATAAGGCATAGGTATAGAGTAATTTCTTTACAAGACAAAGGAAAGATCATGAAAAAAATCGTTAACATGGTATCAGTGTAGGTGGTTCCTGGTTATTGGGTGGTCCTATAACTTTGGGTAAGAATCAGGTCGGATCAGGTCAGGATGTCCTATGCTCCTGGAGGATGATATAGATCAGTATGTAGGGCAGGACACCTTGGGCTTCCCCCTGGGGCAGCCTGGATCCTCATCAGTCATATATAAGTGTGTGCTATGGTTCTATCCAAGGGAATCAATGGCCAGGACTTTGAAGATTTTAAGAGAACTGTGGCTTGTTTATGGATGCCAAATTGCAGTTGCATACAGTTCAGCGGGCAGCCCTGTTCTGTTTTTGCCTTTGTTTTTGAGGAGGTTGGGCACTCTCAAGAAAAAGAAAACCCTACTTTATTTCAGACATTCTCTATGTCACCCAGTTCTCTGAAAAAAAAAATGCTTTGATGGGCTAAAATGAATATAACTTGACTTAGTGATTCCTGGTCTATTTTCATTTACTTCTTCTCATTAAGTAAAGATAAAAGAAAGTATATATACACACATAACTAAACAGAATAAAATAGAAAATCAATCCTTGAAAATGCTTTCTCTTTTAATGATCAAATATACTGTCTGGAAAGGCTTTGTGTTTATGTACTGGTTATGGCTGAATAGTTTTAGTATCTGCTTTTAAATTAAGATCTTCCTAGCAACTTTTTCTCTAAACTATTGCCATGTTTTCATATATCTCTTCCCCTCCCCTTTTAGGTTAAAGAATATCTTCTTTTAATGGCTGAGTGGTTTTCAAATATCATTTTAAATTAAGATATTCTTAACCACTTTCTCCCTAAATTCTTGCAGTATGCTGATATATTTCTTTTTCTTCCCTCTAGGTTAAAGACTCTCTTCTTTTTTTTTTTTTTTTTTTAAAGATTTTATTTTTTCCTTTTTCTCCCCAAAGCCCCCCGGTACATTGTTGTGTATTCTTCATTGTGGGTTCTTCTAGTTGTGGCATGTGGGACGCTGCCTCAGCGTGGTCTGATGAGCAGTGCCATGTCCACGCCCAGGATTCGAACTGACGAAACACTGGGCCGCCTGCAGCGGAGTGCGCGAACTTAACCACTCGGCCACGGGGCCAGCCCCTAAAGACTCTCTTCTTCTATATAGACCCTTAATTAATTTATTTATTTTCTGAGGAAGATTTGCCCTGAGCTAACATCTGTGCCAATTGTCCTCTATTTACTGTGTGGGTCGCTGCCACAGCACAACTGACACGTGGTGTAGGTCCACACCTGGGATCTGAACCTGTGAACCCAGACCACCAAAGTAGAGTGTGCTGAACTGAACCACTACACCAAGGAGCCAGCTGGTACCCTTTATTTTTTCAAGAGATCCAGTTGTTATAATCCCAAATAGATGCTGCAGTTAGCCCCTAATCATTCTTGGCAAGGAGACCCTTTGCTTCCAACATGCAAATAGAGATTTGTTCCCTGGACTACACTGTAACATCGTGAGGAAATAATATGCCTCACAGCTAAAAGCACAGACCAAAACTGAGCGGAGGCTTCCATAAACGTGTCCAATTACAAGAGTACACCAACATATAAATGATAATGATGTCCTAAGCCACAGAAGCTGAACTGGAGCTTTTATGTTTAGAAAATGAAGGGAGGAAACATAATGTTGACTGAGCATTGGAAAAGGCTAGGAATTATGCCTAATGCTTTCCTAAAGTTTTCTTCGTCATTCTTCACACGAATCCTGCAAGATGAGCCTTATTATCCCAATTAGCTATTTATTCATTGATTGATTTGTTCCTTATTTGCACACACAACACCCACAAACTCCTTCACTTATTTACTGTGACAAGAGATTCTCACATATTGAGGTATATGGGGTAGCTATTCTGGTTCAAAACGGATTCAGCTTGAACTAAAAAAGACTGACTTATGGCCTATCAAACACACATTGTACATCTGCTTTAACCATTAAAGTGAAGAATGCACTCTTTTAAGATAAGAATGCACGTTTCCCCTCCTAGGACACCAGTATTAGCAATGCCTACTGGTAATGCCCGTATTAGGACTCCTGCAGGTAAGTTCTCTTTCCAGGACATCAGGGTCATGTAGACCTGCTAATTTGCAACTGAATGCCTCTTTGAAACTTTGGTGAATATGGATCCTGCGCATGTTTAATGTATGTTCTTTGTTCTAAAAAGGTTTAAGACTGTACTGAAAACCATGCTTCTCCAGAAAGCTTTCCTCCTTTGTGGAAACTGCCCTCCGAGGTTATCATCCTCACCCTGCCCCAAGGAAAACTGACCTTATCTCTCCTATCTAGAATGGTTATTGGGTATTTTGCGTCAACAACTGGATGTCTTGCTATGACCAGACACTCTGCTAGTCTCTGCTGTGCAAGGGGAGTCAACCCTGTGTTTGAGGTGCATACAGTTTAGTGGAGTGGGTGAAAGTGAGGATGGAAGTGAGCAAAAAGATAAATCCTGAAACGGTGAGCATCACTACAGAGATATGAATGAAATGTTGAAGCTAAGAGCAAAACCTAGAGTCATTGAGACATCAAGGACCTTTCTCTCCTCTCTTTCCCTAGATAGAAACTACAGAGAACAAGGGCCTTTGGCTAAGAATTTAATTGAATCCTTGCTAGGGCAGCACTTGCGCTGATTTTCTTCCAGTAATGAAGGAAGGAGCCCTTGCCATGGGCTCTGTTCTTTTTCCCTCTAACTTCCATGAGACCCAATTTGGAAAGAGGGGAGGATGAATAAAAGGACTCAAGTCTACTGTGTGGGATAATGTGATTTATAATGCTATGAGTAGAGACAAACTTTTCAAATTAATGAAGCACTTCCAAAATTAATTTCTTCCTACTTTTGGTTGAGAGTAATTTTATCTCCAAATTTGTCTGGCGTGGTTGTATATATTGGGAGTGTTTTGCCTAGTAAGTGTGTCTGCACTGCCACTCGTGGGAGGTTGTAAATGGATGGGATTTGGAGGGCCTGAGACTGCCTGGACCTTGCTGGGGAAGTCTTTTCCCCTAACCTGTGAACTGTCAGTGGTAGTCAGTGAAGGGTGTTGTGTGGTGTTTTCTGATACCAAATGTATGTTGTTTTTCCATGCTAATTCTCCAACACCAACTGAGTGTCCAACAATTCAATTCAATTCTGACACTAACCACCCAGAGTTAGTGCAGGCCCCACGAGACTGCCCCCTCTGCTGACACCAAGTGCAAATGGGATGCCCAGGCTACACACACTTCTGTTCAGCTGACCACAAATTTCCATGACTTCTCCCTCTCAGGTTCTATAATCAACTAAAATGGCTCACAGAACTCAGAAAAATGCTTGCTTACATTTACTGTTTCTTATAAACGATAGAACTCAGAAACAGCCAAATGGAAAAGATGTGTAAGGCAAGGTATGTGATAGGGGGCTAGGGGCGAGCAAGGAGCCTCCTTGCCCTCTTTGACACGCCACCCTCCCAGCACATGAGTGTGCTCTGCAATCTGTAAGCTCTCTGAATTTCGCTGTTCAAGAGTTTTAATAACCCAATCTCCAGCCCCGCTTCCCTCCCTTGAGGTCAGGGGTAGGGTGGGTGGATGGGGGAGCTGAAAGTTCTTACCCTCTAATCACAGGTTTGGTTTTTCTGATGACCAGCCGCCATCCTGAAGCTATCTAGGGACGTCTACCCTGTGACACCTTATTAGTATAAACGCAGATATGGTCAAAAGGGGCTTGTCGTGAATAGCAAAAGACACTCCTATCACTCAGGAAATTTCAAGGGTTTTAGGAGCTCTGTGCCAGGAACTGGGGACAAAGACCACATATGTGTTTTCTTGTACCTCAGTTCTACAACAGTCAGTAGAGGAGAGGGATTTTAACCCAGGTGCCTGACTCCTGAGTCCTGCTTGTGATTCCACATTATTTCCCCTGCCTGTCCTTGGCATTAATACAACAATCACACCTTGTAAGAAGATCCAAAACTCAGGTGGTAGAGTAAGAGGACAAGTGAAGTGACAGCCCCAAGGGCCCACAGCTGGCATCTTGTGATTCATAGTCCAGGGCTCATGATGAAGATGTGGAGAACACATATACATACGGTCGGGACCACCCTGCATAGTGCTTTAGGTTGTTCACTGCACAAGACCACTCAACCAAGGGCAAGTGGAGATCTGCAGAGACTGAAATCTAGTCTGTTCTCTACTTGCCCAGCAGTGTACCTGGTGTGGGACTGTGTTGGCTTGGAAAAGGGAGAGTCTTTCTTTAATTCCCTCAAAGTTGTCATTTGGGATAGCTGTGTCCTGCATACAACTAAGCAGTGGTTATGAAGACTATACAATAATATAGAAAAATGCTTTCACCAACTAAGTGAAAATTGCAGTATGTGAAACTGTTGAGCAATCTGAATATAACTATATGATGATTACAACTCTAACAAGGCCTATGCTCAGGAAAAATCAGATCTGAGATGTTGGCTTTTCTTCCTTTTATTTCCTTCTTTCCCCAATTTTCAGTAATATGGTTATATTGCATTTATAATGAAAATAAATATTTAAAAGCAAAATAATGCAATGCTATGTTTATACATAAAACTAGCTTTCTTAAAGACAAATTAAAGTATGTGTGTATGTCATATAAATGTGTACCGGGCTGGAGGAAGCAGACACAGGGTTATTGAATAATCCCAAATGGGAGTAGCGAGAAGTGTGTGAGCTAGAAATGGCAGGGACTGATGGAAGAGTGCTTCATGTGTGAAAAGATTAGATATGCATTCTTTCTCTACCATCACTGACCAATTTCCTTCCTTCATCATATACTTATTTCGACAATCAAATATTTATTTGGTGCAATAAGCAACTCTGTTAATATGAAAATACTTCTCTTTTGAAGGTTAAGCCATGTAGACTCCATAATGTGTATGAACTTAATTAGAGCGACTTCTAACCGAGAGTCCCATATGCAGCTTCCTTGTTATCAGAACTTCTTCAGACTGAGAAGCCCGAAAGGGAGTTTTGTGTGCTTTCTTGTTATCAGCTTTCTCTTAGTAATCACTGTTTCTGTAGAGGACCCACTTTAGAGATATTTGGAGTTTCAGAACTGAGCTTCAGAAGGATTGCTCTAATAATTATGAGAAAGATAACAGGGATGATGATGTAGACACTGATAATAATCAACAGTTGTTGAGTGCCTATTATATGCCAGGCACATACTCAAGTATCTTACACGTACCATCTCATTTAATCCTCACAACATTCTTACAGAGCAGCTGCCATTTCCCCCACTTAATAGATGAGCAAACTTGCAAGGGGTATGTAACTCGCCCAAAGTCACCCAGCTTTGAAGTGCCACCACTGGGGGTTCCATCCAAGTCGGCTTGTCTCTAAGACCTAAGCTTTTAACCACGACCTTACAATCTTTCTCTACAATAAAGGGAGGCAAACTTTTTACATAAAGAGATGGATAGTAAATATTTTAGGCTTTGTAGGCTAAGAGGCAAAATTGAGGCTATCATCTAGGTACTTAGATCAAAAGAGAGAACTAATTGCTACTAATTTTTAGTTGATGAAATTCAAAACTTTATTTATGGACACTGAAATCTGAATTTCATATACTTTTCATGTGTCAACAAATATTATTTTTTAAATTTATTTTTAATCGTTTAAAAATACAGAAACCATTCTTAGCTTGAAGGCCGTCAGAAGAAAGCAGAGTAAGGGAATGCAGTCGTTTGACTATTGCCATTGTAGCTGGGATGTCCTTGGATAGGCAGTTGTGGATGGGAGTGGATAGGATGCTTAACTAACAATTAAAGGGGAATTAGTGACCTGGGACTTTGGGAGAGAAAACAAAAAGGATGTAGAATGCCAAGAAGGAGAATTCCACCTGTGTTGCCATCCAGCTGAAGCTTCCCCAGCACGGCCAGAAGTACTGCCTACGTTTGCCGTGAGAGGTGAGCTTCTCATTTTGAATTTAGCACTATGAGAAATTCTTCAGAGAGAGTGAAGAGAATACTTGAAATTGAAACTCATCTAGAAAATCTACATATGTTTGTTTAGCTATGGGTTAAGTTTAGATGTTATAATTAGTTTGGAACTCTGCCCACTTGTCTCTTAGTAACCCACTTGCTCAAGTAGAGGGAAGAGGAAGAAAAAAGAGAGAGCGAAAGGAGGACAAAGAAGAGATGGGAGAAGAGCTATACTTATAGCCCATATTTCCTTTATTCTGTTGTCAGGAACGCTAAGATTTCATCATACTCTTTGGGGAATTTATGTACTTACACAGTATTCAGGAATTCGGCCAACTCTAGTGAAGGCCGAGTGACAGTGAGAAAGGACACTGAGAGGAGATTTAGGACATGGCCTCATCCCTGTCTGGCTGAGTGACCTTCCACTGGTGGCTAACTTCTCTAAATCTCCGTGTCATCCTCTGTAAAATAAGGACAAACTCAAAATTGGGTGATGTTTATGACCTGGGACTCTTGGTTATATCCAAATTAGGACTAGCAATTGCTTCTCTAGAAAAAGATATCATGAACAGAGTGCAAATAATGTAAACGATCATATTTGGTCTTCCAACATTAGGCACACTCTTGAACTCACTTTGAAAGAGACAAGCCTTTGGAGTCCCTTGGGGACCCTGCATCACATTTTAGGAGAGAATACAGGGCTCCTACAACTAAGGTTCAATACCAAGTACGTTAAACTATATTGGAACACCGTAGTGAAGCCCCAGTTAGTACAGTTGAACCTAGAGGAAGAGGTGAGACAGCATGTAACAGCCTGCCGTTCCGAAGGGATTTACACACATCTCCAGGTAGCAGACGGACTCTTGTGGTTTCAGCTTCTTAGAATATCAGCACTGAAGTTGACACGAAGGACACAGCCAAAGAACCTATTGAGTCCTACCTCTGCCCTTACTAGCTGTGTGGCCTTAGGGAAGTTATCAAGTATCCCTGAGCCTGAGTTTCCCCATTTTAAAAATGGAGATAATAACGACTGGTAAATGTTGTGAAGCTCAGATTTATTCATTCATTCATCTATTCAATGAGGATTTCTTTTCTTTCTTTTTTTTTTGTGAGGAAGGTTGGCCCTGAGCTAACATCTGTTGCCAATCTTCCTCTTTTTGCTTCAGGAGTATTGGCTCTGAGTTAACATCTATGCCAATCTTCCTCTATTTTGTATGTGGGATGCCACCACAGCATGGCTTGATGAACAGTGTGTAGGTCTGTGCCTGGGATCTGAACTCATGAACCCCAGGCTGCCAAAGCAGAGTGCATGAATTTAACCACCATGCCACTGAACCCGCCCCTCAATGAGCATTTCTTAAATTCCTTTTATGTGCTAGATCCTAAGGATAAAAATATAAAATACAAGGTCATGTTCCTCCAGAAGCTCACAGATGAGGGGGAGGTGTTAGAGCAGTCAGCACAGACAAATCAGCGTGCCAGATGTTATGCTATAAGAGCAAAGAGAAGGGATGCCCCACCCTGCCTAACCTGCAGGGGGTATATACAGAAAGTATATTCCAGGCAGAGGCAGCAGCATGAATGAAGAACTAGAGGGAAGGAGAATGTGGTGTGTTTTGAAAACTGCATGTCTTTCTGTATTCCTGAAAACTGCAGTGGAAGGAGTGTTGGCAAATTAGGTGATTTCTGACACGCGATTAAAAAGTTGTGTCATTTTTATTTGGTCCAGTTCTCAGCCAGGTGATCAAGGTTATCATCAGTGACAAATCTCATCGATTGCATGTACCTTTGATATAATGCGATGAGAACGGCACTTCAACTATTGGTTTTCTCCCCCAAACCCAAAACCCCAGTCTAACTGATAAAAATATAAGACAAACCCAAGTTGAGGGACAGTACGTGGAGTCTCTGACCAGTAGTTCTCAAAACTGTCAAGGTCGTCAAAAACAAAAAAAGTCTGAGGAAACTGTTGGATGCCAGAGAATGCAAAGGAGACCTAATGATTAAATATAATATGATGTAAATTAATTAAAAATTGCTAAATGTAGGGGCCAGTCCAGTGACATAGTGGTTAAGTTCGGCGCACTCTGCTTCGGTGGCCCGGGTTCACAGATTCGGATCCTGGGTGCAGACCTACACCACTCATCAGCTGTGCTGTGGCAGTGACCCATGTACAAAATAGAGGAAGATTGGCACAGATGTTAGCTCAGGGTAATCTTCCTCAGGGAAAAAAAAATTGCTAAATGTAAATGATCCTGGAACAGAAAAAGGACATTAGGTCAAAATTAGTGAAATCCAAATAAAATATAGAGTTTAGTCAATAAGGATTACCAATCTTGTTTCCTTAGTTGTGATAAATGTACCATGGTAATGTAAGGTGTTAGCAATCAGAGAAATTGGGTGAGGGATATATGAGAACTTTCTGTATTATCTTGGCAACAAAAAGTAAACCTAAAATTATTCTAAAATAAAAAAAGTTTGTTTAAAAAATATACAATATTCTGTCTTCGACTCTTGGTTAAGAAATGGAAAATGCATGGTGCTGGCCCAGTGGCACAGCAGTTAAGTGAGCACGTTCCACTTTGGCGGCCCAGGGTTCACCGCTTCTGATCCCAAGTGCGGACATGGCACTGCTCATCAAGCCATGCTGTGGCAGGCATCCCACATATAAAGTAGAGGAAGATGGGCATGGATGTTAGCTCAGGGCCATTCTTCCTCAGCAAAAATAGGAGGATTGGCAGATGTTAACTCAGGGCTGAGATTCCTCAAAAAAAAAGAGAGAAGTGGAAAAAGCAAACAACTCTCCAAGGTATATTACTATCTCTGAGCATGTTTCCAACCTTACTCTTATCTGGGAGGAATTTTCAAATCTTCTCTCAATATAAGCTGTGCTGAGAAAAATGGATATTTCTGAGATCAGCTTGCATTAAGCCTTATTTGAAGTGCAGGAGTTCAAAGAGAAACATGAGATAGGAAAGGGTCCTTGGATTTAAGATTCCTGGGAACTCTTTTCATCTGACACTTAAATTGATGTGATAATGTTGCAATCTTTCTTCTGACATCTTGGAATCTGGGAGAAGTCCAATAGCATCTAGCACTTTTCAATTATCTTCGTAAATCCCAATCCTATAATTAGGGGGAAATGTTCTCTCACAAAATTGAAGAAGAAAAATAACGTGCAGTGGGCAAGCTCAAGGCAGTATGGCGGGATGTAAGGACTGTGGCGAGAGAGAGAACCGGCCTGGGTTCTAGGCATGGCTTGGGCAAGCAACTGCCCCGCCCCTTTATCTTCATTATAAAATGAGGACTTTATTTTTACTTAAAATAAAAATTCATTTTAAATTTATTAAAATGAGGAGTTTATTTTCTCCTTCTAGCTCTAATATTCTCGACTTCATTTTCTAGACAGTTGAAAACATGTTCAGGGGCCCAGCATCTCTTTTCACAAGGCTGAATATTTGCAGAGCCAAGAGGAATTTCTAAACACCCATTTAACACAGCTATATTTTGAAAGGCAATTTACTTTTCAGACTAATGAGTTTGGATGGTTCAGCCTAATGGGGCATAGTTTTCACAGAATTAACCAATCCACTCACCTCTTTTTCTGGTTTTGCTTAGATCAGCTGGATTAGTTCTAGGGAAAGTTGCTTTTTCCTTTCCAGAGTTTGCCTTTCAAAATGTACCTTTCTCAGAGTCTTCCTCTTTCTTGAATGCTGACCACAGACAGCCAGGTCTCTCCTGCTTCTCTTTCCCCTTCAGGGTGTAGCTACAGGCCTAATGGAAAGATCACTCAGCTGGACCTCCATCTCTCAAGAGACCTGGAATTTAGCCCTGACTCCCCCACTCCTTTCCAGTGAGACCGTTGGCAGTAGCTTTTCTTCTCTGAGTATCAATTTTCTTTTCTTTCTTCTTCTTCCTTTTTTTTTTTTTTTTTGAGAAAGATTAGCCCTGAGCTAACATCTGCCGCCAGTCCTCCTCTTTTTTGCTGAGGAAGACTGGCCCTGAGCTAATGTCCATACCCATCTTCCTCTACTTTATATTTGGGACGCCTGCCACAGCATGGCTTGATAAGCATTGTGTAGGTCTGCACCTGAGATATGAACCGGCAAACCCCAGGCCGCCGAAGAGGAACGTGCGAACTTAACTGCTGCGCCACTGGGCCTGGGCCGGCCCCCTCATTTCCTTTTCTATATAGTCAAGGAGGGACTATATCCTCTCCTTTGCTCTTCCTGCTCCCCTTCTAAGAAGGGACAGAGACACTGCACTCACCTATTCATTCTGTCAATCATTTCCTTAATCATTTATTTGTTTATTTCTTCACACACTCAAATATGTAGAAGGGACTAATTCTTAGATGCCATCAAGGAGCTCATATTTAAGTAGAAAAAACAAACAAGGAGGAATTATAATTCAGTGTAACAGTATACAGAAGGCATGAAGGAGCATAGAGGAGGAATAAGGAACCCAGCCTGCTCAGCAGGCAACACCAAGCTGTCAGGGTCTTTGCACTTGCTATTCCCTTGTTCGGAAACACTTTTCCCACAGATATACGGATAGTTTACTCTGCAGCCTAACTCAGTTTCCTGCTCAGAATTCCCCCTTCAGTGAAGGCTTCCTCTACTACCTCACCTCTCCCTTACTGTGCTTCATTTTTCTTCAATGACATTATATTTGGTTGTTTATCATCTGTCCATCCGTTGGAGGTAAACACCAAAAGGACAGTTAACCTGTCCTGTTAACCACAATATCTCCAGTACCTTGGTCCGTGTCTCGTGGATATTTGTTAAATGCTGAATGAATGAATGAAGGAATGCAGAGTGATACGTGACAGTGTTACAGGCTTTTAACATCAGCCCTGATATCAGTTCCCCCATGTTGAACCCAGCGTATATGGGGTTAAAACTAAAACCCACCACCCTCTTTCCTGCTTCTCTAGCTCCACTCTTATGTAAATACCTGTTTCTTTAAACTTGGACTCTTTGAGCTTTACAACTAAATGGGAGTTACAAATTGTCAAAAGCCCAGGTGGCCTGGAGTTGGAGGCGCACTAAAGTTTAGCTAATCATGTGTCCTTGAAGTTTGCCAGGAAAGCCGCTGTCTCAAGAATATCAAGAAGCGGAGGCTTCCCAGACCTCAACACCTAGACTCCCGGCGCTGGAACCCGCCTCAAACCAGAAGACGAGACAACGGCGAAGGACTCCCACCTGCCATCCTCCTATCTCACCCTCCCCCCGCCTTGCTGCAAGCAGCCTCTCAAGGCCAAATGCAGGCTGGTGGGAAAGCACCGCGCTGCACAAGCTGCATGTTCCCCCCTCCCCTACCCAAAACCCCAAATAAAAATCCCTACCCATTCCTCATCGGGGAGCTAGCAATTTTTGAGGCATGAGCCCTTGCTTTGCTCCCTGTGCCTGGCATAGTAAAAACCTTTCCTCTTCCACTCAAGACTCTGTTCTGGTTATTTGGATTAGCATCGGGTTCAGAGACCAAACTTTCGGTTACAACAGCTCCCTGGAGGAGACAGGTGACAATGTAGCTGAACTATTGAAAGCATTGAATAGGAGTTACCATCGCAAAGTCACAGTGAGAACAGGAATTCCGATGGAAGCAATATATAAGCAGAAGCCTGTAGGGATGGAGAA
The DNA here is from genome assembly GCF_037783145.1 of Equus przewalskii. Lineage (NCBI taxonomy): Eukaryota > Metazoa > Chordata > Mammalia > Perissodactyla > Equidae > Equus > Equus przewalskii. The sequence continues at coordinate 69,830,989 of NC_091838.1, read as the reverse complement.
GCGTGGATTGTTACCCAAACAGCAAATAATTTGGTATTGCTGAGGCTTAGGGTGAGATGGCGATGAGAATTGCCAAAAGATAAACTGAAGCACATTAAAAATTTCAAGAGTTTGTTTGAGCATACATTATTCGAGATGGGTGGTGCCAAACCAAAGGTGGTAGGGAGCCCTCCATGAACAGGAGCTCAGGGAGAAGTTTTTACAGAGAAGACGTGGAAGCAAAACAAGGAAAGTTTATGATTGGCTATAGCTTAAGTAGTTGCCTTATGTGAGAAAGCCTAGATGGCTGTCTGTGATGGTTGTTCCCAAGTTTCATTTCCTCAGATTTGAGTGCATCGAGTCTGGCTCAGGTTTGGCTTGCTTACATAGGCTCCCAAGGCATTAGAGCCCCCTTAGCCTAATGGCCTCCTTGTTTAATTACTTCAACAGAGTGGTCAGCCATGAGGCTAGAGATGTCAGCAGGTGCGATCACATATGGCTGTGGGTGCCAAGCAAGGAAGGTGGGAATGAGGATAAGGAGGCTTTGGAAACCAAGTCCAGGGAGGAGGAGAATTCTCTCCTCTTCTCAGACCTGATTATGGCTTTTCCTTCAAATCGCCAGTGACTCCAACCTCCTTCTGTTGGCACTCCTCTAGATTGTGGTCTTTCAAACTCATTTAACTATGACCCACAGTAAGAAATAAATTAAACATGATCTTCCAATTCATAGATAGATAGATGGATAGATAGATACTTGATCCTTACTACATGCAATGCACTCTATTTTCTATTCTACTCTATTGTTTCATTCCTTTCTGTTTCAATTAATTTTTTAAAATGTTGGTTATTCTCACTAAACTGATTTCTCTAACCACTATTTTCAAACATGCTTGTAACTGGATCATGATGTCAATATATATATATATATATATATATATATATATATATATTTTTTTTTTTACTGAAGATTACATTTAAAAAAGTCTGAGCAATACTGCTTTACATCCGAGGCTCAGGCCCAGACATGTCTGCATCAGAGAGCACACCCCAGGCAAATGGCCTTTGACCCTAAGTTCACTCAGATCCCATTCTGTGATGAAGAACCGGGAAGCCAGTTAATGGCCCTTGCCTTGAGCAGCCAAGGCTCAAGGAGTGGGCTGCCTTCTGATAGCATGCTTCTGAGCATACCAATAGCAGTTGCCTTTCAAAGCATGGTTGTATTAAATGAGTTCTTAAAATGACCTGATTCCAGGCAGGAATCCTCAGGGGATGTGCGTGAATTTCTTGTGAAGATCATCACTGTTGATATCAATCATCTTAGCAAAAAGCGTCTAGCAGATTAGCATTTGTCTGGCATGGTTGGAGTCTGCCTGGTTTATGGGTTGTTGATTTTAACTTGCAGGAGGGAAGATGGATTTTTGAAATAAATCTTTGCCTAAAGCAAACCAGAGGCCTTCCAGATCACCTTTCGTGAGGGGACAGGCAGTGTACCGATGGGAAAGAACATAGCATTATGAGTTTCCAGACCTGGAATTGAATCTAAAACTGTCTCCCTGTGTGGCCATGGACAAGTCATCTAACCTCTTTAGACTCAATTTTCTTACAAATAAAACAGCTCTAACAATACCTCCCTTGACTTCACGGAAGGCATTTTAGAGATAAAAACAATAATGTATGTAAAAGTACTTTGCAATGTCTCAAACTCTTATCCACATGATAACAGTTTCTAGTAAACATCAATGATGATAATTAATACATTCTTTCTAAACAACAATAAAACTACCATTTTTCAGATGAGGAAACTGAGGCTCCAGAGAGATTAAAAACCTGGCAAATGAAACAGAACAAAACATGATGAAGCCAAACTTCATACCCAGATTGTTCTGGTTTTAAAGTCCTTGCTGTAAATAACCGTGTTGTCAACTAGGCATTTCAGTGAACTGCCTTTGAGCTCCAAAGCTATGTGCTCCTTGATGGGGAGGCATTGTTGTCTATCTCAGGATTCACAATGGCTGGTACAGAGAACATGCTCAGTCTATGCTAGTTGAAAATAAATATCCTTACTCTTCCTTTCCTTCTGATACCAAACCTCTTAATCTCAAGTTCATGTGCCCGATGCACAGTAAGCCGATCACTGAGACATGGTGCTTGGAGATGGAGAAAGCTCTATTCAAATTGGGCAAAAAGAGAAGGCTGGAGGATAGGTTCTCTTAAATTTGCCTTCACAAGAGAAGAAAGCAGGGGGTTTTATAGAGCTAAGGGGTTTGGCAGAAGGTGTTTTGGAGAAACAAAGTATAAGTCCCCATTTCTTTCACTCCAGATAAGCCCTTGGGCAATCTGACTTCTGGGCATCAACAGCAGCTGGGGGCTGGTTATCTGGTGATGTAACTTCCTTGAAGTCGTTCTTTTTCTTCTGCTAAACAAGCTCATAAGTCCTTGTGACCCTTGAGTCACCCCTCAGGTTTTCTTGTTTAGAAAACAGCAAATTGACAAGATTAACTTCTTTTTGTCTCTGTCTACCTTGGGAACAAGGTTGAAAGGTAATCATGTTCTTCTAGAATATTTACAGTAACCCTCAGGTACCCAGCTTCACTTCCTCTTTTTTGGGGGGGACTCTTTGAATTATTGTTGTGATTTTTTTTGGTAGAAAATTACTCTGTCACTCTGCATATCTCACTGTCACATTTAGAATAGCAATAAGCGAGCAAACGCTGGGCTGGATTCGGGAATAAATTTGTTCAGGTTGAAAAATATATAATTAACCAATGTCTGTTTTGTTTATTTTCAAATGTGGGCACCAACAAGGCACAAATGCCATCAGGAACTCACACAGAGAAGGTTCACATGTTAGTGCTGTTAAAATGAACTTGAATTTGAACTTGAGATTGGTGTCCAGCTTGGTTGAATCACATCTGACTCAATTTGGGACAAGCTCATTGGTAGTTTCTTGTCTTTTCTGTGAAGGTCTTGGCTTGGCTCCAGCCAGATAGAGATCATAGCTTCTTAATTCAGAGCTTAACCTGTATTTATTATGCACACGCTACAGGGAAAGTCACTATATGAGTCCACCAGGGCTGCCATAATGATGTACCACAGACCAAGTGGCTTAAACAAGAGAAATTTATTTTCTCATGATTCTAGACCAAGGTCAAAGTGTCTGCGGGGTTGATTTTTTCTGAATGCCTTTCTCCGTGCCTTGCAGGTGGCTGTTTTCTTTCTATGTCTTCATATAGTCTTCCCACTGTGTGTGTCTGTGTCCTAATCATGTCTTTTTATAAGGACACAGGCCAGATCAGATTAGAGCCCACCCTAGTGACCTCATTTAACCTTAATTATCTCTTTAAAGATCCTTTCTGCAAATATAGTCACATTCTGAAGTACTGTGGGTTAAGACTTCAACATATGTATTTGTGGGGGACACAATTCAGCCCTTGACAGTCACAAAGTGGGACAAAATAAAATAAAAATGATGACAATTGGAACTACAAGTGACACTTCCAAGCTTTAATAAAATCCTGGGGTCTGAAAGTAAAAGGGAGACAAAATTCTTTAGGTTTGTGTATATTTTACTTTCAGCTAAGATATTCATTTTAATTTCTTTTTATGTTTCTATTGTTAAACTAAAAAACTCTCCTTCGCATTTGGGAATAGCAGGTTATTGGCTCCCAAATGTTACCCTTTTTCCTTTTTTTCTTTATTCAGGTTTATTGAGGTATAATTTACATTCAGTGAAATTCACCCCTTATTTTAGGTGTATAGTTTGAAGACTTTTGAAAAACATATACATTATGTAACTTGAACCACAATTGAGATATAGATTATTTTTGTCTACCCCAAAACAATCTCTAATACCCCTTTCTTAAACATTTAATAGAGTTCAAAAGTGAAACCATCTAGGCCAGTTAGTAAGGATGTCACTTAGCATTCAACTTCTTTGGTAGATATAAGACTATTCAAGTCATCTATTCTTCTTTAGTAATCTTTGGTATTTGTGTCTTTCAAGGAATTTGTCCACTTGTCATCAAATTGACTGGCATAAAGGTGTTTAAAATATTTCCTTAGTATCCTTTTCATGTCTATTGGAGCTGTAATGATGTCCCTTCTTTTATTTCTTCTGTTGGTTGTTTGTGTCCTCTTTTCTTATTTGATCAGAATGATTAGAGATTTATCAATGTTATTGATAGTCTGCATTGAGCAGAGAAGATAATACATGTCTGAGCAGATGAACAGTTTTTAGCAGTTTGCCTTGTAATCCCAGGATGCTCTTCAAATAAACCATTGCTGAAATGTGAAGGAATGCTAATAAGAAATTTGGTTTCCAAGATGAACCATCAGCCATGACAATGATGATGATTATAATTATTATAATAATAAATAAGACTTTGCATTGAGTATATTCAGTCCTTGTGGTTAGTGGTTACTATGGTTTATATCACAACTACTTTAAATTGATATTATAAACATAAAAATGAGACAAGAAGTATCTCAAACTTATATTAAGCACAGAAACCATCTATATGCTGCATTTCTTCCCATTTCTGTTACTCTTTTCACAGGAGGAGTATAGGCAGGGAGCATTTCTTGAATGGTCTGCTCAACAGTGGTATTGCTGTACCATTAGGTAACATCTTACTTAGGCATCAGGCTCAAAAGCAGCAAGTGAGTTGAAAATCAGTTACTGGTCCACCATCCCTCTTCTGAGGGGAAACAATGACCATAAATAACCTCGCAGAATTTGTGGCCAAATGATTTACTCCAAAATGCTGTTTTTCAAAGACTTTTTGGCTTTTGAGACTGTACATAAGAAAGGACCGTAAACATACATGGTCAGTGTTGCCCATGAAAAGTATCCTAAATCTCCCATTAAATACAGTATATCAGTTTTGTGTCTAGTGTCCCGTCTTTCTACTAAATCTAATCCAGTCAATTGTTCCTCCAGGGTAGAACAGATTGCTGTTACTTTATTTGAGCACCAGATGAAGTAATTGGCTTGCATTTAGGGATTCATGTTGAATGAAAATTATGCTTTCTCTCTTTAATTTTTGGCCAAGCTTGTATAGTTGAATTTGGGCAGATTAAATCAATGTATGTTTGATACAACTCTACCATAGAATACTTGCTTGAATAGTTTTACATGAGCCGACAGGAATAGACAGGAATAAAAATAAACACTAGTGCCAAACTACAGCCTTCCGAATCAGCGACACATTTATAAGAAGTTAAAATATATGCACAGAGATGGCAGAAGATGATGTATTCTGAGGTCTGCACAAAAACAAGTTAACGTGGCAACACAAGTTAATGAATTGGTTGTATCCAATGTGTTAACACTTCTCAGTGTGAGGTTTTGTACTTCTGTTTTTAAAAATAATTTGAATATATTTAAAAATGAAATCTGTATCAAATCCTAGGGCTCTACTTAATACAGTTTGATTGTCTCCATGATTTATTCTAGATGTAAGCAACAACTCAGCAACAGTAATAAAAACAACACGTTCATCATAATTAACATTTCTTGGGTGTTTACTATGTGCCAAACATTGTTCTCTGTACTTAAGATATTAACTCGTTTAACATTCATTTATTCTTTCAATAAGTACTTACCAGTCCTTTGCTTTGCATTAGGCATTGCTTTAGTCGGTGAAATTCAATGGGGAGAGATTTTGCCTTCCAGGGGACATTGGGCAATATTTAGAGACATTTTGCTTGTTATAGCTGGGGAGGTGCTGGCATCTGATAGGCAGATGCTAAGGATGATGCTAAACATCCTACAGTTCACAGGACAGCCCCCCACAGCATAGAATTATCCTGCCCAAAATGTCGACAGTGCTGAGGTTGAGAAACTCTGTTCTGGGTGACAGAGATACAGGAGTGAACAAAGACAAGATTTCTGCCTTTACGGAACTTGTACTTTAGTGAAGAGAAACAGGCTATTTAAAAATAAATATTTATCAATTACGCTAGAAGGTAATGAAGGTTTTGTACAATGCAGGAAAACAAAAACAACTGAGGAAGAAGAAGTGTGTACGTGTGTGGTTGGCTGGAGGGTTGGGGGATGGAAATTGAGACAGTGTTTAGATAGGCCTTGTCTAAGAGGTGACTTTGAAGGACAGCTTTGAAGGACTGAGGGAGCTTGTATGTGGATATCTGGGGGAACAGTTACTTCCAGGCAGAGGGAACAGCAAGAGCATGCATGACAAGGAACAGCAAGGAGACCATTGTGACCTGAGGAGAGTGCAAGAGGGGACACAAGCTTGAAGGGCTGGAGGAGGGACGTTGTGTAGGGCTTGTAGACCAATGTAAGGATTTGAGTCTACTCTGGGTGAAAAGGGAAGCCATTGCAGGGTTTTGAGCTAAGGAATGTCATGAGGTGGTTTATGTTTCTAAAGGATCCTGCTGGCCTCTGCATTGAGAATTGACTATTGAGAGCCAAGAACCATTACGTAAAAAGGCAACAATCCAGTGGGAGATGTTAGTGACTTAAACAAGGGTTTCAGCAGTTAAAGGTGAGAGGTGGTTGGATTCTGGACATATTTTTTAAGATTGAGGTGGCAGAATTTTGTGAACGTATATGAGATGTGAGGGAAGAATCAAGAAAGTTTACTTTTTTGTTTGCTTGTTTGGGGACTGAGCCCCTTGAAGAATGGAATTGCTATTTATTGAAATGGAGAAGGCTAGGGTAGGAGTAGTTCGCGGATGAAAATCAGAAGCATCAGGTTTAATTTGGATATGTTTGGATATGTTTAATTTGAGGTGCCTATTTAAACATTCAAGTGGAGATGTTTGAACACTTGTAACCACTGTGAAATAGGCACTGCTATAACCCCCATTTTGCAGAGGAGAAAACAAGGATAAAGAGGTTGGGACGGCCCCATGGCCGAGTGGTTAAGTTCGCGCACTCCACTGCAGGCGGCCCAGTGTTTCGTTGGTTCAAATCCTGGGCACAGACATGGCACCGCTCATCGAGTCACGCTGAGTCGGCGTCCCATATGCCACAACTAGAAGGACCCACAACTAAGAATATACAACTATGTACCCGGGGCTTTGGGGAGAAAAAGGAAAAAAATAAAATCTTTAAAAAAAAAAAAGAATAAAGAGATTATGTAACTTGTATAAGATCACCCAGATAGTAAGTGGTACAGCCTGGATTCTGATGATACAAGCTGACACCTTGCTAAAAAGTCTCATCAACCTCTCTCTCCTGGGGTGGCATCTCTTGGTCTCCATTTCTGTGGATGGCTTTGACCAGCTCTTGGAGAGGGAAATTCTCTGCACCAAAGTGAAGTCTTGAGATAGAGCCTTTTATGCAGTTGGTACCTGAAAGTTACACTATCTTTGCCAACTTTTTCTTTGATTTATGCTAAAGCCAACCACAATGTAAAACCTAAGGAAAAGGTGAGAATTCCTCAGTTGTAGGTACCTTAGAAAATGATCATTTTTCAAGCATCTACATTAGAAAGATCACTTTCTGGTCCCACAGACAGACCTGCACAGACCGCAGGCGGACACAGCCTCCATCGTTCATTAAACGTGGTATCCTGAAGCCAAAAATGAACTTTTCTAAGTGTGTGTTGAGCAAGGGAATACTGCATGCACAACCAATATCTCTGTGGTATGTCCAATGTCCCAATGGCTTTTTCACTCCAAAAGTTATGCTCATACATGATCAGAGCAGTAAAGAGGCCCCTTCTCTACTGCTTTAGTGGCTGTAGAGTCTGTGTGGTTTTACTATGTTCTTGTTTATTGTCTGCTCCCTGCTCTAGGAGGCATGCTTCGTGAGGGAAGGGGTTAGTCTCTTCTGTTTACTGTCCACAACAGTGCCTGGCACCTATTAGATGCTCAGTGAACATCTTTTGAATGAAGAAATGAATGATCCTCATTGTAATCATCCCTAGGAGCTTGGTTCTATTTTTATCCCTATATTATAGATGTGGAAACTGACACTTAGAGAAATGGAGCAAGGTACCTGCAGCCACTCGGTAGCAGGAGGCAGCACCTAGTCACATGATAGCGAAATGTTTGTGGAGTTTGGAAAGCCCACCACTGAGAACACTAGCAGTAGCAGAGTCTGAGCATTGTCTTCCTGAGTTCAGTGCCCAGCTCTGCTGTTTGATCTCTCTGCATCAGAGTTCCATCTCCAAGCGGGACATGGTAGTAACAGCACACCCTACATCATACAGTTTCTGTGAGGATTAAATGAATTAATACGAATATAGTGCTTAGAACAGTGTAGCAAGTGCTATCATAAATATTAGGTAGTGTTAGTATATTTTGCTCTTTAACTTGTAACATATGCACCTTGCTCCCGTCTTCCGCCTCCACCACAATCCAGTTGTTTTGCATTTTCCACGTGTGGCCAACCTTTAGCAAGGTATTTGTTTACACATATAATTAGCTAAAGCGTGAGTGTGTGTGTTAAATTACCCATTATGTAAATGGCTTTGGTTTAGTAAGTAGAATATGTTAGGATATGGCTAATGGGAAATTATTTTGTGCAACTTGGAAAACAGAAGAATCATAAGAGGATCCTCCAGAGAGACAGTCTGATGAAGGTGTAACCCAATATATTTGCAGGTTTTTATTTTTAAATGATAACCAGCCACTAATGCAGTAATGGCCCAGAGCAGAACATTGATTTATCCACAGCAAGGTGGGTTGCATTTCCCCGTTATACTGCCAGCTGTCATCTTCGATATTAAGCTGCCTCGCTTCAATCCAATATCGGTCAATCAGGCTTCTAAGGAGGAAGCTTTGAAACAGTGTGGAGGCTTTGTCATTTTCGTGGATGCATGATGGAAGAGTTTTTTGTGCTTTGTTTGGTAGGAGCCGCTTAGTTTTTGCTGAGCTAGAATCTAGCTTGTTATGATGCACCATGCAGTCAAATTCCTTAGCAGACTGGTGAGGTTCTTGAATTCTTTCAAAGAGAAGGCTTGTGGAGTTGGCCTCTGATGCCTGACGCAGAACACTGCTTTGATGTAGGCAAATCTCTCTCTAGTCTGGAAGCACTGGTCCCTCTATGCTGATGGGGAACAGCGTTATTCAGTGTAAGTACATCACAGTGAAACAAATCCCTGAGGAAATAAAAAAAAAAAAGGTGCCTAACAGGTAAAATCAAAAACACAATTTTACTATGGAGCTTTCCCCAACATCTTTTTTTCGAAAAAAAACCCCTTAGTTTGATATTCAGATGTCAGAGGAGATTATTCGTTAAGCCTAAGTGGAAAATTCTTTCAATCATTCATTCATCCACTTACTCATTCAACATTATTTCTTATAGACTCACTATATGTTGAGTGTTTTGCTAGGTGACAGAGGCGCAAGGTGGATATGCAGTTAATAACAGGATAAAAAACACTTTCTGTCCTTATTTTCTTTATGAAAGCTGAGATTTCAAAGCAGATGTCCCCAAAGAAGCCTTATGTCTCTATGTAACAAACCCACATTAGGCACCTGCTGTGAACATGGATTCGTGCTAGGTACTGCAAGTATATAAATGTGATCCTCACATCTTAATGAGAAGAGACATAGTGTACATGTTCAAAGCTACCCTCCAATGGGTTCGCAATCTGTAGTAGGCAGAATTCTAAGATGCCCCCCTCCCCAGCTGTCTAATCTTAATCCCCAGGAATGTGAATATGATGAGATATCACACTCATGCTTATGTTCCATTTCATGGAAAAATGGATTCTGCAGGTGTAGTTAAGGTTACTAATCAGTTGACTTTGAGTTAATCAAAAGAGCGATTATCCTGGTGAACATAATCTAATCACCTTAAAAGCAGCATTTTCTCTAGCTGGTGGTATAAAGGAAGTCAGAGGGAGAGGATTTGACATAAGAGAAGTTGCTGAGAGGAAGGGGGTCATGGGGCAAGGATCAAGAGCAGCCTCAAGATGCTGAGAGTGGTAGTACCTGGCTGATAGCCAGCAAGAAAACAGAGACCTCAGTCCTACAACCCAAAGAATTGAATTCAGGCAAAAATATGAATGAGATTTGAAGCACATTCTTCCCCAGAGCCATCAGATAAGAACCCAGTTCAGTTGACACTTTGAATTCAGCCATTTGAGACCCTAAGCGAAGAACCCAGTAGAGCCTGCCTGGACTTCTGAACTCCAGAACTATAAGATTGTAAGTGGGTGTTGTTTTAAACAGCAAAGTTTGCGGTCATTTGTTACACAGCAATAAAAAAAGAATATGTCATTCTTGGCCATTCTGCATTTTTATAGATAGTTTGTGGTTAAGATGTCTTAACACTTGAGTGGATGCTGAAAGACATATGTAATTCTTTATGATTGATAATAAAATTACCTCCTTATGTTTGTACAAACCCATTTGCAAAGTGCTTTCACATACAATTTTCTCATTTGATTTTTCACAGCTTGTGAGGAATCGTCTTCTCCATGTTAAAGATGAAGAAAGTGAGGATGGGACATAGTGTGCTTTGCCAACTAACCATTCTAAGAAGTAGGAGTGGGATTTGAATTCAGGCCCTGGAACTCCCATTTTACTTGTGCCTACTCATCAGAAAATTGGTAGATTACCCTACATAGGCCATTTTTTTTTATCTTGTTTTCTCTTCATTACTCCTAACATCATCTTCATTATTATCATCAGTAATGAGGGCATTCTTTGTCTTCTGCTTATTTATGAAATGCTCATTAACTATAAAATTGGCAGTTAACTGGAGCTGGCCCCATGGTGTACTGGTTAAGTTTGGCATACTCTGCTTTGGTGGCCCAGGTTCGCAGGTTCAGATCCTGCGTGCAGACCAAGACCACTTGTCAGCCACACTGTGGCAGTGACCCATATATAAAGTGGAGGAAGATTGGCACAGATGTTAGCTCAGGGCTGATCTTCCCAAGCCAAAAAAAAAGGAAAAGAAAAAGAAAAAAAATGACAGTTAAAACACATTTTTTGAAAAGTCAAAACAATTATTGAGTAACAATAATATATCATGGCCCTTGCCATGGAACATGGCAAACAAAATGACAAGCATCCTCTTGGTTATATACGTGATATTGAGTCTGGAAAGTAGAGTCACCAAGAGGATGTGCTTCTAACACATGTGAAATATATAAAAAGTAGAAATAGATTTCTTTTTCTGGAGCTAGCTTACAAAATAAGACAATCCAGCAATCTTTTCTCTATCTCCCTGTAAGTTTTTTTCTGGTTTTAGTGAGACATAATTGACATATAAGATTGTATTAGTTTAAATTGTATGACATAATGATTTGATGTATCTCTAGATTGCAAGATGATCACCACAATAAGTTTAGTTAACATCCATCACCTCACATAGTTACAATTTTTTTCTCTTGTGATGAGAACTTTTAAGATCCACTGTCTCAACAACTTTTAAGTATACAATGCAGCATTGAGGACTATAGTCACCATGGGGTATATTGCATGCCCAGAACTTATTTATCTTGTAACTGTAACTTTGTACCTTTTCACCATTTTCCTCGCCCCACTACCTGCCTCTGGCAACCACAGATCTGTTCTCTGTTTCTATGAGTTCAGTTTTCTTAGATTCCACATTCAGGTGAGATTGAACAGTATTCGTCGTCCCCTGTCTGACTTATTTCACTTAGCGTAATGCCCTCAGGTTTCCATCCATGTTGTCACAAATGGCACGATTTCCTCTTTTCTGCCTGAATAATATCCCACTGTATAGAGAGAGTTACATCACATTTTCTTTATCCATTCGTCAATTAATGGACGCTCAGGCTATTTCCATGTCTTGGCTATTGTGAATAATACCGCGATAAACATAGGGGTGCAGATACCTCTTCAAGCTAAAGATCTTGTTTCTTTTGGATATGTAAACATTTTTTATTTCTGTACGACCTTGTCCTTTTCTCTGCAAAATCTTTTTTGGGAAAGTATCCCTATTTCCAGATTTTTCTTTCAGAAATATAGTTAGGGCAATTTAATTTGTGCTGCAGAGACTAGATTCTGGGAGAGCATAAGACAAGATTCCAGATTGTAATCCTACCAGTTTTATAAACCAGGAAACCTCCTGTAGCCCTCCTCCCATACCCCCAACCCCTTGAGAGTGGTGAGAGAATGAGGAGGGCTGGGAAGGCCAGCAAAACCTGCCTCCCTCTCCCACACAAGACCTCCTTCCATCCCTTTGAGTCAATCCGGTACCTGGTGAGCCTGTTGAGTTGACACCAAAGGCCACACCACTCTTGACATAGGACAGAACACCTACTAACCTAAGCCATAGTTCCTCAGTGTGTTTTCTTCCCTCTTTTTTAAAATAAATTTCTCCTTGAAGGGTACTTTTTGGGTAGGAAGAAGGAAAGTTCAACAGTAAATTAAATTGGAAATTTGGCTTCAGCAGCTATCCAGTTATACTCGTTATCATCTAATCAAACAATCTGGGGTTAATATAATAGAGCCCAACCTGTTTCACTGTCTGTTACAATCTGCCCTTATAACAACTGTTGTCACGGGAGTGGAATCATGTGAGGGTGGACATCCCACCACCAAAGAACATTCTGTGCTCAGGCCACGCCCAAAGGATCTCTGTCCACACTTGCAGGGAGGATTCGAAAAGGACATTTTGTACCCAGGGTCGGCTTTGCAAGACCTTTGTAGGAGGCGCGTATCGGCTGCAGTCTGTTGGGACTTGCCTTGAAGTCAGTTTTGCATGGAATGCCCACTGTTTTCACTTAGATTACAGCAATATCTGGGGCAGGTGAGGATACTGCCCCTTTTGGCCACTGTTCAGCCATGCCTTTATAGATCCTTGTTGACAAGCCACTATCTCAAAGCCTGTCAGTCTGAGGACACTCTTCTGGTGTGCAGCTCCCACAGATGCTTTTTTGAGCCAGATGGAAGGGACGTGGGGGCAGTAACCTTCCTCCTATCTGGTTGACAAGAAAAGCAAGACCCAGTCTACCAGAGACTCCCAGTTACAGAAAGGATCAATGACAGAGAGACAGAATTGAAGGACTCTCTCGGTGTTAGGTATGCATGTGATGAGGGAAAAAACACCCAACCACCCCAAAAATCCATTATGTCTATTTCTCTTCTATCAAGAACAGATTAAAACAAAATCAAAGTCGCATCTGTTCTGTGTCAACATCAGAGATCGTACATTGTGTTTCATCAAAGGCAGGTTTGCCATGGCTGTGGGGGTTATATTTTTGGAACGTGCTTGGAAACCCAGAGTAACTGAAAACAGAGCTTAGCCCTCCAGGCCCTCTCCCACTGCCGGTGTTTGTGTTCCTCCAGCAGTTGATGTTTTTAATTGATTTGTTTGACCAGGAGGACCCTGGAAAAAGATGAGCAGGTAAGGGCAGCTGCCTGGGCCTCTGGAACAAACACAGGTAAGGGCCCACGGCTTTCAGCACCACAGGCAGATTTCCTGCACAAATTTGTACTCCAGGTTCACAGCAGCAGCCTTGCTAGCTCTGCTATCTCAAAGGTTCACATTCGAGGGCTGCTGGCTAAATCCGTTCATAATAATGCCAGTGTCAAAATTCAGTCCTGGAGCTCCCTTTCAGTTCTCATCTCCTCTATGAGGTCCCTCTCCGCTGGTCAGCTGATAAGCACAGGTAGGCTTGCTCCTAATGGCTTGACTTCCACGCCAGATGAGAAAAGGGTAGGCAAAGCCATCTATCACTCTATTCTTGATGCTTTTCCTCCCTGCCCCAAGCAGTTTGTCCAATGTCGATTCCATGCCACCCTAGATATTCTGAGGACGTAACACATCGCTATGTTATGATGACAAGGAACCAGCCCGCATCCCATTCATACCCTTCAATAGTTGTTCCTTTCTGCATGCACATTGCTGCTATCAGGCTGGAATTGATGAGGGGATGCCTGAAAAATACTGTCCTCTTCTTGAAGTAGAGGTGGTGACAAAAGTCCTGAAGGAGATCTTTGTTCAAGAGAGTCATTGCATGACCCCTTCATTTGCATAGATTTTGAATGAACAGGCAACCATGAGGAGTAGTGGTGATTGAGAAGGGTACAACCTTAGTCAAGATATCCATCCCTGAGACCCCTGGCATGCAAAACTGGTCCCCGAGGAGGAAAAGGAGGACCAGTTTGCATTAATAGTCCAAGGACAAAAAGAAACTAGAAAAATTGAAGCTAGGAAGATGGGCCAGGATGGATCAGGGTGGTCCAACTCAAGCCCAGTGATCAAAAAGATTCCCCTAAGGGGCTGGCCCCGTGGCCGAGTGGTTAAGTTCGCGTGCTCTGCTGCAGGCAGCCGAGTGTTTCGTTGGTTCGAATCCTGGGCACGGACATGGCACTGCTCATCAGACCACGCTGAGGCAGCGTCCCACATGCCACAACTAGAAGAACCCACAACGAAGAATATACAACTATGTACTGGGGGGCTTTGGGGAGAAAAAGGAAATAATAAAATCTTTAAAAAAAAAAAAAACATTCCCCTAAGAGGTAGCCTACATAGGTGGCTCAGGGTCATGGAAGTACTCTAAGTGGAGGGGGACAGGAGAAAACTGGTATTATCAAAGTAGTGGTTGAAGCTGGACCCAGGCACACTGGTCAAACATTGGGACCAAGTGGCCAAGCTTGTCTCCAACATGGGGCTTCTTTGTACTCTGGCCAGTGACGTAGATCAACAAAGTCTTCTTAGTAGCAATGGTCATGTATCAAGTGTCAAGTTATGCAGGGCCAGTCTGATAGTGGCACAATGTAGCAGTGAGAAGAAATGATAGTTATCAGATTAGACCTGAGTTCTTTCTTCTCTTGCTATTTAGAAATAAGAATACAGAGTAGAGAGTACAGAATCAACCCCTCTGCCCCTCAGGACGGAATGGAAATGGCTATATACTTCTGCGGCAATTGTTGGAGAGGTTCAAGTCTTAGTCTTTCTATTAATAGGTGGTATTCTGGTGATTATTTGGAAAAATGAGAGAACTGTAACCATATTTGGAAGTCACACTGTCAAAGCAGGCATATTTTATAGTTTCACCTCATGTACTCTGAGCGTGATAGTGAAATTTATAGCTGAGTTTTCAGAGTTATTTTAAGAACAAAACTCCATCTTTAGCTTTTTCTAATTGCAATCTCATTTGCCCTATCCTCAAAACATTGAGGAAAGTGTGTTCTGAGATATTTCTGACCCCAAAGGGAGAAGATGTCAAAGTCTGACTACATCCTTCAAAGACATTTCTGTGAGGATTGGTTCAAAAACCGTAGCTGTCATCTGAAGAATGTACTGACCACTGATGCATTCCTGGAACTCCAAAAGACTTATGCTGCAGACTCCCCAGCAGAAAGCACAGTTCTCATGGCAAAGCCAACATCCAGCTTATTGAGAAGAAATCTCTGTGGGGATTAAAGGCATCCCAATTAAGTTTGCTTTAGTGAAAGCAATTGAGCTTGAGGTTATATTAAATCAGGCCACCACTGCTAATGAAAGTGGAAAAGAATTCTTTCTGGTGCCTCTTCATGGTGGTGGGTGGGAGGGAGGGTGGGGTATGGGGTGGGGCATTGGAGAGCTGAATAGTCCTCACTTCAGTTTATGACCAATGGACTCCCCTTGTGTTCATGCTGGAACCAAGGCTGCAGGCTTGAACTGATTTAGAAAATGTTTTCTCTGGACCATAATTATTGGTTCTTCAGGAGACCAATGTCTTATTATTATCATTATTATTCCCAATCTCTAGCACTTAGTTGTATTTATCAAATGAAAGAAAGAATGACTATTGATTATGCCCTCAGGAGGCTTGCTTTCTAATCCAAGCTCCACCAAATTGACTTTAGTCACCCATATAACATTGCTCTGATCGTGAATCTTATACATTTTTATCTTCTGGAATTGTGAGGATCTAATTTGCATATCAGTTGTCCAAACGAGTCTGTGCACTCCTTAAGGAGAAAGGTGTATCTGTGTCCTACTCAGCTCAAAAGCTCATTGTTTGGCAAGAGAATATGTTTGTTATAGTTTACTGGTGTGATCACGGGGTCTGGAACCAGATTGCTTGGGTTCATATCCTGTGTTGACGCAAAATAACCAATAACCATTCTTTTTTGTTTTTTAAAGAATTTCTTTGGAAGTCACTTTTTTTAAAGGTTTTATTTTTTTTTTTAGAAGATGGCCCTGAGCTAACATCTGTTACCAATCTTCCTCTCTCTTTTTTTTTTCTCCCCAAAGCCCCAGTACATAGTTGTATATCCTAGTTATAGGTCATTCTAGTTATTCTCTGTGGGATGCTGCCACGACATGGCTTGATGAGTGAGTGGTGTGTCACTCTGTGCCCAGTATCCAAACCTGTGAACCCTGGGCTGCCAAAGGGGAGTGCGTGAACTTAACCAGTCTTCCAGGAGGCCGGCCCCACCAATAACCATCTATAGATAAGAGAGATAAGGTGAGTTTTACTTGAGCCAGTGTGAGGATTGTAACCTCAGAAGGCAGTTTCCACAAAGGAAGAAAGCTTTCTGGAGAAGCATGGTTTTCAGTACAGTCTTATATCTTTTTAGAACAAAGAATATACATTAAACTCACCCAGGATACATATGCATCAAAGTTTCAAAGAGGCATTCAGTTGCAAATTAGCGGGTCAACATGACCCTGAGGTCTGGGAAAGGGACTAATCCCGACATTACCAATAGGGCCTTACCAAGAGGGCATATGAGGGATAATGCATTGTTACCTTAAGACAGTGCATTCTTTTCTTAAATGGTTAAAGCAGATGTACAATGTCTGTTTGATAGACCATAAGTCAGGCTTCTTTAGTTCAAGCCAAATTAGTTTTGAACTCAAATAGTTACCCCATATACCTCAATATATGAAAATCTCTTGTCACCTGAATCCTCTATTTCTTAGATGTGTGACCTCAGGCAAGTTGCTTAAGCTCTCTGTGACTTAGAGTAAAACTGGATAGCAGTACCACCAACCTCACAGAGTTGTGTGAGAATTAAATGACAAATACATTTAAAGTGCCTGGAACAGTGATACACACTCAGCAAATATTAACAATGACTACTTTCCTTATTTTCATTGATGGCAATATGTATTTGTTGTTAAAAACAACAACGCTCTATCTTACTGAGCCTGTTTCTTTATCTATAATAGAGGGGCTCCAATATAATAATAACAACTATAGCCTGAAGGTTTGTTGTGAGGATCAAATGAGACAATGGCTAAGAGTCAAAATATCTTTGAAAACCATAAAGTGTTTTGCAACCCTCTGCTACCGTTGTTTTAGTATTAACTGCAGCACAGAGACGAGATGTGATTTGCTCAAAACTCCCCACTATGAGTGAGGCCGCAGAGCTGGGCTCAAATACTCGTGCTGCTTCCTCAAGTGCCCAAAGTACGGCTTAGCTGTGATGCACACTGCCAAAGCCTCTGGCATTAGCTTGCCTTCTTCAGTATTTGCGTTAAGATGCAGCCATGGGTCTTTCAGCAGAGCATGAGGCTTTAATCAGTGCTGCCCTGGCTTTACTGTCCTCATCCTCACTGCCCTTGTCCAAAGGTCTGACAACTCTCAGAGCTGCCCTTGGTTTCTGAGATGCTAGACATCAACCGTCAACTCTAAGTGCAGACTAGATGCTCTATGCGTAGATTTTACTAGACGCTATTGAGAAGCCAGAAGAGGTAGAAAGTAAGCCTAGACTAGGACTTGGAACACATGAGGCGGAGGTATAATATTTGCCACTAGCAAGTCGTGGTGCCCCCGACAAGCCTCTAGATTATTTGGGATTCAGTGTCCATATCTACAGAATAAAAGCAATGAGGTCATTCCTGAGACCCCTGCGGAGTAAACCCTGGAGGAGTGATGAGTCCCGTGTCACTGGTACACCTGCCATTCTCTTGGACTATGACCTTGGTCAAGTCACAATCTCTCTTCAATCCATAGTGTTCTCATTTATACAGACTTTTTTTCTGAAACAGAAAATTTTGTGATTCTATTATGTCAGTCACTGCAGCAGACTATGAAAATGCCCATATACACACATTCACATGGGTATCCACACACACTGACAGTGACAATGCTGATTGTGTGCAAAGAACTGTGGCTTAGCTCTTTGCATGCAGTGTTTAAAGTAAACTTTATAGCACTTTATCAGGAAGGTATTTTTATCCTCATTTTACAGATGGGGGAACTGAGTCTAAGAGAGAGTAAACAACTTGCCCAATGGCACAGCACTAGTGAGTGGTAGAGCTAAGATTTGAAAGCAGTGAACCTGCCTCCACCTAACCAGGATGTTACATGGTCGCCTATAAAAGACAAGGAAAGCATCATATCTGCACTAGACCAACCTCACTTCTTTTTTCATTAAGGTTATTCAACGAGTGGACATGTGGGCAATGATGATTCATAAGGTGGCTAGATTTTAGCCCAAGATGGAACACATGAGTTAGCTGGATTCATGGCAAGTTGGAAGGCTCTCCCTGTCAGTGGGGACGCTGCCACTGAATCCAGCAGCAGCCTGAAGGGTTCTGCCCTTTTCTTTGTTGACATTTCAAACAATGGCATAGCTGAGGGCATGAACTGGGCAAATTCACTGTGACATGAATTTGGAAGGACTGGCAAATCGACCAAGCCACAGAATCAAAATGAGAAAAAATGTGACCTTAAGTACTTTACATGCATTATTGCATTTTAAACACAACCCTCAGTAAGACAATGATTATCTCCATTTCATGGATGAAGAGACCTAAGCTCAGGGAGGTGACCATCCAAAGATGACACAGCCTCTGAGTTGACTTTTTTCCAAAATAAACTTTTTACTTTGGAATAATTATATATCTATAGAAAACTTTCAAACATAGCAGTCAGGTATGACCCTCACCCAGTTTATCCTATGTTAACATCTTATATTATGGTGGAACATTTGTCAAGCTAAGAAACCAACATCAATATATTAATATTAAGTAAATTCCAGCCTTTACCTTGATTCCATCATTTCTATTAACAGCCTTATATTAGTTTCCTAGGGCTGCTATAACAAAGTACCATAAACAGAGGGGCTTAAAACCACAGAAATTTATTCTCTCACAGTTCTGGAGGCTAGAAGTCCAAAGTCAAGGTGCCCAGAGGCCATGCTCTCTCCAAAGGCTCTAAGGGAGGATCCTTCTCAGCCTCTTCTAGCTTCTGGTGGTTGCTGACAATCCTCAGAGTTCCTTCATGCTGAGGTCCAAATGTTTGTGTCCTCTCAAATCCATACCTTGAGATGAATGCCCAGTCTGATGGTCTTAGCAAATGGGGTCTTGGGAAGTGATTAGGTCTTGAGGGCTCCACCCTCATGGATGAGATCAGTGCCCTTATTAAAGAGGCCTGGAGAGCTGCTTCATCCCTTCTGCCATGTGAGGACACAACGAGAAGTTGGCCACCCTTAAGAGGGCCCTCACCTAACCATGCTGGCACCCTGACCTCGGACTTCCAGCCCCCAGAACTGTGAGAAATAAATTCCTGTGTTTATAAACTACCTAGTCTGTGGCATTCTATTATAGCAGCTTGAACAGACTAAGACACTTGGCTCGTAGATGCATCATTCCAATATCGGCCTCCATCTTCACATGGGCGTCTCCTCTTGGGTCTGCGTCTCTGGGGACAAATTTCCTTCTTTTTATAAAGACACCAGTCATACCAGTTTTATGGCCCACATTAATTGAGTATGAACTTATCCTAACTTGATTACATCTGCAGATAATCTCTTCCCAAATAAGATCATACTCCTACGTGTTACGTGAATATAATTTTTTTTGTGGTGAGACACTACAAATACAGTACAGTTTTATTTCTCCTTGAGCATCCAGTCCAGTACCACATTGCATTTAATTGTTATGTCACCTCATTCTCCTCTGCTTTATTACAAATTCTTAATCATTTCTTGTTTTTCATGACCTTGACAGTCTTGAAGAGTACCGGCCAGGTATCCTGTAGAATGCCTGGGTTTGTCTGACGTTTTTCTCCTAATTAGTACGGGCTTATAGGATTTTGGAAAAAATACCATGGAAGTGACATGCCCTTGTGAGCTGGCCTTGAAACTCAGACTCCAGAGCTCAGGCTTTATTATAAAATCTATAACTATAAAGATGAAACATTTCTTAGGATTAGCTGTTGGCTTATTCTTTTACCTCTCTTTTTGGGGGCTTGTGTAGCATTTAACATATAATTGGAGGCTCAGTAAATACTGATAAATTGTATATACAGGAGCAGCTCCCTCCCCCACCCCATCTCAATTACCTTTCCCCATGGAACTGCTATGTTCCCTCTCTCATATATAACAAACCTATCCACATTGCTAATGTTAATTTACATCTTTTGAGACCCACAAATATATCAAGTGTTACTGCAAACATAGAGTTGGACGTGACCTCTGCCTGGCAGGCTTGATAATCCAAATGGCAGGACAGCAGAGGTCACCTGCAGGAGCTGAGCTGCGTGTGAAGAATCCTCGGCTTGTCAGGGCCCAGATGAACTGACAGGAGGAAAAACTAGAACTGGCTCTTCTCTTGCAAAAGGTGGATTATGTGGATTCAAATCCTCTCTTGAATATTAATGATAGCCAAACAAAGAAATCTCTCTTATTAAGCATACCTGAGCCTTCAATTTAGTAGTGAAGGAAGAGTATATATAAATTAGTGGATTAAAATTCTAGAATTCTCGTCTCCTCATGTACTTGCTCTCTTGTTTATTTATATATTTACTCATATGTTTATTCCCCTGGGAGTGGGCAGGCTGATGCACTATGGGGTCACTAGAAAGACTATGTCATTTGTAATTAGCAGAACTTGTAAGTCCCAGGTCTCTTAAAGATAAGACTCAGTTTCTCTAGATATAATATCAGGATGGCACACCCCATTGTAGCGCAATTTTTGCCCACTCAGTATTTACTGCCCCTTGCATGGTGACAACCCCTCGATCTCTCTTCAGGGCACTACCCACTTCTACTGGATGCAGCCTTATTCCAAGTGTCCTAGATTTCCCAAGCCAAGAAGTGGACACATGACTCAAGCCAGCGCCATTATACTCTCTGTCCTGGGAGTCTGAGTCTCAAGGGGAGAGGTCTAAGGGCAGAAGTGACTGGAATGAATTCAGCCGTGGAAGAGGCATTCAGAGGCATTTTATCTGCTTAGAAAAGCCAGAGTTGGTCTCTGTTGCCCATGGCCAAGAACCCTGCCCCATTCCAGGAGCTCAAGATAATTCCTTCTTCCTCTCAACTCCCACGTTAATTTGTCTATCCATTCCTGAGAGCTTACATAGCTTCTTCTTTCACATTACCATTACTTTTGTACCAATGTTGTCTAGTCACAAAAGAGACAATCTAGCATAGCGGTTGCTGTGGGCTGCATTGTGTGCCCCAAAATTCCTATGTTGAAATTCTAGCCCTAACTACTCCAGAATATGACTGTGTTTGGAGAAAGGGTCTTTAAGGAGGCAATTAAGGTTAAATGAGTTTGTTAGGCTGGGCTCTAATCCGATATGACTGGTGTCTTTATAAGAAGAGGAGATTAAGATAAAAACACACACGGGGAAGACCATGTGAAGACACAGGCAGAAGACAGCTGTCTACAAGCCATGGAGAGCGGCCTCAGAATGAAACCAACCCTGCCGGCACCTTGATCTTGGGCTTTTAGCTTCCAGAACTTTGAGGAAATAAATTTCTACTGTTGAAGCCACCCAGACCATGCTACTTTGTTATGGCAGCCCTAGCTAACTAATACAGTGGTCAAGGATAGTATGGGGGACTGGTCTTGGCCACACCAAGATATGTCTCTTTGGCATGAGGATTATTTGAGGCTGATTGCTTTTGATAAACTGGGACAGGGAAGGAGGCTCTGAGGAGTGAAACTTGCTTGCCCTTTGTTAGGAGACATTTACATTGTAAAGGAAATCTCTATTTGTACAGGTGCCTCCCTCTCTGGACCAGGAAGAAGAAAGGGGATGACCTTCTCTCTAGAAACTCTTAATCGATGCCAAAGGCAAGGACTTAAATCTGCATTTTGTTTACTGTACTTGAGTGGTAATCTCCCATGATCGACTGCCCCTCCACCCGCAACATCCTCCTTTGTCGTTAGCTGAGATGATACTTAATGTGAGGCCTTCAGCCATTTTGGCGAGTTGCTTAGCTTGCCTGACCTCTCCCATGTATACATGGGAGATATAAAGCTTTGTTTAATTTTCTCCTGCTATTCTGTCTCATGTGAATTTAATTCATTCTCCAGCCAGAGGAACCCAGAGAAGATAGAGGAAATGTCTTCCTCCCCTACAATAGAGACTCTGGGGTAAGCCTGCCTGGTGTCAAATCTATATGTAACCATGGACAGGTTACTTAACCAGGTGATGCCAACATTCTTCAGTGGTGATGGGGGAGGGTCATGGAGGAAGACAGCCGGTATGCTTTGAGACTTCTCAAGAGGAAGAGAGAGAAAAGGACTAGGTGTTCAGTTTCTCCTTCCAAACTGCTAGTCATCTCATGTCACTCCTCCTTATCTGGAGGGAGTAGAGGAGCTGGTTATGTTTTTGCTAGAGGGATTCCCTCCACAAAGAAGGAGACAACAGGAATGGGAAAGAGGTCCCCTTTCTAACGAGGTACTGGTTAAGAATAAAAGAAAAATAGTTAAGAACAAAAAAGAAATTCCATCTGTGTGCTTTGGGCAAGTCACCTAACCTCCATAATCCTGTCTCCTAATCTCTAAAACGGGGAAAATGGTGGCTACATCTTACAACATTGTTGGGAGCAGCACAGGGGAGGAAATGCATCTAGTCTATAAAGAGCTCTCCACTGGTCTGCAGATTCCTTGAAAGCAGGCACTTTGGCTGTATTAGTTACCTTTTATTTTCACCTTACAATTCAGAGCCGCATACATGGTAGACATTCTGCTTATATTTGTAGATGACTAAGTGGTGATTGTTGTTATTAAGAGAGAGTAGACAGATGGACAGCTGCTCAGAGCTGGGGTTGCCGTCTGTGGGTTTTATGTGCTAGCCCCAGGCTAGTGTGAGAGATGGCAGAGTACGATTTAAAGGTCAGGAGGGAGGATACACCAAAAATTATGATAGAAAAACATAGTTTTCTAAATCTAGACTTCCTGCTTTGAATATTCACCTCCAGAGTGAGTGAGAAATTTAACTCATTAAAATGAATTAGTTGTAGACAGCAGAGTGTGTCTATAAGATTGGAATTGGGGTAGCACTATTGAAGACGCCTCCCTACCTGGTCTCCCTCACTGAACCCCCAAAACACACACACAGCAGCCCATCAACCACATTACAGTGGATGTGAAGGAACTATGTGTAAAATTCCTTCACTGAAATTTACTCATTGTCTCCCCAGTTTCCTACGGGACAAAATTCAAAGTCCTTATCCCCATATACAAAACCTTTGCGTCAGGCTCCCTGCCTACTTGTGTATCTCATTTCCTCCCTCCTGTCTCCCGTACGAAATCAGAGCACCATTTGCTCAGCCTCCACATATTTGCACATGATTCACCTTCTGCCTGGATTTCTCTTTCCACATGTCCACCTGGCAAGCACCCGCTCTCCTTGCCACACTCAGCTCCACCAATGCCTCCTTAGGTGCAGGGAGGGGCTATTCCAGAACACATTGGTCTCCTCCATCAAAGCCCCATTGCACCAGAGTATAATCAGTTGTTTATACACTGGTCTCCCACAGTGAACCTCAAGCTCCTCCAGAGAAAGGTCTGTCTTCTTCATCTTTGCTCCCATAGGTTTCAGCAAATCTGATGATTTTTCAGCTTCCATTAATTGAAGGCTTACTATGTGCCAGGCACCTTGCTAAACAATTTACACTCATATCTGACTTAGCCTCATGATATGAAGAAACTAAGGCTGGGAAAGGCTAAGTAACTTGCCTAAAAGCCTTCCAGTGATGAAATGGAAAGTGGAGACTGGGACTCAGGACTCTGTAAGTGACTCAGTCGTATACCAAACAATGAATGAGCATCCACTGTGTTCAGGATTAGTCATTGCTGGGTTTTCTGGTTCTAGCACAAAATGTTTTAAAACATCCTCTTTTTAACTAGCAGGGTCCCTGAAAGAGGGATGATATCGTCTGTTCATAAGTCAGAAACCCAAATCAAAGGCAGCAAAGAGGAAGGGGAGAGAGGCCAGACTGATAAGCACTGGTGATAAGAAGGAGACTTCTCTGCATTCACTCCCCTGGATGGGAAAGAAGGGGGCTTGACATTCCCGGAAGAAGGGCTCTGAGTAATAAACAAGGAAGCACCTCGACTCGGGAGGTCTGGAATGTGTCAATGAGATGAACAGCTGTTTTGTCTCTGATGTTGATGGCTCACGTTTCCATGCTTCAGGGCCCAAATTTTCTAACTTATTGGGAAATTTTACTCTAAACACCCTTCCCACCTACAAAGACATTTTTGACCATAGCAACCAGCAACAGGAAACACAGTTACCCCAAATTCACTCCCAGCTCACCCTTTGCACACTCGCCGTCCTTGTCTGGAAGCCACTTCCCCTCCCATCTCCTTAGCTAACTACTCATATCTCTGGATGGTGTATGTTTTATAACAAATGCTGTTTCATTGTTTCTGAAGCATCTTTTGCATGCATTTTGTCATCTTTGGTATCTAGTGCACCCTTTGACAGCATCTTTTCTTTTTAGTGGTAATAACTAATGATGTGCCTTATAGTCCAAGGACTCTTAGATTTGTCAAGTTCAGAGTGTGCTCAGCCCTGTGTGTATCCAAGTACTATAGGGGAAGTGAAGGAAGCATCTTGAATTCCCACTTCTCTGAAGCCACATTTCTGTATCTAACGTGGCTGTGGAAGTGGAAGTTGATGTAACAGGTTGGCAAGAAGCAAAGCATAATGCCACGGCCTGGTCATTTCATTTATTAGAAATGAGATGTCCCTCTCAGGCCCTTCACTAGACTGTGCTGCATAAATGTAGGTGGCTGATTAGGAATAGCTCCTAGGTGCCCTGAGAAAAGATTACCAACAGCAAAAGGCTGATCTTGAGTCATCAGGAAAAGATTACATTATGTTTTATATTCTCAATTTAAAACCAAAGGGAAGTGTTTTCTACTTTTGAAAAATATCCTTAAAATTCGCATTTCCAAAAAATAGGTCTATCGGTAAGCTTGGCAAGTTCTTATTCACTTATCCAGATTGACCCACACTTCAAAAAATGCTCACTAGGAGTTAAATTGTGGTATATCCTCTGGTTTCCTCTTTCAAGGAACTTCTTACTTAAATCTTTGGAGGAAGATATACAGGACAGTCACTTCCTCTCTGAAACCTTCTCTGATTCCTAACAGACACTGAAGAACTGATGACTTCTACCTCTGGGAGGCAGTAATGTGTGTGTGTGTGTGTGTGTGTGTCAAGAGGCATTCTAAATACTTACATGTATAAACTCACTTAATCCTCACAAAAACTCTATGCTATGTTATTGTGTCCCAAATCTACAAAAGAGGCAATGGGACTTGGCCCTCTGCCTCCCTGTTTCCCCGAGCGTAGCTCTATTTCAGCACTTCTCTGTACAAAGTGATATTGGCTGATGACCAGCTGGTAAATGTGAGCCATCTAGGTTAGGCGCTGCCTCCTAGCTTTGTATCCCTGGGGGTTTTGCCCAATGGGTTTAGGAAAGAAGGTTCAGCAGGCAGCCTGGGCCCCAGGGCCAGTTCCTTCAGGGATTCATCGTTTTCCCTGGGCAGAAGATTTAAGGTTTACCCGCCCAGTCCTTTAACACAGCAACAGGAGACCATCCGAGACACCGACTCTCCCTTTTCACATCTATGGAATCTAGAAGATACCATGCGCCATTTCCAATCCAGGCTATTGTCAGGCGTAAATGTAGAGACCCTTTCAAAAGGATAAAGTATGTCATAGATGCAAAGCATTTTAGTAATTAGCAAAGCTTTGAATGCACACATAAAAGGCTGTATTACAGCATCAAAAACTAAACTACACTGCAAAACCAATTAATAATGATGGACCAATTCATACATGTAATGCAATTATCATCCCCCTCTAATTTATCCATTATGCTGTCATTAGAATAATCTCCCTTTTAAGGCAAAAAATCTGTAGTGAACTCCACTTTGCCTATTTGAGTCAGTTCTAATAATGACAAAAACTGCACCTGATCTTCAATGAGAAGCTATTTTGTAGCTGGCATTGTGCTGGTTGCCTTGGCTCAAAGCACAGTGATGCCTCTTGGTATAATCTCAACTGAGTTACTTAACCTCTATGAGCCTCAGTTTACTCATCTGTAAAATGAGGTAGCAATCCTATCTACAGGCCTGCTGCACGCAGGTGTGCAAGTTGTACAGTGCACAAGGCACCAGCTCTGAGTGAGCACCATTCACATCAACATGAGAGATTGGTATATTTATTGCCAAAGTTCCACAGCAGATGCCAATGGAGTATCGTGTTCTAACAGAAATGGTGTATTATGACAATTTTCCAACAGATGGATGTGAAGTGTCCTGAAGAAAGGGAGGCTTTTCCTGCTTTTTGCTTAGGCACCAATAGGGAAGGAACAGCCCCAAATACCTGATTCTAGGTGGTATGAGGATCACTTGCATAAATATATAGAAATATATAGAACACTGCTAGAGCAAACGTAGGAAGAATCCATAGGTGGTAGTAGTTATAAGTTATCTGAACTTCTAGAGTAACCTCCTTTATTCTTCATCACAACTTTAAAAGGAAATGTTAATTTTAATCTTTGTTTTACAAATAAAATAAGTGAGGGTTGGAGAGATTACATACTATCTTAAATTTCAGTAGGTAGTGAGTTGACATAGAAGCTTAAACTGAAAGGACAAATAAGAGCTAGCCAGGTGGCAAAAAGGCTGGAAAGCGTGCTCCCACCAAAGAGAACTGCGTGCAACGGCCAGGGGTAGCAAATACAAACATCATTATGACTAGGTAATAAAGAAATAGGGAGCTGGGAAAGTGAGGGGAGTGGCCTCAGAGGAGAAAAATGGCAAAGGATGGAGATTCCTATGGACCATGACAAGGAACTTGGGCTTTGTCCAAAGGAAGAGAAAACCAAAGACCATTCACAGATTTTGCAGATAGTCTACTTAGCAGGCCTGATTGGTGCAGAATAAAGTCTATAAAATGGGAGCAGGAAGAGGTTGCGAAATTGTATCAAGTTGCAAGAAAAAGTTTGCCCTGGGCTAAGAGTAGCCTTTGTCTTTTCTTGGTAGTGTTCCTATAGCCCTTGATCCAAAGCAGGAGGGGTCTAAGTGGAGAGAAGTGGGGGCCCACAGACCGCCATTGAATCTGATGATCCAGGGGCAGTTCTTTTGAGCTATTGAGGCACAGAATCCCCATCCGAGGGGTCTACAGAATCCCCACAGGGAGGTCTGCAGGTTCTGTGCTCATGGCTCCTCTTCCCCAGTGACCCACTGTGTGAGTTCCAAGCCCTATGCTTACAGAGGGAGTGGAATGAGAGCTTCTTGTTCTGTTTCTGATCATTGCCATTAATTTGTTCCTTGCTAATAGTGGAAAAATCAATTTGAACAGAGTCTCTGAGAAATTTAGAACTAGACACCAATTTGAAGGGGGTGGAGTGTCCCGCCATAACCTTGCTGATCTTCCTCTCACTTTATCCTGAGTTAAGTCCTAGGACCACCTCACCCTCATCTGAAAGCAGCCTGATTTCACAGCCCCTGGACCTGCGATGTGGCTGCTCTGGCATTTTTTCATGGGTTTTCCATCTGCTCCAACCATTACAAATCCAATTTCATATTTGGCATGAAGTAAATCGGTTTCAAGAAATATCTTGTCATCTTCCAAATCAAAACACCACGTTCAAAATGCTCAGTGCCAGCTACAAATTGTCAGAAGGGGCTGGAGAAAGAGGAAAAGACTTTTGCTCCAGACAGGAAGGGTGAAAAACACATATTTGTATGTAATATAGTGGCTCTGGGGTGTTTAAATCATTCAAATGAAGCTGGAAAACGTTTTTTTAAAAGTGTGGCCAATCTGTTCTGCTTTTAACACTGTCTCACCCCAGCACCCTACTTCCCTCTGTTTTGGAAGCTTCTAACAGCAAGGACCACTCCCGAGTGTGAGCAAGTCCATTTCTTCTGAGTATCTAAAAAAGTGAACCCTATTTGCCCACAATTACTTGGGCAGTTCCAGAAGCTCTACTAGGACCTAGGGAGATACACTGCCCTCTCTAAAGCCCTGGATCTTTCTTTAGAAGTAACCCCACAGCTCTCTGCAGAGGTGGCCTTACCGCTAACTAAAGAAGGCCCAGGAGAGGGACCTCGTGGTCAGCTCATGATCTCTTAACACATTTATGCTTCCCACCAGACTGCCTTAAATGTCTGATTTCATTTACGAAATTCTTTAAAGCCTTAGGGACATAATTATCCGGGAAAGAGTCTACACTACCAAGTTACCAAAGGTTTGTCTGGTTTCCTATGGTGTACCACAGGAAGAGAGACTGCCAAGTTCTGAAAAGAAAGGAAAGGGTTAAAAAAAAAAAGAAAAAGAGCGATACTATGGAGGGCCCTCTGTATGTTTGTCTCCATCCCTTTATACTGGCCACTACCATTGCCTTGGAATTCCTTCTCTTTTGATCATTTAGTGAACTCATTCAAGCTCTAGAATGTTCAAGGCTATATTCCCAGAAAGTCCAAAATGTGCTTTGTATTTGATGGGAGCTTGATAAATGTCTGCTGAAAGAATGAATGTATGAAACACACATTCCTCATTTGTATTACTTTTGCCAACTCCCCATCTCACCCGATAAGGATAAGATGATCAATTCCCATTGACTCTCAGGCATCCTCTATTATATCTCTTACCCTCTTTAGTTGTGATAAAAGAATCTCTTATCATGTGAGTTCCTTAAATGTAGAAATCGTGTCTTATTTATTTTTTTATTCAGAGCACATGATAAAATGTTGACATCTGAGACATGTTCAATACACGTTAGGTAAATTGTGAATGTATGAATGAAGGAAAGAATGACATTTGAACAAATAGGTGGTAGCATGAAGACACTAGATCTGAGTGATAAAGGATTAGACTAGTCAAAGAAAGTGGAAGGCCACCAAAATTTATGTGAGAAATCTTTGAAAACAATCTAGGGGCAATCAGTCAAGGTTTTAGATATGGAACATATTTATCTTTAGCATAGCCAAAGAGCTGGAAGTGGGGTACAGAGTGACCACAAAGCAAGCCTTGGCAGCACCAGCGAATGCTAATAGGGCCCTCCTTCCCTTTTCAGGCACTCACCTGAGCAATGGAGCCACTAAGCATAGAGAGTAGAAGGTTCATGCTGGGAATTGAAGCAGATAGACTTCTCAGGTGATATAACTGAAGGACACCAAAGTCCTCTCCTGTCCAAAAATCCTTCCCCACTCAGCATTTTCAGGAGGAAGATGTCCACAGAGCCCTTCTGTGGGAGAGGAGAAACCTATTCACATTTTGTCGCTTTTAGTAGCTACCATCACGACGGTTGGCTTTATTGATTGGGTTCTCAGCTGCCAGTAGGGTAGACATTTCCAATGAAAGGAGGGGTCAAATTTGTAGAACTCAGAGCTCATTCCATTAACTCATTCACTGACTCATTCAAACAGCTCATTACATGTCATCTGAGTGCCAGACACTGTACTAAGTGCTTGGAATGCAGTTGTAATCAAAACAAACACGGTCCTTGTTCTCTAGGATCATAGGCAAGAAACAGGGTGGAAATTTGTAAATTCTAGTGGGCATAAACCACTTGGAGAGTAGTTAAAAATGCTGGGATTTGAAAGTGTCAGAGACTATCCCCCCAGCATGTACCCATGACTGACTTTTGAATCTAAAGTGTTTAAAAAGAAAAAGAATCTTGGCAGTAAGTAAAATCTCGTGTTTTCCAAAAAATGAATTTTCTCCTCTTCCTCTCTCTCTTTGTTCCTTTCTCCTCTTTTCAATCTCTCTCCCTCTCCCTAGCTCCCTTCTTTCTCCTTTCCCAGAGGATGAAACTTTATAGAAATGACCAGGAAAACCACTGGACTCATTCCCGTAAAAAACAACACAAGGATTTTCATCAAATCATGATTTCTCCCCTGATTCTAAAAGGATGTCAGGAGAGATCTTACATTTGCCTTGATAAATCCTGTCATAATATATCTGTGGTGCTTTCCTGAACCACCCACCTACTGTGGCTTTATTCTTGGATTTCTGTCCTGAAATGATTTTTTTCCTTTGGATACATAATCCTTCTACTTTATGATCAGCACATAAATTTCTTTAGGGAATGT
This sequence comes from Equus przewalskii, assembly GCF_037783145.1. Lineage (NCBI taxonomy): Eukaryota > Metazoa > Chordata > Mammalia > Perissodactyla > Equidae > Equus > Equus przewalskii. The sequence goes on along the minus strand of NC_091838.1, from coordinate 69,800,817 downwards.
CTTCAGGTTTCATAATATGTCATTTCTAAGATACACACTACTTTTTTTTGAAAATCGGAGTGAAACTTGCTCATCTCAGATCTGGCCTCTCTCCTAGAGCTATCTTCTCAAAAGCTGTCAACAGGGTTTTGATATCTATATGCGGGGTCCCGGCACCCTGGGCTGTCATCTATGGGCCTGAATATTGGGCTCATTTGAGCCCACTAGACATTCTGCAAACATCTTCTCTGTCTCTTTGGATTTTGGTTTCTAATTAAATAATTTTTTCAAATCATATCCATTTCAAAATCAAATTTCCTCTATGGTTTAGTCCAGGTATCAACAAACTATAGCCCGTAGGACAAATCCAACCCTACCACCTGTTTTCATACGGCCTGTGAACTAAGAATAGATTTTCCATTTTTAAATGATTGCAAAAAAATTAAAAAGAACATTTTGTGACACTTCAAAATTATATGAAATTCAAATTGCAGTGTCCATAAGTAGTTTTATTGGAACACAGCCATTCATTCATTTAAGTATTGTCAATGTCTGCTCACGCTATAAGCCCAAAACTGAGTCGATGCCACAGACACTGTATGATTCTCAAAGCCTAAAATATTTATTGTCTGGCCCTTTACAGAAATTTTTCTCAACTCCTGTATAGAAAGTTCCAGGTAGCTTTTCAATTTGTCATTTTATTTTTAGTTAATTTTTACACAATAAAGAAGTATTTAATACCGTTATCTTTTTAGAGCTGCTCAATGATGGTCATTTTAATCAAGAATACAGTGAGAGGGAGGTAAGAATTTATTTTTCCAAACTCACGATAGATTGAAATATTCCAAGCATTTAGTCTAGCTACTCTTTATCTCTGCAGGAAGGATGGGCAGATGGCAAGGCCTTTCTGTAAGCAGAGATCTCCTTAGCACCTTTCTTGCCATCTCTTGCTCTCCATTTCCACTGTTCTACGTTAGTTTAAACCATTGCCCTCTCTCACTTCAACCTTACAGTACCTTCTCAATTAGTTTCACTCATGGGCTTTGGCCTCCCCATTTCATCTTCATGCTGAGGCCAGAATAATCTATCTAAAACACAAATCTGATCGTGATAGTCTCTTACTTGAAAACATTCAAGGGGTGCTAATTGGCCTGAGAATCTGGGTCTTGTTTTGTTAGTGGGGCACACAGGTTTTCCACACTTTGTTCCTGTGTCCCTCTGCAACCTCATCTCTTCCCTCCCTCTCTCCCTCCTCCCTCTCTCTTTCCTTCTTCTTTATTTATTTAGCATTGGATTGTTCTCAGCCCTATCACAGTTATTTCTACTATAGAAAGGGAAGACTTTTTTCCCTGCCTTATCTGACACGATAACTCTCAGAGTTATACTTTACATTTTTATGCTAACTTAGTAGAGTAGTAAAAATAATAATAGTTAGCATTTATTGAAAATTTTTGACATGACAGTACACCTTTAAAAATACCTAGCAGGTATTAGGATTGTCAGTATCTCAAAATAAAGTAAAACAATCTTAAGAGGCAGATATTCTTCCTATTTTATAGAAGAGAAACGTCAGGTTCAGACAAGTTATATAACTTGCCCAAAGCCATGGAGTTAGTAAATGACAGAACTAGAATGAAAATTCAAGCTTCTCTGATTTTGAAACCAAGTTCTTTTCACAAAGCCCTACCCTCTCCACTAATGAATGCGTCTTTTTACGCATTGGTGCGCTGGCAAATTTTTAATAATGCCTGTCTCTTTTGCACAGTGGGCGTGGGAGAGATAGGAAAAGCCCTGATTTGTAGTGTTTTCCAATTTGAGTGGAGTAAATACTTCAATGACAAATTTCAAGCTACAAATGTGACATCACTGAATGCAAAGTTGGGAAGAGATGTGCAGTAGTGCACCATTATATAGAATCTCGATCACACAGAACCAATGGATGCACATAAACATAAGAACACAGATGGCAACAAAAAATAGTAAAATAATTATGATGTGATGAGTTTGGAATATTTATTAAGCTTTTCTTTTTAAATATAATTTATTAAATTTTAAGCTTATGTAATTTAAAATGGCTATATTTAACAGTTGGCTCATAAAATTCCTGAACACAACAATCAGCTCTCTTGAGCTGTCACAAGCCATCTCCAGCTTCCATGAGAGCTAAAATTGCAGACATGTAAAATGACTTCCGCTATTACAATTACAAAATGAAATGTGAACATCCTGTGACAAGTTTGGAGATTAGGAACAAAGGGATAAAACTTAGTTAAAGTTTCAATAGCTTCTTTCCATTTAAAATGAGTTGAGGGTCCGTTCAACAATAGGAGTATCTGGCATTTTTAAGAGGATTTTTTGAAAGTCTCTAAGTCTTTTTTTATTATTATTGAGATATAATTGACATGCAGCACTGTAAAAGTTTAAGGTGTATAGCATAATGCTTTGACTTACATATACCTTGAAATGATTACCATGGTAAATTTAGTTAACATCCATCATCTCATATCGATATAAGAAAAAAGAGAAAAAATTGTTTTTTTCCTTATGATGAGAGCTGTTAGGATGTACTCTCTTAATTTTCAAATATACCATACAACAGTGTTAACTATAGTCACCATATTGTGCATTACACCTCTAGTATTTATTTATCTTATAACTGGAAGTCTGTTCCTTTTGACCATCTTCATCCACTTCTCCCTCCCCAGTTAACACAACCATAAATAAGTCACTAGACTTCCCACTGCCTCCATTCCTTCTCTTGGGAACTCAGGGGAAGTGATTCTGATCTAGAACTTGGAGGAAAAAGAAACTTTCCTATCCAGCAGGATAGGAGGTAGTCAGACGTTGGAGGGGTTTACGGAGTGAAAGTTGATGGATAACTGTGAATTATATAAGTAGATGGTGCCAAAGCATTTCCTGTCCTAACATTTCAAAACTAGGAGAGAATCCAATCCTTTTAGGCTAGACTCTCTTTTTTTCCACTAGAATTCCACCTAGACTTCTAAGAATTGGAAATTCTCATCTCTTAAACCGTATTACCAAAGGTCTTTATCTTTAAACTCTTCAAATCTATCATAACAGGGCCTAATTGAAACCAGGTATTAACAATGAAATGAAAAGTCATTTACAGAAAGACATTGTAATAATTTTTTCTTCAGTTGTGATCTTTTATCATTTATTTTACCCCATTTAAATATGGAACCACTGAAGTTTGGTTCTCAGTTTGGGGAGAATTAGCAAAACTCTGTGATGCTAATACTATCTGCACAGCACTGACCATTGACTTACTCACATGTTGAAAGTTTCTGAAATTCTAAGACACTGGATAGCATATGACATCACCTTATGTTAAAAAATACATGTGACTGGGGCCAGCCTGGTGGTGCAACGGTTAAGTTTGCACATCCTCCTTCAGTGGCCTGGGGTTCACCGGGTTCGGATCCCAGATGTGGACTTACACACCGCTTGGCAAGCCATGCTGTGGCAGGCAGCCCACATATAAAGTAGAGTCCATATTCAGATATACCCAACTGTCCAATAATCACTTGTATAGGTTTCTCCACCACCATTCGCCCCATTCAGGATTCAGTCAAGGGTTGCACAGTGCATTGGGTTGGCAGGTCTGTTTAGTCTCCTCTAATCTGTAATAATTTCTCTGGGTTTGTCAGTCTTCTGATTCGATCCAGGTTAAACATCTTTTGGCAAGCATGTACTATAGGTGGGGTTGTGTCTGTATCATTGTATCATAACAGGAGGTAAATCATGTCCGTTTGTCCTGTGATTCTTCATACTGCTTGATCACTGTGCTTAATTTACTTTTTAATTAATCCACAAACAGGGTAATTAGTAATAAATTTCCTTCTGCAGACCTGGTAACTGAGGGGAGATTGCACTGGTGTTAGCGAGACAATTGTTGAAATCTGTAGCTCTAGCTTAATTCCTTGAGCACGAGGCTCCATTTAACTCTCCTGGGTGTTTCTTGCTTGGCCTGGAGAGGCAGCATAGTATACTAACCAATTCAAAGTGCAAGCCCTAGCGTCACACTGGGCTCAAATCCCAGAACCACTACTTACCAGGTAAATTACCTTGAACGTGTTCATGGATCTCTATAAACCTCAATTTCTATTCTACAAAATGAGGATATTGACTGGCCACCTTTTAGAGTTGTTATACAAATTAGGTAAAATAGTATATGCAAAATGCTTAGTACTGTGCCTGAGATAGAGTTGGTGTTCAATAAATGTTGTCATATTATTATATACTATGTTCCTAGTAAAAGCAAAGGATTTTAAAATCATAAGTCACAACACCCCAGAAGCCTAGATCTGTGGGTGTCCATGGCTCTGTGAACAATTTATATTATTCTTACTTTGGTGCCCTAAATCAATACTTCTCGAACTTTTCATGTAAATGAGAATCACTCTGAGATGTTGTTAAAAGGCAGACTCTGATCCAGTAGCCCTAGGACAAAGCCTGAAATTCTTACAAGCTCCCAAGTGATGTCAATGTCACTGGTTCACCCACTGTACCTTGAGTAGCCAGACCCTAAATTGCTCCCGGAAGGAAATGCCCTGCCAAACTTCACACCTCCCACGCTGAGGTCCAGTCCTGTCCTGTGATACTGAATCATCACAGGAAACGGCCACCAGGTTTTCTTTTCTTTGGAGGATATTTCTAGCAACCATTAACCAAACACTATACTGATTAAACCACAATGATTATGACTCTTTATCACTTTTATGTTTCTACAAATATGCCTGTATCCAATGCATGACCATCAAGGAAGAAACAGTGGAAAATTCTTTGGAGTCAGACTGAGTGTGGTTTAAATGCAGACTCTTCCGTATTTTAGCCAGTTATCAAGGTCAAGCTGTGTAACCTCTTCAAACGTCAATTACCAAATCTAAAAATGGTTATAATAATGCTAACCTCATGGATCCATTTGTGTGAAGTTATGTTTGTATCTTTCTACCTATATAGACAGAGGTAGGAAGAATAGAGAGAGAAAAAAAGAGAACTCCGATTAATATTTCCTGGCATATGGAACGTGCTTAACAATGGGTAGATTGGGTAACTTCTATTACTATTAGCTGTTAACCTGTCGGGGTATATTTCTATGTTCACCAACTAATTTTGCGGGATCACAGAATCACAGACCCACAGAGTCACATCATTTTAAAGCTGGAAGCAAGCTCTCAGCATTTCTCAAGGACCTACCTGCCCAGAAGATAAAGGCATCGTTCCTCTCTCTCTCTCTCTCTCTCTCTCTCTCTCTCTGTCTCGGGTTTGGCAATAGGAAGACCCAGGTCCCAAGAAGCTCACATGCACTCATTTGCCTGCACTCAGTCTTCAAATTAGGTTAGCCACCTTCATTCCTCGTGGTCAAGATTCCAATTTGCTTCAAACCCAGTAAGCACAGATTTGTGCTTAAAATTCATCTCCACACACACTCCAAATGAGGAAAAGTCTCTAAAGTCTTTGAAAGTGAAGTTGTTTTAATTTTTATTTTCCCTTGGGCCACTGGAAGCCTTAGGTGAGCAATTCAAGTCTGTATAACAGGGCAGGTGAACTGCCTTGTTGCAGGGGGCGAATGCCCTTCTGAGGTGCATATGTCATCTTTTGGTTAAAACTGGATTTCTCTCCAGGATATCTTGTTTTCCTTAGGGAAGATCAATGCGTTGGCCACACGTAGTTGAGAAGATAGAGAGTGCCAAATTTTGTGACAGAGTGAAATGGATTCCTTGAGCACTTTGGGCTAATTGCTAGGTTTAGTGCAGGGAGATTTTTCTCCATTCTAGATGTATGCTGACTGCAGGAGGGGCAGCTCTTCTCTGCTGACTCAGGTACATCACAAGAACCTCACACCCAGGTCCCCAGTGCCTCAGGTAGAGGAACCACAGAATTACTACCAAATCGCCGACACATGAGGATTCTATAACAAATTCAACAACTGACTTTTTGGATGAGAGTCAAATCATCAAAGGCTCGTTCAGGATCCACAGTGTCACATGTAGGGCAAAGCTGGGTCTAGGAACTGGGCTCCTCATCCCTCATAAGGAGCTCTTTGACAAAATTCTGCCTTTCCAACAAACCTTACATTGCATGTTTTCTTGTTTGCTGCAAGGATGAGCAGTTTGTCAACCCACATGTAGCCACTGTTTCCCATGGCACACAAGCTGGAGGTATCAAAGGGTCACAATAGACAGGCAGCAGTTTCTGAGTTGATCCTAAACAACAAAATCTATGGGCCCTCACTCTTCCTGATCCTCCCTTTCTGGTCAAGGGATCTCTTGGATTGTCTTTCATGAACTCACAGAAGACCTTGACTCTCCTCTTGAGTATATAAGTTTTTTTGATGCCTCTGTCATTTTTCCCTGTGGCTCTCTGATCCTTTGTGCCTCGGAGTAACTGCATTTTAACATCATCTCCTTAAGCGAGTCCTCCCTCTAGTCCTCCCACTAGCCTTACACAGTGTGGCCACTCCCTTGAGTGGAAGTGAAGGAAAGACTCTTCTCTCGTTGATACTCAACTCTGACCTGGGGCAAAACAGTTTCCTTGGCCTCAGTGTCTTACAGCCTCTAGTTTTAAGAACACCTGTATTTAATGGGCTCCTTCTACTGAACACAACCCTTCTCTCTAGGAGTTTGTCACACATCCTTGTGGGAAGTGAGTCAAAAGATAACCCTTTGTGAAGTAAGAATTATTCCACGTGTGTCTGAGGCTTTGAGATGGTTAAGAGTCTCAACTATTTAATGGAAGAATCAGAATTTGAGTCTGTGTGCATCTGCCTTCATTGTCCATGGCCTACCCATTAATCCACACTGCTTCTCTAATCTATGCTGGCCTTCAAGTTTGAGCGGAGAGGATTATTTGTTGATGTGCGAGTCTTCAGTTTCCATGAAATCACAGCCCATGCTCTTCAAGGAAAGGCAAGGCAGGGAAGCATAGACTCAGTTTGCACAACCCCTCCATAGCCTTCTAAACCTTTGAACTAAGTCTTTGTGAAGGCTACTTTTATCCATTCAGTCACAGAATGTCTGCAAGGACCTGGACCTCTGGGGAATTTCGCACTTTTCTCTACAAATAAGAATGCTGGGGAAAATTGTTCCACTCCCCTCAACATCCCATGGAAAGAATAACTAGAGTCCTGTTTAACCGCAAATGGAGAACAAAACAGCACACATCTGACAACCCATTCATCTCTTTAAGAAGTGATGATGACAATCATGCCGATGGTGGTGATGATGACAGTGATGATGACAATGAGAAAGAAGAGAGCGATGATGACGAGGAGGAGGAGGAGGAGGAGCACCTCCTATGGACCAGGCTTTATGCCAGGCACTTGCCATAGTAAATTTCCAAAACTTCTGGTGACGTTATGAAGGAAGTATGATTGTTCTCATTTTGAATATGAGGAAACTGAGTTCTCAGAGGGGTTCATACTACAAAGCAAGTAAGAGGCAGGACTGGGATCATTTCAGGGGAGGAGTCATTCTCTTCTCCCTACCACACTCTTTCCTCCTACAACCATTTGGCACACTAATGCTCAATATTTTAGACTCACGACTGTCTTGTGATCATGGAAGCTCCTGTCATTTTACACATGTGGATTTCGGCAATTGCAGAAACGCAGGCTGCTGTCAGAGAATTCAATTGTTAATCACCAAACTGGAGGAGGCAAGGATTCTGGATCATGCCTCTCACCCCAGGAGGAGACATCTCTTCTTTGTGCCCCTTCCTCCAGGGCACATGAGAATTGTGATGGCAGTAATTCTATCGCAATTATTCAATAACCTTAACACAGAAAGAAAATATCAGTCAAACTTGTTCTCTTCACGTTACATGCCTGTCCTATTTACCTCAACCTAGTCCATCCATCTTTCGTTCTCCAGGGCATTAAGGAGACACCCATCTAGGGAAGAGGGCTATTCGGCTGATTGACGCGCAGACAGCGACCGAAGCTTTTGAGTGGAATTATTGAAGTCCGCCTGCTTCCCTGATGAAGGATCTGAATGAAAATTGCCTTTAAAGGATTCTGAAAAAGAAAGGATAACAATAGATCAAAGCCAGCCCAAAAAAGAGAGAACACTTTATTTATAGCTTCCACATCAATTCAAAACAATCTGATGAGCGGAGATTTGCCCATGCACGCACTTTCCACAAAAACAAATGCCTCTCAGGTTGCTTTTATTCTAATATAATATCAGTGCCCAAGGCGAGAAACATTCTGTACTTCACTCAGCAGAGCCTGTCCAAATTTACAATTAAATGGAACTGACACAGCTGATCCTACTGAAGCTTGTTTTCTTTTCAGCTGGGGCCTTTCTTTTGGAAGCTTGGATATTATGCTGGCTGTGTCCCAAACTGATGGAGCTTACTGTACTATTTTCCTTGTAGGCACTAGGATGCTGTGTGCACTTAGAGCAGTGGGTCTCCACCTGGGGAGATTTTGTCCCCCGGGGAATACTCAGCAAGGTTTGGAGACATTTTTAATTGTCACCACTCGGGGAGAGGGTTTGCTACTGGCATCTAGTGGGTAGAGATCAGAGATGCTGCTAAACATCCTACAACGCATAGGATAGCTCCCAGTAAAAGAATTATCTGGCCCCAAATGTCAATGATGCTGAGACTGAGAAACCCAGAGTTCGAGGACAGCTGGTTGGTAGGACCCTCCAGGGGTGGGGAGGTTAGAGAGGCTCTCCTCCTTGAACTTGCAGGACATGCAATCATCACAGGAGTTTGCAGCTCAAAATTCTATGTGAGAAGGAGGTGCAGTGAGCCCAAGAGGAAAACCAGAATGGCACACGGAAACCAAAGGACTATAAGCAGATATTTGATTTAAGATTATGGAGCCAAATGTCCACTACCACAGAGATGCATGAAGAAAAGGAGGTTGGGTAGGTTTGGAGCAGGGTTTGACAGTAGGTCTTATTGTCTATCCCTCAATGTTATTGTCCACCGCAATATGGAATGTGGAAGGCATGACGTCTTGAAGGTCTAGTAATGAGACAGATGCTTTTGCAATATTTTCATTATTTTTTTCCTAAGGTATCAGAACGTTTTGAGTAGGGGTCTCAAACAGGTGACCCACAGGTGAATTAAGCATGCAGGTTAATCTTTCCTTCTGCCAACAGGATATTTAGGAAAGGAAGAGAGAGAAGCAGGGAAGGAGGAAGGAAAAGGGGGGAGGTGGTAGAGGGCTTGTTTGAATGCCTATAGGCAGTGCACACAGTTTTAGTTCCACAAACCCCACCCATCTCTATTGTTATACCTGGTCTCAGTGACAGCGTTATGTTTCTTGTCTGACCCTGTAAGTATTTGAATTTTTGACTCCTCTGGTCTTAGATTTCATCACTGCCTCCCAGATACTGAGCATCAGAAAAGTTTCTAAAACCATACTATGACTTGGTCTCTCCACAAGGCTGGCCTAGATTTCATCTACTATACTAAGAGAAACCTTAACATTTCAATGGCTTTTCATGAGAGGTATGGGAAGCCATTTCATTGCTTTATGCTCACACTTTAAATAAAGGATCATAAAATGAATATTAGAGATAGAAATAACCACAAGCATCATCTAGTCCAGTGGTGGCTTTCTTATTAGAATTATCTGGGAGTTTTGAAAAACACCCATACTCAGCCGGACCTTCAGAGGGTCTGATTTAATTGGTCAGGAGAGGGCTTGGGCATCTGTATTTTTTAAGAGCTCTCAGGTGATCTTGGATGAGCCAAGGTTGAGAACCACTAATCTAGTCTGTCTCCTTCCTTCTCAGAAGTGGAAAGTGAAGGTCAGAAAGGCACAAACTTTGTTCAAAACATATTTGCTAAATGTGTGTGTTTCTGTTGCTTTTGCCTTCTCTCTCCAATCAGGACTAAATATTCAGTGGAAAAGATAAGAGGGAAACCCAAGAACTGTATAGGGGGAGTGTTTCCAACTCTTGTTGTCAGAAAGACCAGCTGGCAGTTTCTAGAGGGAGCCAGGTTCTCTTGAGTATCTCAGCCAAGTAGATGGCTGTGGGTCCTCTATTCCCAGAAACATTCCATGGCCGTGATGGGTGGCTTGCATTGCTGCCTGGGCTTGACAAATACCTTCTTTGACTTGCTTTGTTTGAATTCAATATTTTCCTTGCTTTGAATTTCAGGCATATCTGCATTATCTAAGGCATGGGTAGAGATTTACTTTGGAAGCATGCAAAGATGTCTGTTCTTATTGGAAAAATAAAATTCAATCTGTCATTATAGTGATGTTAATAAGGAAGGAAACACAAGCCAAATTCCCTTTGAGCAAATTGATAGCCCAGTATTGTGTTATGGGAGATATAGTGACCAATGTTTGGAATAGGGACCATGTCTGGTGGTGACTTGACCCAGTTGTGGGAAGCAGTCAAGAAATCAGACCTCTTGGGTCCAAATCTCAGCTTCACCAACTACACATTGAGCAAACTTGAGCAAGCACTCAAGCCCACAAACAAAATTAAGACCATGACAACACACAACCCCACAAATTACATCTCTTCCAAACATTTCAAAGGTGCGAGGCACTTAATGTGTCTTCTCTCATTTGTTCCCATAGTGACCCATGTGTGACATGTGTGAGCCATGTGTGAGGCTGATATTCAAGTCTGCATTTTGTGAAAGCATAAACTGAGCATCAGAGATATTAAGAAACTTCTCCAAAAACCTCTCGGCTAGGAAATAGGAGAGTTAGAATTCAAAGCCGGTATTCTTTTAACCGCAGGTGAACATATTTACCTGTATGCCTCATGTGGTTTTATTGAACACCTGCTTGTGCTAAAAAAGTGGATTTTAGTTCTTTTGAATGATCTGGACTCAGTAGGATTCCATCAAGAGATAGATTTATTCTGCTTCCATATTGTCCTCAGACACACTGTCTGGATCTTCATTTCCAACCTGACATCATTTCAGGCAGATCATGTGGCTTTTCTTACCTTCTTTCTAGGTACCTTCAGTTATTATGACAGTCTCACTTTCAGATATTAAAAATATCAAAATTTGATGTCTAATTCAGCTCAGTATTTTTCCCCATCCCATCCCTTCCAAACTGCCCCCTCAGCTCTCCTCCCCACCCCAGCCGAAGTTAGACTCATATTTTTAGAATCTGCAAAGTGGGAGGGGGTGCTGTCTTCCATCCCACTTGCTCATTTGCCTCTCCTTTTTCACTGGCTCTTTCTCCCCTTCTCCCCCATGGCCCGTGTCGCTTCTGCTTTCCCAGGATCAGCTCAAGGAGAAAACTGAGAAATGAAAACCTAAAAATGGTTTTTACATGACTGATGCTATCATATCTGACATCTGCACCCTCTGTCTGGCAGACACCCAAGTGCTGGCATGGCTTCTCTTAGGCAACAATGGTGGGTTCTTTGGAGGCACCCCCAGATTTGATGAATCACCAGGAAGACTCGTGGCATATAGTAGGACTCCGTTGTAATTTATTACAGCAAAAGGTTACAGAGCAAGATCAGCAAAGGGAATAGACATGCAGGCCAACATCCAAGGGAAACCAAGCATGAACTTGCAGAGACCTTTCCCAGTGGAGTCCACAGGATGTGCTTAATTCTTCAGCAACGAGTTGTGTCAACACGTGTGAAATGCTGCCAACTCGAGAAGCTCACTAGAGACTACGCACCAGAGTTTTTGTTGGGGATTGGAATGGAGGCAGCCTCTGTCTGGCACACACCAAAATTTCGGACTCCCAGAAGGAAAGCAGGTGTTCAGCATAAACCGTGTTGTCTGTACAGACGGTTTAGGCATAGGGAGCCAGAACTGTTATCAGTTCTGAGAACGGTGGGATCACTCCCAATTCCCAGACACCGGTCACGGCCTGTCAAGGCCAACCTTGCAAGCAGGCCTCTCATGGGACAGCAGTCAGGCCTGCTATGTTAAGTCTTTGCTGTGCACACTCTCGCCCCTTTCAAGGCGCTCTGATGCTGCACTGTTCACAGTCCTCTCCCACTGACATGGTGGGCTCTAACTCTCAGTATGTGCTGCCAGCAGCGCAACTCGTGCCTCTTCCTGCCAGGAAAGTGTGGTCCAGGTAGGCTGTCTCTTAACCCGTGGAGACATTCAACATCTTTGCCTGTGAACTCTGAAGTTCCAGGCCTCTCCTGCTGGAGAGCTCCTAAATCTGCTGGCAGCTTCAGCCATCCTTTTGCCAGAGTAAGTACAGACACCTTGTTCCGTTCCACCAAACTCTAAGAAATATCTCTTATGTCCTCCCAAGAATGTTCTTACTACTCTGGTCCCCTGCTGATCTTGGGGGCCACCAAGTTGCCTTTCTTTGCTTGGTGGGGGAGAGCATTTCTCCCCTACATTCCCAACAATGTTTTGCAAAATGATTCTCCTGGACAAACCTCTAGCTGCTCTTATATGGAGAATGGAGGTGGGGGATGGGCTAAAGTTTTCAGAATGGGTTTTGGCCACTTCTCAGCAAGCTCTTTGTTGATGTGTCCAGCAACTCTCTTCCAAATTTGCAGTACTTAACTCTTGATGGTTCAGGGCTTTGAGCCTCGGCCAAAGTTCTGAGAAATAGAGTCTCAGTTAGCATCATGTCACTTGATTCCCATTTTCATATCTTTCATTCCATTTGCACTCCACTGCTCTGGTTCCAGCTAGATCGCCTCCCAGGTTACCTGGACATTTGTAGGCTTCCTCTTCCTCCCCCTTACACTCCATCTTCTGTGCGGTCTCCAGAGTTATCTTTCTAATATGATTTGGCCTTATCATTCACCTGCCTAATCTCTGCTGACTGGCCAGAAGCCTCGGGCATATCCACAGTCCTCAGCATGGCTCACAAAAGCCCTTCATAGCCTGGCCTCACCTGCCTTTCCAGTTCCATTTCCAACCATTCTTGGTTTGCCTCCAAAACTCTTGCTTCCTGTGTGTTGAGTTTTATCTTTTTCTGGACATTTCCTCATGCTATTCCCTCTGCTTGTCTACGTGGGGAACTTCTACTCACTGCTCCATGGCCCTAGATAGAATTATCTACATCCTTTGCTGTGCCTTCATAGCACTGTGTGCACCCTCTCTGACCTTGGGCAAAAATACTTAGCCTCTCTATGCCTCAGCTTTCTCATCTATAAAATGGGGATGATAATGTTACCCACCTCACTGGGGAGTTAGGAGGACTACGTTAAATAAATTAATATTATAAAGCATTAAGAATTGTGCCCAGCATTGTTCACACTCTACAATATTTTTTTATATAAATAAATATCTCAACTTTAAATCTTTCAGAAGATCTACTTCCTCCTTCAAGACAATGAGCTTTGTGAGGGCAAGGAATCATCCCGCTATTTTTGCCTGCCGAGGGGCAAGCATGCATAGAAGGTGATCGGTAAAGGGCTGGGATGAAATATTGTGGATGAAATGATGTGATGTCTGAGATTTTCTTTAAAATATTACAGAGGGAAGGGAAGTGAGTGAAGGTAGAGATAAAAGAAGATTGGATAATTGTTGAAAGTGGTTGGTGAATGCAGGAAATTCATTGGGTTATTCTATTTTTATACACGTTAAAAATTTTCCAGGGGCCGGCCCTATGGCCAAGTGGTTAAGTTCATGTGCTCTGCTTCAGCAGCCTGGGGTTTCGCTGGTTCGGATCCTGGGCGTGGACATGGCACAGCTCATCAGGCCATGCTGAGGCGGCATCCCACATGTCACAACTAGAAGGACCCACAACTAGAATATACAACCATGTACTGGGGGATTTGGAGAGAAAAAGCAGGAAAAAGAAAAAGAAGATTGGCAACAGTTTTTAGCTCAGGTGCCAATCTTAAAAAAAAAAAAAATTCCATAATACAAAGTTAATTAACAAAAAGGAGAAAAAATCTGTTGAAAGAATTCATGAATTAAAGCTAATGCTCTCCATTTCTTTGATTCCTCTATTTGGAATCTAGCTTCGAGGAAAGGAGGAAAGTGGGAGGATGGGGAGTCAGGAATGCTTAGTTTCCTGTGTATGGAGTGCTCTTTTTTCCCTCCTTCTTAGAACCAAAAATTACACTGCCATGTATGTTTGGAAATTATATTTCTTTCTGCAACAGGTTACTATCTAACTTGAAACGAGATAGCTGTCATTCTTGATTCATTTATGAAATTTCGTTGGAAACTTGTGGGTTTCTTCTTTTTTCATATTGGCTCAGAGTCACCCAGCCATCTTAGAGCATCCTACTCTGACAATTGATAAAGTCATTTCAAAAGCCTAATTTGCATTTTTTGCTGTCTACTAAAGATGTGGCCTCTGGAAGGGGCAGTCCCATCAAATTGCAGTCTATCCCTGGTGTTGGCAGCAGGCTGACAGGCCTGGCTGCAGGAGACCCCAGGTACTTACTGCTGTCCATCAAGCACGAGAAAGGACCACCTCACACGTCTAAGGCAAGCTGGGGGTTGTCAGATTCCTTTGTAGCTGTGTAAGTGGAGGGTTTTCTTCTACGCTCCTGGAAAATAGCAATGAACTGCTCTGCACCTAGAAAAGGGAGCGGTTAGCTGGGATGGAAGCAAAATTCATGTTCACGACATGTTCACAACAACTGTCTGGTGTGTTTAATTCCCAAATTGCAGAGGAGGACTGAAGCTCAGGGAGGTGAAGTAACTTACCTTTCTTCTAAGTAATGAATCTGGGATTAGAACCCAGGTCTAGTTTCAACACTTGAGTCCTTTCTATGGTGATTCTCACTGCTTTCCACAGATTTCTGATATCCAAAGAGAGTATAAGGGCTTTCTGCAGCACCATGGGGAGAGGAAGAAAGTAGAAAGATGGGGCTCTGTATCCCCAAACTCGATTCAACCACATCAGCTTCATGTCGGTTACTTCTTCTTTTTACATAGCAATAATTGCTAATATTGACTGTGTACCTGTAAGTGCCAGGCACTGTGCTTAGCAATTTGTATACACTAGGTTCTCTAATTATATGACAGCCCTAAGAAATATATTGATTGTATCACAATGCCCCCTTTATCCATGAGGAGACTGAGGCACAGAGAGAATAAGAAATTTGCCAGACAGCTAGTTTGGCCAGGAATTAACACTCTGTAGTCTAGTTCAAGCACCTGGTACACCTGATTCCCCCAGATTTGATTTTAAGAAACAGTTAAGTTTGGCACCAGCCCTGTGGTGTAGTGGTTGGGTTTGGTGCACTCTGCTTTGGCAGACAGGGTTCATGAGTTTGGATCCCTGGTGCAGACCTATACCACTTGTCAGCCATGCTGTGTGGCAGTGACCCACATCTAAAATGGAGGAAGATTGGCACAGATGATAACTCAGGGCTAATCTTCCTCAAGCCAAACAAGAGGAAGATTGGCAACAGATATTAGCTCAGAGTGAATCTTCCTCAGCAAAGAAAAAAAAAAAAGACAAAAAGAAACAGTTAAGTTTGCACTATTCCACACTGCCTCACTCAGCTGTCCTTCCCTTCCCTCTTCACCTCCTCCTTTTTTCTTCCTCCTTTCTTTCCTTCCTTCCATCCATTCATTTTGTAACAAGTAGGCTCTGGAGATAAGAAATTAAAATGGAGTAAGACAAAGTTCTTACCTAAAGAGAATCTTAGGGTCTGGAAGAAAGAATCATATCTGTAAAGCCAAATGTGAAAGAAAAACCTTGTTATCCAGGCCCAGGAGAGAAGGAGAAAATACTTTACAATCTAGTAAACAAGCCCAGAGGTGTTAAGACTTCCTGAGATCACCCCTGAGGGCAGATCTGAGAGTCGCCCACTGAACTTCTAATTTACGGTAAATTCTCCTTCCCCAGCCTCAGCTGTCTCCCCAGGGATGCGTTTGAGTGGCAGCTCCCTGAGTTCTCAGGGTGATCGTGACAGAAGGAAATTTCTGCTGCTGTGGGCCACTTTTATTCACCTTCTCATTCTCTACTTTGGATATTCGCTTGGTTTTGCAGAAATGGCTGCCTTTCGCCTCTATCTTTTTAATGACACAGTCGTCAGAATGCCAGGTCAGTACTTCTGTCTCCCATTCGTCTGCATAAATGTCACTGCCTGTCACCAGGTGTTATTCTGTTTAGGGCAGTTTTGCAGCTAATGGAGGCTTCTGTCCCTGTTTAAATGACGTGTTTCATTTTGTTTTAATCAGAGCTCTGAGATATTTCTTCTCTGTCTCTTTCTCATCTTCTTGTCTTTAAGGCCCATGTTTGAACCCAGATATCTTTCCTAACAAGAGAAAAATTATTATAGATAGGGAAGGTTGCAAGCAGCCTTGGGCTTTCTCAATCTGTAACTTGCTTGGGAAGGAAGCCCATAGCGTTACATTGTGACCACTCTTGTAGCTTATTTAGCACCAGAAGGGGCTGCCACCCAGATCCCTGGGGGAGGATGGAGTCTTCTGGGAGAAGAAAGTTCCCGGGGATCCTCTCGCCTTGATGGCACTCCTGGAGTGGGATTGGTAGGCAGCCCCTCTGCACCACGACCCAGGGTTCTGCTTTGCAACCTTGACTCTTGCTTTGCTGTATCAGCCACATGCCATCCCGTAGCCCCTGCCCTCCCAGTTCTGTCATCTGAAGCTCTCAGGGTTTCCTGCCCATTCTGGCTTAACTTGGCAGTGTAGTAAGAGCCCCTCTCTACATAGTAAGAGGGAGTCTGAAAGACTTCTGCTGACCTGAGGCTGATGTCAGGGAGGAACTTGCTAGATCAGAGTCATCCCTCACACCCTAGGGCATCTGCCCTGGCTTTCCTATTTCCAGTCCCTACTACGACTGGCCCCTCCCTGAGCTCTCTGCTTCCAACGTCTTGACCCTGGCCCCGCCCCTGCCAACCCCTCATCCGCCGCAGCCCTTCCAGACATACCTCTCAACCCTGCACACCAGAGGGATAGCCATTCTTCTCTCCAGGCCACCTCCTTTCTTAGAGAATAGAAAATTTAATTTTGTCTTCCCAAATCTAACTCTTCCTAAGGGAGGCATGGCTAAATCGGAATGAACTCCTGCATTTCCTCTCATTTTGTTAATAGGAAACTGGACCTATTAGGGAGATGGGTTTTATCACAATCGTCCTTAAACCACTCGCCTGTCCTGTTAACTCTCAGCTGTGGCTCTCAGCTCTTGAGTGGAGGCAGAGCTTCCACGGAAATGTGAAATAAATATAAAGAAGACAGAGACAGAGCATCTTTTAGAGTGTGTTATTACTGTTGTTGGTTCCATGTGGACGCCTACTGAGGCCTGTCTTACTGAAAATAGCTTTGTGCTGTTTACTTTCCAGCAGTCTCCTTTTTTTCAGCCAAACAACAGGCATTCCAACAGAGCCAGTTACCAAAGGCAGTCTCTGCCTGGTTACTCACTTTCCAGAGGAGAGAACAAGGGGAAAGGAAGCTAATGTTCCAGCATCAAAGACTGAGGCTTTGTTTACCGGGATAATCAGCTGCTGTCAGGCAGGGCTGAGTCATTTATTTACCTGAATCTCTCCTCTCCATCTAGAATAGTGTCGGCACTTAGTAGATGCTTTGTAGATATCTTCTGAGTGGACTAATGCATAAACAGCTGTACTTCTAATACTGTAAGTCCTAATAAACACTGCTGAGTCAAGTCGTGTAAAGATTAACGAAAAGAACCCAATAGTGTTATTAGGTAGCTATTTTTGTTTCCATGTTACTTATGAGGCATCTGCAAGACGTTAAGTAACTTGCTCAGGAACATGAAGCTTGGTCAATGGCAGAGTCAGGATTTGAATGCAGGTCTGTCCATTTACGCACTAGGGTGAGTTTGGCACACATCACTGACAGCTGCTACGGCACTGACATCATGCACATAGCTGTGGAAACGCAAAGGGAATCTGCTTACTCTGCCTGGTAGAATTAGAACAGGCTTCACAGAGGAAATCCTATGTGATTTGTGACCTGAATGTGGAGATGGGATCTGCATGGTGGAGAAGGACGAGGGAGCATTCAAGTCAGACAATGCGCACATGCAAAGGCAGAGCATGGCGGGGAAGAAGTGAGACTGTGGCTAGGACGTGGGAAAGATGTTCCAAGTCGGGCAGGTAAGAGCGTGGGGGAAGATGCACTCAGAGAGGTTGGCTGGAGCCAGAGTGTAGGTGAGGCAGAATTCTCTCTAACTCGGACAGCTTCCAGAGAATTCCATAACAAGCTAGCTACATGACTGGAACACATTTGTCTTCCCGGAATTTGGCAGTGGAGAAAATCTCCCTGGGAATAGTTTTACTGGAAGGGAGATCTCTCCCCTTTGCCACTAGTGCAACAGATGTGTGACTTCCAGCAGCATATATTCTAGAAAAACGTATTAGTTAAATTCCCTTAAAGAACTTATGTAACCAAATGGACCCTTAAGGTCTTAGGGTTTCCTGCTTACAAAAGTTCTGCCTTTGAAGCCCTCGTTCGTTAGCAGCAGTTGGGTGGTTTGTGCAATTTAATGGCCTTTCTTTCATCTCTGCAGGTTGAGGGAACACCACAAAGGAACCCTTTGGGATGTGAAGTCATAAACTTGACGTTTCTAGCAACAGATTTGTATTTATGGCATGCTGGCCGATAGCGAGGCAATGGCAATGCTACGGACACTGTCTCTGGTGCCTGCTCCCTTGGCCTCTGAGTGGATCTGTGTCCCTGTTTGGGATTGTCAGGCTCTGCTGCACTTCTTCAAACCAGCTAGCTAGAGTGAGAGGTGGAGTCCTTGCTGTGAAACAGAGCTTTCCTTTGCTGCTAATGTATGAGTCCGTAATATATTGGAGGTAACTTAGAGATCCTGTAAGCCTAACCTTCATTTAGAGAGGAAAAAACTAAGGCTCACAGAGGTGACGTGACATGCCTAGGGTCACAGTAGCCCTGCCCTGTCGAAGCCAGTAGCTGCTCACCACATGTGCCTATGAAGCCCTTGAAATGGGGCCAGTCTGGAGCGTGCTGTCAGTGTAAAATACACAGGGGATTTCACTGACTTACTATGAATATAAAATACCTCATTGATATTTTTATGTTGATTGAATGTTGAAATGATAATATTTTGGATACATTGGATTAAATTAAATGTATTATCAAAAATAATATCACCTGTTTCTTTTTTGCTTTTCTCATACGGCTATTGGAGGGTGTAAAATGACTTCCGAGACTCGTGTGATTTTTGTATTGGACAGAGCTCTTCTAAAGTTTGGAGTGGAACCTAGGTCTCTTGACTTTGATGCTAACCTGGAGGAGGGTGAGGAGCATTGGCTGGATCTGGGAGAAGCCAGGGGCAAGGAGACTGATGAGAAGGCATCTGCAGCAGGCATGCAGGGCACAGGGTTCGGCTTCTCACTATTAGTCATCAGAACGAGCTCCTTTCACTCTGCTGGTTGTCCCTCCCAACCCTCCTCCACCTCCTTCCCCGCCCCCACGACCTTTTCAACGTGAAGCAGCTCAGTCTCCTTCATTGATCTGTTTCCACTGCTTCCGGTCTGGTTCGATTTTTGGCTGATCCCTCTCGCTCTCTCTGCTGTTCCTTAGCTTCCTTAAACAACCTTTCTTTCCCTCCTCTTCCCCACAGTGTTTTTACGCAGAAATAATTTAAGAACGGCACTTCACTTTGAAAAAAATGTAGAAGGACCACTTACTAAAGGAATGAGAACCTGTTTTTCACTCCCTTCCTTGCAATATCTTCACCCCAGCTGCCCAAATCTGGGTCCCAAAAAATGCAGACGAGTTTGTGGAATGAAAGATCAGGATAGTTATGGAAAACAGGTTTGAGTATTAAGTGTTGAGTATTAAGTAATCTGTTCAACTGCTGGCTCTTGTGCCTTTCTGTGGCTCTTCTAGACTCAGCTTCTACAAATGTAAAATGGAAATTCTTCATTCACTCATTCACTCAACAAGGGTTTAGTAAACACCTACAGTTTCCCAGGCGCTGTGCTGGGCTCAGGAGATACAGTGGTGCTCATGGCACACACGGTCTTGTAGCAAACAGAGGAAAAAGATGCAAACTGATGAGTCAGAAGTGGCTGATGGCTGTTAGGTCCCATAGACCTTTGTGGCCTCAGCATGGGTTGGCATCTCACCTCCCTGATCAGGAGGAAGTTACCGGCAGAAACAGAACCCAGCAGAAACCTCAGTCCTGTGCCACATTGGACACTGAGTATTTCTGAGTCCCATTCAGAAAGTCTATTGCTTAGACTCAACTCTCTCTGTCCCACCCTTTCTAATACCCCAGACAAAACCCCATTCAGCCACTAGCCTCCTGGACTAAGGGCATCATCTCTGGATTCATCACCGCAAAAGCACACACTTCTCCATATGCCCTTATTTTGAGGAATGTCCACCTGCTCTTCAATGGGATACTCTTCACTCTGTCACTCTATAGCACTCTGCAAGAGGGCAGCTCGCCTCCTTCACCTCTGCACAGTGTCTCAGGATTCCACTGAGACTAATCCTGCGGGGGGCGCAGCCTTCCTCCTTCCATTAAGCTGCTCATAAATCATTGAGCTTTTTTTCCCTTTAAACTTCTTTTTAAAATTGAGAGATGTGATATATATTAAGAAAGGTGCAGAAAGTATATGTACAGTTTAAATTATTATTATACAGTGAACACCTAGGAAAATACCACTTAAGTCAAGAATTAAATTTCACCAGAACCCCAGAAGACCTTCTGCACCCCTCGCCCCACAGAGAGAACCCAGTATTCTGACATTTGGTATCATCCCATCCTTGCTTTTCTTTATCATTTTATCCATTTTAAATGCATCCCAAAAGAATAGATTCCTTTTGCCTTTTTTTGAGTGCTAGAAAAATGAAATCTGAATGTATCTTTTTGTGTCTGGCTCTATACACTGCTTGCAAGTGTCATTCATATTGTTACCTGTTTCTGTAATTTATCCATTTTTATTACTATATAGAATGACCATGACTTTTCTACCCTCCTGAAAATCTGCCCTCCTGCTTTGAGCCCAATAACCTTGGCTGCTTCTGTCTCATAATCCTCATACCCACCAAAGGCACTGCCTTCATCCTGGATGGTACTTTGCAAACTCTTTTATTATGAAAAATTTCATACATACAAATTTGGGAGAGTAGCTTAATAAACCCCTTACATCCAACACCCAACTCTGCCAATTATCAATTTATGGTCAAATTGGTTGTACTTATATTCCCATGCAAACTTCTCCCCAATTATTTTGAGACAAATTCCAATCATCATATTATTTCATTCATAAATATTTCAATATTTTCCTCAAAAAGTGAAGAATTCTTTTTAGAAACACAATCCCATGTCATTCTCATACAAAGAACAGAATCAGCATTAGTTTCTTAGTGTAGAAAATTCAAGCTGAGATTCAAATTTTATTATCATCTTTAATTTTTTAAATAGTCAAGTTGTTCAAATCAGGATCAAAATAAATTCATAAATTGCACTGCAATGGTTTGTATTTCTTTTAATAGCTTTAATCTATAGATTCCCTATTCTGCTTGCTTGCTTGCTCCCTCCATCTCTCATGACCTTGATCTCTCTTTATCCTTACAATTTATTTAGTTTTTAAAGAAATCAGATCTTTAGTCTCTAGTTCCTCACAGTTTGGATTTTTTTTTTTTTTTTTTTTTTAAGATTGGCCCTGAGCTAATATCTGTTGCCAATCTTCCTCTTTTTTTTTTATCCCCAAAGCACCAGAACATAGTTGCACATCCTAGTTGTAAGTCCTTCTGGTTCTTCTATGTGGGATGCTGCCACAGCATGGCTTGATGAGCACCCAGGATCTGAACCAGCGAACCCTGAGCCACTCAAGTGGAGTGCAGGAGATTAACCACTACGCCACCAGGCCAGCCACTGGATTTTTCTGGTGCTCAATACGTTCTTCTGACCCCTGTGTTTCTTTAAATTGGTGGTTGGTTCTAGAAGTTTGTTCCAGATTTAGTTTGATTTTTGGCAAGAATTCCCCATAGGCGGTGTTTTGTTCTTCCATCAGCAAGCTGTCTGAGATGTCAGCAGCCAGTGATAATCACTGTCTAGAATGATGCACCATCCACTCTTGCAGTCTGTCATCATGGCTTGCGAAATGACAACATTCTAATTCTACCATTCCTTCACTTATCAGCTAAAATGCACCTATGAAGAAACTTTCCTTTGTCTGCTATTTTATTTTCCCTGAGGTAAGTTTTTCCAGGAAAGGAAGCATAAATATTTGATCCTCTCCTTTATTATTTTCCAGCTTTCAAAATAAATTAGATGGTTGTGTAACATACTCCAAAGAGAATGAGATTTTTTTTTCTTTTAGTAACCTTATGAATTCATGGATAAAACCGTGTTTGAAATGTTTCAATCCATCGTGGTTTTTCTTTTCATCCCCAAATTATTCCATCTTTGACTACGAGGAGTCTCTTAAATTGACTCCTGAGGTCTTAAGACCTTTCAATACAACCTTATTAGACATTACAGCTAATGGCATGGCACCACATCATCATATCACTTCACCCATAAGTATTTTAGAGATCCCTGGGTTCTTTTAAAAGTGGAAGACCACAATCTGGGTACTAAGAGTACTCATTGCTGCTGGGCTGGCTATTATTTCTAAGCCCTTTCAGTGGACAGAGCCAGGAGATAAAGACAAATTGTCATGAGTTTATGTAGATACCTATAAATCAGATTAGGACTACACAGTTTTCACTTAATATCTTTGATTGTACATCTCTGTTTCTTTTCTCTTATGCCAAGCATTGTATTTCTCAATGGCACCAATATAATCACTCATTTTTTCTCACATAGTTCACACACAACAGACTCAGAATAGCAATATAAACCCTATCACCAGCAATATGATTATTAAAATCAATTTAAGATTTTTTGTAGTTCTTTTTATCCTTAGGGTATATCTCACTAAAGATGTTCAGTAAATTACTGTGTTATAAAGTCTTTGAAATATTTCCTCTCACGTGGTTATGCCACTGTCAGTATACTATTAAAGTTAATTGTTTTTATTTTACTTATAATTTGTAGAGATTACTCATTATTTATTTTTGTAATTATACAAAAATATTAATGTGTTCCAAAGTCATACCTTAAATAGAGCATATCCAGAGGAATTTGATTTCTCTCCTTATTCCCCTCTTCTGTTTCCTTCTTCCTCGCGGGGAACCACTTCTTTTAAGCTTTTGCTTTATTCTTCGTTGTTTTAAAAAAGGAAAAAATATATATATGTGTGTGCATTTCCTCCTCCTTTCTTAGGTAATGGTAATATACTACACATAATTTTCTCCGTCTTTCTTTTTTCCACTTAATAATATACTATTTCAAGGATATTCTATAAATGGAACCATACAGCACGCAACCTTATGAGACTGGCTTTTCTCATAGAAGTCCAAGTTCTCCACTCAGCCTCCTTTGATACCCAAGGGCAAATGTGATGGTTAATTTTATGTGTTAGTATAAATGGGGGGGGGGTGCCCAGATTAAATGTTATTTCTGGGTGTGTCTGTAGGATGTTTCCAAATGAGATGAGCATTTCAATTGGTGGACTCAGTAGTGTAGACTGCTCTCCCCATGTGGTTGGCCGTCATCCAATCTGTTGAGGGCATTCTTCCATTTCTTCTTTCCTTACTGCTACATATAGAATACAACCATATTTGAGAGGCTTTTTTCATAGGAATGGTTAGATCCTCTGGCTAGTCCACACAATCCTTTTTTATTCAGTATAGATCTTAAAATAATACTGTTTATGGGTGTAGTCACAATTATTCCTAATCATTACTGGTATGTTGTTTCTATTGAAAAATATACCCAAAATTGCAAACAACTGACTCAGAAAGAAACTAGCCAAGCAACCTCAGGGTTGTGTTCCAAAGACTTAGGAAAAAACCCAAGGAGACTAACAGCTGGCATCCTCTCCCTCCTCCACTTTGAGCTCTAAACTCATTGTCTTACGTTTAAGGCTGAATAAAGCTCTCTTCTTGTGAACCAAGTGACACCCTGGTGGGAGTTAACATTTCCTATCTGTGGGTCTTCCCAGGACAGGGGCCAGGGTTGAACACATTATTTTAATTGCCAGAATAAGGATGAAATATTGTTGTTGTTGTTATTTTAACATCAGAAATCCCTCTCCTTCTTCCCTTACCAAAAAATTGTTTTGTTGTGTAACTTCTTTAATTAGAAATTTAGGGGGAGTCGGTGAGACCCTGGAAAGCACACTCTGACAATAGAAGGTTACTAAACCTCATCCCAAGGAGGGTAGGGTTCGTTAATCTCGGGAGATAGGTACAGGGCCACTGGGGACTCTAGACTGGAGAAAAATATGTTGAAATCCAACCCAGCTGCTTTCCAGCTGGAGAAGGAGCCATGTCCTCCAAAGGTAGGGTCTTTCTGTAATTTGCACAAAGGTATCTTTGGAGCAGTAGTTGCCCTAATTAGAGAAGCTTAGAGTCAGGGCAGAAGTGCTGGGAATAGTGGCAGCAGTCTTGGACCCTGTGATGGAAGAAGAGAAGGAAAGAAAGGTTCTGAGGCACCTCATTGCCAGAGAGGGCCGTTGTGGGGGATTTGCTCCTTGAACCCATCAAACTAGTTCTCAATTTTTGGTTTTAATTACTACTAATTTTTTCACATGGCATATGATGTAAATATTACCTGTTAATAGTTCTGGAGTTGGATAGGGGTGGAGGGTTACATGGATGAAATGAATTATTGAGTCTTCTAAAAATTGTACTCGAGCCAGGATGAGAGAGGCTGCCCCCTTGGATGAAGTGGGTGACAATAACATCTAGAGACACAATTATCAGATATTGGATTTTTCTCAGACCTGTTTCATTCAACCAAATGAATGTTTATTCAAAAACTCAACTAAAGGCAGCCTTTGCATCTTGATCTAATTTCCTCCAGAAACATATTTTAAATCTCTTGATGGTAAGGGATGTTGAGAGCTAATAAAGGTTTATCAACCTCTTCATACACATGCAAAACACTTACTTGTGCAATACAAGTGAATTATTTTTATGCACTGACACAATAGGTCTTCTGGAGGGCACATTTTATATTAACACGGAATTTTAACAAAGTCGTTTGTGTCTTTGGTTAAATTCCTGCTGTTTCTTGTTCCATGAAGTTCCACATTAGCTTATATTTGGCAAAATATAAAATTACAGTTGGCTTTGAAAGAAAAGTTTGTTTTTCTCTATTTGTTTCTGAAAGTATGTTAGACATAAGTCACCTGCGATATACAGATTGGTATCAAGCAAAAATGAAGATTTGTGTCACTATAAAAATCTCTTCTCTTTAAATTCTATCTTTATTTAAAATAAGGCCAACCTGATCTTCCAAATGGAAATATCCCCACAAACTTACTGATCATACCAGGGACATACTTCTGTCCACAGACGCCATGTCCTGTCTTAAGGCTCCTATCAGGCTGGGAGAGGGAAAGGAACAAAATCTTGAGCAAAATTAACGTTCAGACTCTGTGCAGAAATGAATATTATTGGAGCTTTCTTCTTCCTATTCTTTTAATTCATGACATTGCCGTAATCAACTCCAGAGTTGGAATATAAGATTAAAACAATTTTTATAAAGATATCAACTTAATTTATAATGTTCATAATTATACATTATTTTTTTCCTGTAGCTTTTTGTACAAACAAAGGAATTGAATAGAAAATTGAATTACTAAATAGCAAACTTAAGGAGTAATTAAGATGATGCTATTTATTTTTTAAAAATATTTTGTAGCTGGCGTGTATGGAAAAACTATTGCTGTGCAATAAGAAAGATGGATTCAAGTTACACCTCTGCCTCTTGCTGGCCAATACAGAGGCTGCACTTTGAAGTTTATATATATTTCAGCTTTGTTATAATATTTGTTTGAAAACAAGGCTAAAAAAATTTTTTTGTAAACCTCTACAGCTACCTCATGCTGCCCCCATGTGTCTAAGAAAAGAGTGGTTGTGCTCGCCTCAGTTTGCATGTTAAAATAATCTGGAGAGAAGAAAAAGTAATAGGCTCTGTTAATTTCTCTCCCCCCTCCCCCCTTTATTTTTAACTTTCTGAATGATTCTAATTATGCAACCAGGTTAGAGAAGCACAAGAATAGATCCTAAACTCCATAAGGGCAGGGGTTTTAATTGTGCAATTTGTGATTGCATTGTTTGTGTCTACAAAAGCATCTGGCTAATAGTAGTACTCAATTAAAATTTATCGAGTGGATAAATTAATAAGTGAAAGTGTACTTGACTTTATTTAAAAAGCAATACGATCAACTCTCACGTCAGAGTCTACGGAAATAATTGTGGTTATCTTCAATTGAGCCTTGACAATGTCCCTGGCACAGATCTTAAAACCTTAGCTTAAAACCTTCCAACGGAGTTCCATTGAGTTTAGAATAAAATCTGAAATTTTTACCATAGCATCTAAGGCATTGCATGATCTGGCCCCTTCCTGCCTTTCCAACCTCATCTCCTGTCACCTTCCCTCTCCTATTTACTCCTTGAACTCATCAGGCTAGTTCTCACCTCAGGACCTTTGCTCTTACTGCTCCTTCTATCTGGATTATTCTTCTCCTGATCTTCATGAACCAATTCTTTCTTATCATTGGAGTATCATCCAAACAGTCTCAGAAATTCCTTCCATGCCTACTTTATCTAGCGTGCTTCCAGCCTGCAGTGCTCTATCTTGTTACTTTGTTTCAATTTCCTCACCATAGTTTCTACTGTCAGGAATCACTTTTTTATTTGTTAATTTGATATTTTATGCTTCTCCAAACCCCACTAGAATTTAAGTACCATTAGAACAGAAACCTAATCATTATTTTATAATTTTTTTTAAAGATTTTATTTTTTTCCTTTTTCTCCCCAAAGCCCCCCGGTACATAGTTGTATATTCTTCGTTGTGGGTCCTTCTAGTTGTGGCATGTGGGACGCTGCCTCAGCGTGGTTTGATGAGCAGTGCCATGTCAGCGCCCAGGATTCGAACCAACGAAACACTGGGCCGCCTGCAGCGGAGCGCGTGAACTTAACCACTCAGCCATGGGGCCAGCCCCCCTAATCATTTTTTTCAGGCAGTATATTCAGCACCCAGAACAGTGCCCTAAACTGATAGAAACTTATTAAATACTTGACGAATGCATAAAGTAATAAAAGAAAGCCTTATCCCCTATTTATTATTTGCTTACCTTCAGGAAAGTCACATACCTCCTGTAATAACAGGTATAACCTGCCTTGCACAATATCTCGCCCACAGTGAGTGCTCAGATAATGCTAGCATCACTTGACTGTACTGTTTTTGTCCTACCTTAAGGGAAAGCTCTTCAAAGCATCATATGTAAAATCATCCCCCTCCAAAAAAAACCCTGTAGAACATAGGTTTTAATTTCTCTTGTGTAAATACCTAGAGATGGAATTTCTAGGTAGCTATATATGTTTAGATTTCCAGAAATTGCCAATTTTCTAGAGTGACTATATAATTTCACACTTCCGTCACCAATGTATAGGGTTCCAGTGCTCCACATTCTCACCAGCATTTGGTATTGTCAGTCTTTAATTTTAGCATTCATGTGATTATAAAATGGCATAACGTTGTTATTGATTTATATTTCCCTTGTGGCTAATGATGCTGAGCATTTTTCACGTATGTATTCGCCATTCACATATTTTCCACTGGGAAGTGTCCTTTCAAAGCTTTTGTCAACTTTTTATGTGTCTTCTTATGGTTGATTAGTACGGCTCTTTATTTATTCTGGATACAATTCCTTTATCAAACTTATTGCCAAAACATTTCAATGCCTATTATACATTGGCAATAATTTCTCATTTTTCTGTGTTTTGATGAGATTTTAGTTTCATGAGATCTAATTTATCTAATAAACTTTTATTTTACGTTGAGTACTTTTTGTGTTGTATCTAAGAAATCTTTGCCTACCCCAAGGTCATGAAGATAGTCTAGTATTTCTTTTTTCCTAGAAGCCTTATGGTTTCAGCTTCTGTATTTAGCTTTATGATCTGTCATACACTAATTTTTGCATGTGATTTGATATAGGGTCCCAAGTTTTTTCCATATGTTTATCCAGATTTTTATATAAATGTTTACTACTGCTTTATTCATCATAGGAAAATAAGAAACAACCCAAACATCTAGCAGTAGGAGAATGGAAGAACATATTGTGATTACTCTAACAATAGCATATGGATCAGCAATACAATAAGTAACCACACATATAGACAACAGCATGGATGGATCTCAAAAATGTCATGTTGAGTGAAAGAAGTCAGACATAAAGGACTGCATACTATTGATTCTATATATATGAAATTCAGGAATAGGCAGAGGTAATTTGTGCAGTGAAAATCAGCACAGTGGTTGCCTATGGAAGGAGTAGGGATTAACTAGAAGGGGACATGGGACACAGGGAACTCTCTGTGATGATGGAAATATCCTATGTCTTGATTGGGATGGTGGTTACACAAGTATAACGCATATCAAAACTCATTGAATTATGCATTTAAGATCTGTGCATTTTACTGTGTGTAAATTTTATCTTAAAAATATCTAACAGCAGATAATGACAGAGAGATTGTAACCATAGACAGGCATTACGTATAAGGGAAAACTTCTCCAAATATTTCAATAACTCAAGTTCATTCCACAGTCATCTATGTTCATAATAATGAAATTAAGAGATCAAGAAACGGTTAATTTTTCCTCAGAATCTTCTTTTTAATAATTTAGAGAATCCACTTAGAAAGCTTTTAAATGTAAAACATTTAACACTTAAGAGGTTTTGATATTTAAAGAGGCACACTTTACTTAGGACAATTTATGAATAAGAAATTTCTAATATCTGACAATGTGTGATATGCTTCTATAAATATATAAATTCACAGAACAAATGCATATATATATGTATCGCTGTAGATTCATAGAACAAAACCACAAAAGACTACGTAATTATACTAGAAAAGATTGATGTGCTTCTTGGGCTTCATAGTCTTCTTTTCAAATTGAATTGAAATACCCACTTCTAAAATCCCAGCTAGAATTGCACATTAACAACAGAATACTTGCGACCATAAATTTATAACTGCTTCGGGATTTTCCAGAACAATCCCTTTGAGCCTCTCAGACTCTGACAGAGAAGCATACAACCAGCCAGCACTATTTCTATCCCAAACCAGTCAGCAGAATCCTAAGCAGCTTTATTTCATGCTCCCTGATTCTTTCTGTGCCTTGCTACTGAAGCTCAGACCTACTTATGTATTTATTAACCGCGACTGTCTTTGCCTTTCTATCAGCATTCACTGGGGCTACCGGAAGGGCAAGCACTGCTCCTCCTCGGTGTTGGAGGGGTATGTAGCTTCTGCAGAACCTGTCAGTCTTCTACTGGGTCGTGACCAAAAATCACTGTACTGGCATATTTCCCATTGTTTTATGGGTAATGAGTTATCAGGCTACCAACAGAATTTGGGAATCCTACTTGTTGATGGGGAGCACTTATTTACTACTTCGCCTACTTCTATGTGAGAAGTTCCCATTGATGTGGCTCTTGGGCTGTCTCATCTCATCACTGCCCCCTCAGGAAGAGTGTCTTTTCTGATTGGTGATCTGCGAGAATGAAATGAGCATGGCTCCACTCCATCTCATCAGCAGTCAGCCATGCCGCAAGCACAACTGAGCTGGGGAATTTTTCAATTCAGAAAAGTATTAACAAGCCGATTTTCCCAAGGACTTAAGTGATAATTTTTATCTGACTTCTGTGCTTATCTTTCAATTGGATCTGTACTCAAGTGGGAAGGAGAAAGTTGACACTTTCAAAACTAAGCCCTCCTGTCCAGGAACTGGGAACCACTACTTTCAATCTTCTCTCTCTTGTTTTGTAAAAATGTGCATCTTCATGAATTTTAGCACATGAATACATCTGACTGTACAATGTCTAGGAAAAGGAGGAAATTTCATTCTCCTGGTGGTCTGATCTTTTAGTACTATTGCCATTGTATCTGCATTCTGAAAGCCTTCCAATTTGCATATAATTTAAGTGTTCAACTAGCTTCTCATTGAAATCTTGTATGAGTCCCACTATAATTTATTTTTTATTATGTAGCTGGATAGTCATTAATAGCTCCTATTAAATAGAAGTGATCTCATATTTCATCTATATTTTCAAACAGTTTTCCTCTATACTTTCCTAATGTTTATGTCCATATTCTTCCCCTATTATTGGCTACCTTCTGCAAACCAGAGATTGTGGCTGACTGGTATGATTAATAAGGTTTGTGAGGAACTCATCAAATACTGGAGGGAATATATTCAAATGTTGCTTTCTCATTTGAAGGCAAAATATAGAAAGTATCAGAAAAGAGGTCTAATCAAATTTTCCCATGACCCCAGAGTAAGGAAATAACATCTTTATGACCATGAGACTGGCCCCTAGCCTGAATATCAACTTTAGGTAGTCAAAAAAGAATTTTTATCCTTGATCTTGGACATATGTCCTGTGATAGGAAAGTGTTACCTTAGAAATTTGTCTGGAAATAAGAAGGTAATAGTGAGCACTTGCAAGATCTAATGAAGGTTTTATGTGCTCCTAGACATTCCCCATCAGGCTTACCGTGGGACCATCCATTGGATTAAGACATTGAAAGGCCATTATCTTTACCAAGGAAAGCAGCTCAGGTGACAACATAGTGCAGATGGCCTTGGATTATCAAGCCCTCTCCTGAGAGGAAGTAGGGTCTGAGGGAGTGTATAATGGACAGACAGGACCATAGAGAAAGCCTAGAACTCTTTTCATTGAAAATGTTCTAGCAGTGGCTAGAGGATCACCTGTCAAAGATGCTGGAGGAGATTCCTGCCCTTGGGAGAAAGCTGATAGGAGTGCGTTCCTCTGCAAACCCTTCCCACTCTGATTTTATGGTCCTTTGATAAGAAGATAAATGTCAGGACACATAGCAGTGGAGAACTCTGGTGAACCAAAGAGTAGCATGAGAGAATTAGGTATTTGGACTCTCTACCCCTCTCCAGTAGGATTAAGGGTGCTCATTTCCACTACTTTCCTGAATCAATCTTGACTCAAAGGACAACCCACTGTAAACAGGGATCAGTCCTGTGCACCTGTATCATTCTAAATTGCAAAACTCCTACTTTTTCCTCAGGATTATAGACTAGAATTCTGATTCACTTCTCCTGCATATTCCACATGGAAGAATTGTTTTTATCCCAGTCTCCTTGATTAGAGCTCCTACCTTCTATCTAATTACTTCTGTAAACATTTTATTGTATTATGACATACTTCAGGAAAAAAAATTAATGTTTAAAGAAAAATATAATAAAAACGCAAAACTCGTGTACACATCCCACACAGCTTAAGAAATAAAACTCAGCAGTACTGATGAAGCCTTCCATTTCTTCTCCCCTGGATATATCTTACTTCCCCACCCTCTCACAATGTAAATCTACTCAGAAAATCTGCTTTGCTTTTCTTCTTGGGTGTAAAGCTACACTACATTTGCCAACATCCCTTGCAGCTAGGTCAGAGCATGTAACAGAATTCTGGCCAACGTGATATGAATGAAATGAAGTATATCACTTCTAGATCTGGCCCATAAGAAACTCCTAAGTAATTCTCCAAGCCCACCTCACAGATGGCTATGTAGAAAATGCTCTGAAGTTCTCAAAGAGAAGGAACTACCAGGAACAATACTGGGTCCCTGAATGACTGTGTGGAACAATTTTTCACAATCAGCTTCACTGGACTGTAACATGAGTGAGGAGAGAACTCGCTTTGAGTTACCTGCTCTGGCTAATACAGTGATTATTTTTCCCCTGCAATTTTTTAGACTTTTACCACATAAGGGGGAGTCCTAAATACGTGATTTGCTGTTTTCCAACTTATTATAAATGGTGTCAAATTACATGTGTTCTTCAGCATCTTGGTTTTCTCACTCACCACTGCTTGTGAGACCATCCATGCTAACAAGTGTTGTTCTCTCAGTTTATTTTCATTGCTGTAGAGTTCTCCATTGTATGAATATTATATAATTTGTGTATCTATATCCCTATTCCTGGTTATTTAAATAGTTTCATATTTCTTGCTATTATAAACAAAGCTGCCAGGAACATTCTCATACCTATTTTCTTATTTATATATATAAAAAGGAGGTATACCTAATGAATATTTATGTATATAATTTCAACCTAGACTATAGAGGTTATTTCTGAATAGGCTATTTCAAGGGGTGAAACAAATACATGCATAATTCTAAACTCCATGGTTTTGATCACTGCCTGGGAGCTTCTTTTCTCACACGAGTTGGTATAATATTATATTATAATAATATAATATTATATATAATATTATATTATAATAATATAATATTATATATAATATTTAAGCTTTTATATTATAATACAATATAATACATATTATACATAAATCTGTATTATATGTTTTTATGGGTATGCACTATTTCTTATAATTTCTTAACTACTTCTCTCACAAAAATGGAGCAACCCAGTTGAACAGATTTCATATATATTGTTGTTAAGAAATTATTAGAAATAATATATGAAGATAGCTGGAGATCAGTTTGGAAAGTCAATGCATCCAACAAGCATTTATTGAGGATCAGTTACATGCCAGGTGCTAGGAACCCAGAGCTTTACGGGAGCTCACTGAGCTGAGTGTGTAATGGAGTATTCAAGAGGCTCATAGTCAGAGAGAGTTGACGCGAGATAGTGAAATAAACAAATATAATATACTTAGTAGGTGCAACAAATAGCCTAAAAGGAGTAATCAGAACTGATTATTGAAATTTTTCGGGTTATAAAAGACCACTGATAGTAGCTAACTGATTACATCAATTGCAAAAGATGTTCTATAGGTATTCCCTTTATTACATTACATATCAAGGACTCATTTGCATGTGAATAACTGCATCAAATATGGAATCTGAAGTGAGGACAAACACATATATTCAAGCATTAAACAAAATTCTCCCCAGAATGGTCCGCATTCCTTTAGGTAGTTAATTTTACTCTGTATATATGCCTCTTACCAAATCTAAGAAACATCGATGTCTGCCTTGGACAGATGCCAGAGTCATCCTTCTGTCCGTCGGAAGGAGCCAGTACTGGCCCAGTCACTTGCTCTAAATGTATGTTCCGTACAATTACCGCTTTCAAGAGCTGTTCACTTTCTTCTCTGATAATTCTTCATCCACTATTGGGTGTTTTGAAGGAACTAAATGACATTAATTGTGTTTCTCACCAACAAATGCCTTTTCAGAGAACCATAAAATAGCAGGTGCAACATCATTGGAGTGACTCCTTGAGATGGCTTTTCTGAGTTTTCAATTTCTAAAGAAAGAGGCAAGTTGCAAGCTCTGGATTAGTAAAGAAACCAGGCAAATTGCACAAGAATCCACTCACAAAACTGCTTTCCTTAAAGGACAATAGCCATGGAAAATGTTCTCTTCTAGAGCTGTCAAAATTCAGGGCCATCAGCAAGGTATTTGTTACTAACATGTTAGAAGGTATGTGTGAGGAGACAGCCTTAATGTTCCTTTTGAATATTACAGCTGCTGCTAGGGACACCCTCACATTGAGAGTCGTGCTACAAACATGGCTGCAGCCACAGCTGTGAAACTTTGCTGGAAAAGCAGGCGTGAAATCAGAATCTCTAATTCTCCAACAAGAGCTCTTTTGTTGCTCTATTTACTGGAGCAGGCTATTCATTCTAGCTCCCGTGGTGGCCAGAGAGTTAAAACTCCTTCCCCTCGCAACTTAGCTGATGACCAGAAATACTGAAACCTTTGGGAACATGAAGGGCAAATAGTCTCTCAACATCACACTGACTCTTTGCAAAATTGTGAAGAGGGGTTAGCTGTCTTTAAAGTCAGAGCAACCTCATTTTCTACAAAGACTCTTTAACCACGTTTGAGTTGTGTGACCTTGAGCAAATGACTCTGACCCAGTCTTAGGTTACTTATCTATAAAATGGAGATGACTGTCTTCTCATTTGTTGTGAGCATTAAATAAGACATCACATGTAAAGTGGCCAGTATTTGACCAATGCTCAAAAGAGCCTACTGTTTGGCAAGGATACATTTATATACTCATTTGCATGTGACTGTTTACATCAAAGAAACGTAAGTCAGAAAATGGCTCCCTTTCTACCCAATTCCTGCCTCCCCTTCTTGTTCTCATCCTGTCTACACTGTTCCCAGTGTTTGAATATTCCTTCCCTGCTCACCTCTTTTCTCAATCATATCTGTCTCGTCATAAATGAAGAGAAATCAACTTCTTTCTCCCAAGGCTATGTGATATGCATGTTGTCAAAGAATAAAATAGAATCAGAGATATTTTTTGTTTTGGGGATTTTTGTTTTGTTTTTTAAGAATCTCAGTCGATATACTTGCCAAATACGGACTGGCAGAAATGAAGAAGCTGTTCTATGAAAAGCTGAGGTGATGGTGGTACTTGTAATGTGCTAGAAAGGCCAGGGTGACGGCTGGGGGAGGTTCGTGGTTTTATGCTCATTCAAAACTGAAAACTTGATCTCTTAATAGTATGATATGATTCACAAGTCTGCAGTTAAAATGAGTCCCATAATCATAGGTCTGGATATGTCTTCAGTTGGGTCCAGGAAAGGTCTGGTTTTCTGGGTCTAACTCAAAGTTCAAGGTTATTTAGCAGCATTAGCTAGTCAGAACCAGCTGTGGTGAGCACAGCATTCAGTTTCCATATATCCTAGGCAAGGGCTGCTGTAAGTGGAGCATTTCAGTGCCAA
Organism: Equus przewalskii; assembly: GCF_037783145.1. Classification (NCBI taxonomy): domain Eukaryota; kingdom Metazoa; phylum Chordata; class Mammalia; order Perissodactyla; family Equidae; genus Equus; species Equus przewalskii. The sequence goes on along the minus strand of NC_091838.1, from coordinate 69,766,159 downwards.
GACTAAGGTGATCAAGTTTGGTGCCCAGGGAGCAAAATTTAGGGAGACATTTACTCTTAGGGCTCTGCTAGTGCAGGTTCGGCATCTGAGAGCGAGTGTCTCCTTATATATTCTGCCCTAGGCCCCCCCTACTTGCCTCACCCCAGTCTTGGCCCAGCTCTGAATACAAGAGCAGGAATTTTAGTCTCTACTAAGTAGGAGGGGAGGCGTTGCAGGAAATGAGGCATAGACTAATTTAGAGCTGAAGGAGATTTTAGAGACCATCTCTATACTATTCCTCTCACTTGAGAAAGAAGAAAACTAAGGCCCAGAGAAGATAAATAAATCATTCAAGTCACAAAGATGGCCCAAGTCTTCTTAATTGCAGTGTGTGTCCAGCTGGGAGCCCCTACCCTCCTCAGCATGCAGCCTGGTATTGGTCCTGGGGTGCTTGAACGTCAGGATTTCCATGAGCGCATTTTCTCTGATTTTACCAATTATGAAAATACAGCCAATGTGCATAAATTTACTTTTCCTGGGCTGGTCTATGCTTAGAGAATGACAGTGGGCAGTGCAGGGAGATGGGTGGGAGGGGAAAAGAGGCAGTTAGGTTTCACAGATTCCTACATTTGGGGCAGACAGTGTGCAGAGGGAGCTGTGTCTACCATCTCATTTCACCTTCACAGTAGCTCTGTCAGGGGGATATCTTCTTTCCATTTGAAAGCTGAGGAAACTGAAATTTAAAAACTGAACTAGCAAGAGGCAGAAGTGGCTTTTAAAGCTGGGATTCTTGGGTTTTGTATCAGTTAGAGATCTTTTGGGTGCAAGTGACAGACAATCCAACCAAACTGTCATCAGCCAAAAGAGATGTGTTCTCTTATCTAACTGTTAAGGCCAGAAAGATCCCAGGCTTCAAGCTCGACTGGATTCATCAAGCCAGTCTCAGCCTCCTTCGTCTCTCTGCTCTATTCCCTGGGCTCTTTGTTCTCAGGCTCAGGTTTGACAATAAGATGGTTGCCAGCAGATCCAGGCCAATATCCTCCCAGGTTCAGGTCCAGAAGAAAAGACGTTCTAAACAGTTCCAGCAAACATCATATTGCCTTTCGTTGGTTCCAAATGGTCACACGCCCATGCAGAACCAATTACAGTGGCCAAAGGGAATGTGATGTTCTGATTGGCTGGGCCTGAGTCACATGTCTGCTGCTAGAGCCACGGGTGGTGTTGTACCACCTGAGGCATCTGGTCTGAGGATGGAGAGGTTAGCTCGCCTTCCTGCAGCAGAAGAAAGCCAAATGACTAAAAGGCAAACACGGCAGCTGGCACTTAGGCTCTAAGTCTGGTGCCATTAATAAGATTCAAAAAGAGAATGTACAAGCAAACCACTGGGGAAATATACTCGAGGCTTAGGAATTGTAGTAAAGCCTCCCTAATATTGCAGGATTGTGCACAATTGGGGCAGAGAAGAGGCAATGTCATATAATCTCATAAGTGTGGCATGGTGATATAATTGAATCAGAATATGTAGGCTCAGAGACATTAAAAAAAATAGAAAATTTTCTCTCACAAGTTTTATCAATTACCAGAGGGCTTGGATGTAATATAAATGTTGACCTACAGGTAAAATATGTACCTGATGTAAAGTCATCTCAATTTCATTTCAGTATCATGTTAAAATAAATTCACCACGTGGCCCATCACATTTGAGTCATCAGATGGAATTTAACAAACACTTCCTGAGTACTTCAGTGTGCACTGTACTGCATAGCAGGTGGGGAGAGAAGTTTCCATTGGAGGAGAACCGAAAACAGGAGACTGAATCAGCAAAGTCAGATGCTTGGAAAATTGGGCTGGAGGTGGTGCTGGAAGCAGGCAAGAGGAAGGAAGCCTGGCTTTGGCTCTGGCAGACACTTGCAGGACTCCGCTCACAGCCCCCCTAACTCACCAGTTCAGCACGGACCTACTGGGTTCCCAACTGCCAGCTCCTGCATTTCTTTGCCTAAGGTCTTTCTTTTGCTATAAGAGACTCTTTCCAGAAGAGTCTGGAAAGTAACTCCTGTGTCATCCCCTGCCCTAGCAGCCCTTAGTTAGTGACTGGTGGAAATGGATGTCTAAACACCCCCACTCCCTTGCCTTCCCGTGGAGTAACTCAGAGACGTATGTTTCACGCCGGCTCTCGGAGTTTCTCCAGTGGAATTAAGTTCCAGTGACCCACAGTGGTAGCTGGCTTGATAGTATATTGATTGTCTTCCTTCTTTGCTCACTTCTCCACTCCCCTACTGGTCTTCACATCTCACATAAACTACTTGCACTCGATCCCTTGCTTCAGGGTCTGCTTCTGGGGGAACACAAAGATTGGGGATGGAAATTGCTGCCACTGAAGATATGGGTGTGTGCGTTGTGGATTAGACAATACTGGAGAAGCAGTGTCAGCAAGCAGCCTCAGTGTTCCGTCAGCTCAGGGCTTCTGTGTGTCCTTCAGAGGCTAGAAGAGCATGGTTTTCCAGAATTCCAAATGGAACTTTGTCAAGTGAAGGGTTTGAAGGAGGGTGTCCTGGCCTCAAGCCCTTGAGAAGAAGTCTAAGAATCTCAGCAGTGGAGGCCAAGTTGACACTCCTTGCCTTGCGGTGGCAGCGTCTCATGGCTTTCTCTCTCCCTCACGTACAGTGCCATTTCTTCCTTCCTTGCTGTGCTGCTGCCTGTGATATATATTTTTCTGCCTGGAGAGAATTCATTCTCTTCTTGGACTCAGCTCTTGAGTCGTTTCAGAGCTGTTCCTGCTTTCCCCTCTGAGAGCACCTCTATATTGTATTGACTTATCGTGTTGCACCTCTGCTCTCTCCAAATATTCCCACCCAGCCTGTGAAAGCCAAGAGGGCGAGAACTCTGTTTATCTCAGAATGCTCATCCTCTGCACAGGATTTTAGCATGCCTCACTTAATATTCTAATGAAAGAGAGAGATGAAATGAAATGGATTCAAATGAAAGGGAGAAAAAGTGAGAGAAAGAGTTAAAGTTTTCCAACAGCCTGCAAAAGTAGCAGCAAGTACAATTAGAGGAAGAAAGAACTGCACACTTACCTTGAAAAGGACTTGGCAGCATGGCACAATAGAAACCGTGTTTTGATCTTCCTGCTGGAGGGATATTCAGAGGGGAGCATGGAGAACTTTTAGGGGACTGGATCAGAAGGAGCAGAGGCATGGGAGCAAGAGAGTACAACATCTGTTTAGGAAAGAGCAAGTGGTTCAACTTGGCTGTGGTGTAGGTGAGTTTCAGAAGAGGGAGATGAGGCTGGGCACGTTGAGTGCTGAGGCATGGACCACGGACCAGCAGCGGGCATCAGCTAGGAGTTCGTAAGAGATGGAGAATTCAGACCCACCCAAACAGAATCTGCATCATAACAAGATTTCCAGGTGACTCGTATGCACATTAAAGTTTGAGAAGCATGAGGAGTCACTGTAGATTTTGGAACCAGGGTGCACTCAGACAGAGGAAACAATGTTTCTCCATCATTTGGGCAAAACAGTACATTTGAAATAACCGACAGTGCTAGGCTTCCGCTTTCCATTTCTCTTCCTAATAAAGCTAGAGATGAACTTCGCTGCATACTGTCAACAGCTTGCTTTGCCACCTCCTTCCCTTTACAGATGGCTTTTATGTGGGAAGCTGTTTGACAGAAGGGAATGGAGCTGCATGGCAGAGCATCTCTGAGTGTAAGGAGAGGTGTGTCTACTCTCATTTTTCCCTTCCTTTCTCCCTCCTTCCCTCCCTCTCTTCCAGTCTTCGTTCTTCCCCCATCAAATGCATGGAGAAATCGCCTTCTTGCATTCCAGGGATCTGCAGAGGCTAAGGACCAGGTGAAATTAATGAAAGTCTATTAAAAGAAAAATAATCCAAATTGACCTATCATTTTACAATTAAAATGTTTAAATTTCTATTCTTGTTTCAGAGACTATACTAACACAAAGTTCCAATGTTAGATTTTTATACTAACAATGATTTCAAAACAATGTTTTTTAATTTACCTGACTATTGTTCAAAATCTAAACTTATTCTTGGCTTCCCCTCATTCCTGGGAAATTGCTTTACACAACTGTTTTGCACATGGGAGGGTAAATGCCTCAGAAAATTTACCTGAGGCAAAATATGGGGCAATATTATGATTTTTCACACTGTTGTGTTAATGAGAAGGTTCATGTAGCATTTTGATGTAACCAAATAGCAATTATAATTTGGTTGTTTTCGTGGCTACCTGCATAGTGTCCAGCATGGCTGCAAAGATCTTTTTCTTAGCAGCATTAAAAAAACTCTCTTCATTCTATCTTTGTCAAAATAGCTTTGGGCTATATCTGTAGGATGCCAGCTATAAGTCAATTACCCAGCCACCAGGAAACAGATATACCCACTTGGATCTGAGTAATTGAATTCTTCAATTTGAGTCCAGATGTTTCTGTGTGGAAGCTGCCTATGAGCAGAAGATATGCACAATACAGATCAATAACTTGACAACATAGTATCATCTTAAATGCATGGTTTCTTTTATACCCTGTAAAAAGTGAAATGCATTGTTCGATATCTTGCACATAGTAGGTGTTCAATGAGCATTGTTGGAATGTGGGCATAAATAGAGCAGGCTTGAAAACAGTCTATTCTTTGTGTCTATTCATTGCTTTTCTTTGAAAAGCCCTCATTGAGTACATATAACCATTGGGGGACTTGATTTTAAGTGGCTTTAAACTTAAATAATGATGCTCTATGGGAATATGCAAATGAGATTCAGTTGAAGAGCGTGAATGCTGATAATAGGAGAATTAATTAAGTCATGGGAACTATCTTTGCCACTAATTCAGTGTGATAGACTTGGGCTGTTACCCTATTTGAACATATTGCCAGAATTTCTCTTTTAATTCAGCGGGAGTTGTCTAATCTGAAATAGAGGAACTTTTCCCAATTCAAACTAGACAAGGGTAGCTTGTGTTTGCAAAGGGGAGTAGACTCATGAAGGAGATGTTGAGTGGGTCATCCCAAGATGAAGAGAGTTTCTGGTTGGAACTCTGGATGGCTGAAGAGATATCAATGTCTGGACAGGCAAAGAGGGGAGGAATGCTGACAGCTTAGTAAAATACAGTACAAAGAAATGGAAATGCATTAGATTCCTGCTCTGGTGGGTTGGGCTTTGTGGGTCTGAAAATGAAGCCCTTTTTGGGGGGTACACATAATCTCAATTTATCAAAACCTCTAATTAAGCCTTCATTTCTAGGAGGAAAAAAAGCACACAAGCTTTGAGTGAGGAACACCACGCTCATGCAATTAACAAGATGTCTCTGAGCCTCTGTTTCCTTTTTTGTAAAGTGGTCTTGTAAAGATTAAATAAGATAATATATGCAAACATTTGTCACTGCAAATGCCTGGCACATGGTAAGAGTAATGCTGATATTTGTTCCAAAAGGGAAGCTCCTAGAATTTGAGCTAGGACTACTTAAGTCTTTTAATACTTTCCTGGGCAAGCTCTGTGGTATCTCTTTGCTTTTGTTTTATTATCTAAAAAATATGGAAAGTGGTAGTACCTATTTTATAGAGTTATTTTTAGAAATAACTGAGAAAATAATGTAAAGCAATGATAATAGTGTCAGGCGTATAGTAAGTAATCGATAATACTGAGTGTTTTAATTATTATTACGTATTTTTGACAACCTCAGCCATAAGAAAATCAATATGAATCCACAGAAATCTTAATAGCAATAGTTGTCATTAATTGAGTGTCTCCTATGTCCGAGGCACTATGCTAAGAGCTGTGAGTATATTTCAATTTAATCTTCACAGCCACACAGCTAGAGAAGTATTATGATTCCCACTTTATGTGAGAGGAATCCAGGGCTCCTCGTAGTTATGCAATTTATCTGAAACTACAGAGCTAGTTAAAGAGAAAGAGTTGAGAATTCAGATCTCTAATTCCAAAGCCTGCATACTATACTACCATCAAGGTATACATGTGACTGTCACTGGGTAGGGAAGTACCATGACTTATGTAAACTCTGCATTCAGTTAAGGGTAGCAGATAATTTCTGGAAATAATATTTTAAGTAGAACAGAGAAGAGAGTTCTATGCATGTGGAGAGCATGGATGTGAGGTTGGGATTAGTGAGGACGAGATAAGGGAAGGCAAAGGAAAAGCCGAGAATTCTGAAAATAAACTTGGCCTGTGCATCACGACTTTGGATTAATTTTACCACAGTGTTACTGTGCTTCTCAGATTACACTGATTAGTGATTAAGAGGAGGTTCTAGAACACTCTAGAACACCATCTGTGTTCAAATTCTAGCTTTGCCTCTCATCAGTGGTGTATTCTTGAACACATTATTTAACCTCAGCTTTTTTTTCCTGTAAAATGGGAATGGAACCCTAGCCATCATTAGAAGTACCTCAAGATCTACCAACGTCTGACTCACCTCTAAGAAATTCTGAACTGATCTGGCATGGAACCCAGGCATAGGCATTTTCTAAAACTACCTGAAGTGATTCTCATATGAACTCAGTGTTGACACCCATCAGTTGAGCATGAGTATAAGTTCTTTGCAAGTAAGATCATCCTTAGTTCATTGTTACAGCCCTGGAATACAGCCCTGGAATCTGGTTCATTTCCAAGTACACAATAAACACTCAATAAAAGTTTGATGAATGATGACTAGATGAATGCATAATTGTACTTAGATTCAACTTTGAGGTTTGATTCTATATTGAGTGCTCATTCTGTACTCATTAATGCTGCTTCTTGGATATTTTTAGGTAACTATTGTTCTTCTTGAACAATATGAATCACCCTCAGTTTTCAGATAACCCAAATCAAACTGACTTCAGCAAAAATACGAATTTATTGACTCACTGAATTAAAGAGTCCAAGGATGGTCTAGCTTCAGGCGTGGTAGGATTCAGGAGCACAGATAACGTGATTGGGGATCTGCTTCTCCTCCTTCTTCTCTTGGTTCCTACTCTCCATTTGACTCCTTCCTCAGATGGGCCACTCCCTCGAGGTGTCATGATGGTACCCTCTATGTCTGTGTTGGCTGTTCCATCTCAGGAGCCAGGGGTAGGAGCTCAATCAAAGTCCATGGACGGATTTCCAAAAGGGAATCAGATTTCCCCTATCAAAGAAGAACGATGGCCTCTTGACTACTAAATAGGACAGAATAGATGGAAATTTCTAGAACTTGGTTATCCGTATGGTTTCAAGGAGAAAGAAGAGCATTGTAAGAGGAATCTACCTGTCTTCTTCTGAGGAGCCCTACTTCCAAAGGCAGAATACCCATTGTGTTGCACAATGACAAACAGTTGTTCCCTGTGGTAAGTCATTTTTGTTCAATGTCCTTGGTATCTGACCCATTCTCTCATCCTAAAGACCACTAATTTTGATTATACCTTATTACCTATCTCCTGGATCAGTGGTTCTCAAAATAACTGGGGTGATTTTGTCCCCCAGGGAATATTTGGCCATTTCTGGAGATATTTTTGGTTGTCACACCTTAGGGGACAGATGCTACTGGCATCTAGTGAGTAGAGACCAGGGATGCTGCTAAACATCTTACAATGCACAAAATAGCCACCTGCAATGAAGAATTACCAGCCCAAAATGTTAACATGCCAAGGCTGAGGAATCATGAACTAGATAATTACAGTAGCTTCCCAAAAGTTCTCTGCACCTTTGTTGTCTTCCCTTCCTCCAATCTTTTCACTACTGACCACTGAAATGATTTTTATAAAGTACACATCTAATGATACTATCCTCTTAAGTGAGAAACTTGTGGTTCCTTTTGATGACAAAAAGTACAAGTTCTTCACTATGATTCAAGGCCTTTGAAAATCTGGCTCCAGGTGGCCTTTCAAATCTCCCCTTTACTATGTCCTCCATATATAACATACACTTAGCCACCTCAAATGTTCTCTCTCTTTCACAGAACCCTGTATCCATGTACACTTGGCCACACCAGGCTTTCCTTTCTTTTAGATCTTTATGGTGTTTCCCCACGTGGATTGCTCTTCTCGCTTTGACTCTTCATTTTTCTATCATTCATATATTCACTTGGTGGGTATTTATTGAATGGCTGCCTTGTGCCAGACTCTGCACTAAGCCATGTAGATAGAGTCACGAGCAAACAGCTTCAGTTCCTTCTCCTATGGAGCTTAGAAGTTAGCAAGGTGGGCAAACAGGTCATGTGATAATGGGCAAAGGAGACTGGGAACATGTAACTTGGTGGGGGATAGTGTCAGAGAAGTCTTCCAAGAGGAAGTGACTTTGTTTGTTAAGGAAGATTAGCCCTGAGCTCACATCTGCTGCCAATCCTCCTGTTTTTGCTGAGGAAGACTGGCCCTGAGCTAACATTGGTGCCCATCTTCCTCTACTTTATATGTGAGACGCCTGCCACAGCATGGCTTGACAAGCGGTGCCATGTCGCACCCGGGATCTGAACTCCAGGTTGCCAAAGTGGAATGTGTGGACTTAACTGCTGTGCCACTGGGCTGGCCCCGGAAGTGACTTTTAAGGTGAACTGCAAAGGCGGCTGGAGTTAGCCAGGATGTGGCCACATGAACAGGGTTGAAATTTCAGGGCCTAGTTTAAATGTTAGCTTCTACTTGGGGCCTCCCCAGATTTCCCCAATAGAGATTAATTTCCTTCTATTTGGCTGTCATAGCACTTTTGAGATCTATTATAATATTTATTACCATCTGCCTTGCATTATGTATTCATGATAAACACCATAACTGACCTTATGGTAAATATTTAAATCGAAAATTGCCAAACTTTACAAAAGATTCGTAAGTACTGTTCTCTTATCTCAGAAAGGCAGTTTGAATGGTATAGAGTACGTATTTCTCCCTCATCAGCAAACCAGCTCCACTAAATACCATAAATATACCTTCAGAAGGAAGTTATTCAGTGTGTGGTATTGGAACTGGACCCTGAGAGATGGAGGGGGCAGCATGCATACCAAAGCTCGTGCTTTGCTGCAGTTGGGGTAGAGCCTCAATCCACAGACTCATTCATTCACTCAGTGGATATTTATTGAGCACCTACTATGTATCAACTGCCAATATTTGGTACTGAGAATATATGGCTAAGCCAAACTTACACAGTTCTTATCCTGTGTCTAGTAGAAGATAGAGATTAAGCAAAGAATCATGCCAATAGCTGTAGACTTACTAACTTTAATGGGTCCAATGGAGGGCCCATCCAATTAGAAATTGTATAGGGTTCAATGAAGGGTGCTATGAAGGAATCTGACTAGGGGATTGACCTGGTGTTGGGGGGTGCAGAAGGAAGTGACATTGGAACTGAAGTCTGAATGTTAAGAAATTTGGTGAGCGAGTGGAGGGGAAAGAAAGAGAACATCAGGGAGAGGAAACAACGTGAGCTAAAGAAGGAGCTTTCACAGAAAGGAGTACTGTGAATTAGGCGAACTGAAAGAGGGCCAGTGTGTTCTGGGCAAAACCTCAAGGAGGAGTGCAGCGCTAGATGAGGCTGGGAAGATGGGGGAGGGCAATAGGCAGGGCCTTTTGAGCCACGTTAAAATTTTTGAATTTTACTCTAGGAGCAATGGGAACCCACTAGATAATCTTAAACAGAGTGATTTGATCAGATTTGCATGTTAAAAGACCACTCTGATTACAGTGTGAGAGAATTTGACTGCAGTGAGGAGAATCAGAAATTGTGCCTGTAATGGCCCCTGAAAACTTGCTTCATTAATGACCCTCATAGGTGACAAACACCAGAGCATGACAGGTTTGATCAATGAGCTGCAAGTCACTTAATACGGCCTTAGTAGTAGTAAACCCTAACCATTTCTATCGAAGAGAAAGGCGTCTAGAAGGAAGGTGGAAATTAAAAGGCAAACTGCATACTTGTTCAACTCTCTGATTCACTTTTCTCTAATAGTAGTAGTAGCAGAAGTAGGAGTACCAGGGTCAGTAAGAAAGTCTAAGTTCATGTCTTACAAGCAAAAGAGAAAAAGGACTCAAATCTGAAAACATAGTTTTAATGCGTATTTACTAAATACTTGGGGAATCCCTAATGATTGCGCACTTTAAGAGTATTGTCAACACAGGTGTTGACCAAGGAGTTTAAAGTTCACACAGGAATGTCTGTACCTCAGGATAACATGGCTTTTGAGCTCAAAGGGTCCTCAAGAGTCTCAAACCACATTAACAGAGAAATCCAGACACTGGCTGGAAATTTGTCACTTAAAAGAGTCCATGAGAAGGAAATAAAGAAGACCTCTGAGAGAGAGAAGATAGAGGAATGTGCTTCTCTGGACTTTGTGTGAGTATTGTAGCAGGAGACCCAAAGACTGCACTTGCCAAACGATTTTTGCTGAACCCTTTGTTAGGAAACAAGGCTGGGGCTCAGAAAACAGAGGCAAGGTCGCGACAGAGGGTATTGGAAAGAGACCCCGACTCCTGGCCTGGGGAGCAGAGAGGGATGAATTACCAGGCTCCATTTGTGGCCCAGCTGGGAGTGGAGATGGAATTGGCAGTCATCCTGCCCTGATCTCATGCTCCATTTCAGTTCATTTACATTAACATCAGATGGAGGACGGCAGGTTGTCCAAGGGAAACCAAAGTCAGTTAACTATCTGTGGCTCTTTCTTGACTTACAAGCAAAAAAGTGAGGCCACACAGATGACATTAGTGGCAAACTGGCTATCTCACATGCCCAGCCACACCATTATACTTAAATATACAAGAGTCAGTGAATGATGAACACATATATGTATAAGCATGCATTTGCACATATCAAAATGCACACTTATACACTGTCATATACCTGTCCATGCTTGGTCATAGACTACATGCATGTGCACACTCAGATACATACATCCATATATACACATATGTGCACATGCAACAGTGAATGTTCCCTATTGGAACATACTATATACGTATATATATACACATATAAATAGATGTATAGATAGATACACTTGTTCACATATGACATATACATGAACACATATGTAAATACCCCAGTATGAAAATTCATGTGCTGAACCAACTAGGCTTGGGTCCATTCGACATGGAAAAGAGTTGAATCTGAAAGAACACTAGAGCCAGACCTAACTTCAGGCCCTGAATGGGTCAAATCTTTCTCTGAACCTCAGTTCTGTGTTTATTTTATTTTTTTTTAATTTTACATATAGGAAGCTCTATGTATCAAACTTGTTACACAAGTCCAAAGAGCTTCCCAGAAGAAATGCCATTTGAGCTGGGTGTTGAAGCAGGTGAAGGGAATCAAAGGCAGAGAAAATAGCATCAGAAAAGAGAGGGGTGTATAACATTAAGAAATTGATTGTGGCTGCTGCTTAGAATGCCTGGGAGTTAAAGAAGGAATGACAGCTCTGTGCCATATTTTGAGTATTCTTGACTGCAAGGCTGAGGAATTTAGCTTCTGTCTTTGGAGGATAGATTTGGAGGAGGATTTTAAGCATGAGAGTGATAGTCAATAGCAGATTTGCATTTTAGGAATAGTGGTCTGGACATTGGGCGCTAGACGTAGGGATATACCTAAAAGAGAAAAGATGGCTTTAAAAGGCTTTTGTGACCATCCTGGTGGGATGTACAGAAGGTCTGAGCTCAGGCAGTGTCTGTGGAGGAGACATAGGAATCCCTCAAATAATACAGAAGGATGGGTTGCTAACACTCTGCACATGTCGCCAGCCTCAGCCATTATTCTAGAGGCCTGAGGAAGTCTTCTTTTATGTCCAATGTTGTATGTAGCACATACTTATCAGAAGATTGTTGTATGACTTGTGACTTGGACCTCTTTTTATTGAGATTGTAGATTGCTAATAGGCACCTGGGCATCACTTTGTTTTGTCAACTGTGGAGACTGAAAACCTTCCTTGGAAATAAAGAGTCAATGAAGAAGTTACCAGTGATCCCATCAAGATGGAATGCAAAGAAGTTACTTAGAGAATGGTGCAGAGGAAACTAGTAGGAACAAATGAGAGCTATGTTGGTTATATAGAACCGCACATGCAATACAAATCAAAGAATAAATTTAATATTGATAATAACTTGGAAATTAAAATGCTAGACTAGTCAGAGGCTGTTTCACCTTCATGGAAGTCATGATTTGGGCCTCAGTAATGTCCACTAAGCTCTCCAATAGCAGCTGTGGAGGAATAACGGCTTTTACTATGGTCATTTTTAAAGAATGGGATAAGCAATTATTTTGTGACTTCAAACAGACGTTCCTTCTGAAGGCAAGTTGCATTAGTGCTCTTTTGCTGTGTAGAAAATTACCACAAATTTAGTGACTTATGTTTCCTTGACTTTGCACAGGCTGCTTCCTCTGCCCCCATCTCTCCACTCTGTGATTGAACTTCCACTCATTCTTTGAGAGCTATTTGAAAGGTGAACTTTATGTATCCTTTCCACATCTGTTGGGTGAAATTAACTCCCCCATCGTCTATGATTTCATAGCCCTTTGTACATACCTGTGCTCCATATATAGTACCTATCGCGTTATATCCATATATATCTCTCTTCCATTTTTATCAACATACTTAATCTTTTCTCTACCTTCTTGTAAATTACCCCAGTATAATAGCTGTTTTAATATCCTTGTCTATTAATGTTATCATCTTTACTGATTTAGGTCAGTTTTCATTAATTATGTGTGGTATTTTGCTAGTTCTTTGCATGTCTGGTAATTTTTTATTAGATGTCAGACAATTTAAATTTTGCTTTGTTGCATGCTGGATATTTTTGTTTCTATAAACATTGTTGAGCTTTGTCTTGGAATGTGGTTGTTACTTGGAAACAGTTTGTTCCTTCAAAATTTTGTTTGATGGGACCAGCAGAGCGTTTAGTCTAGGACTTATTTTCCAGTGGTTCTAAGACAACACTTGTCAATAATAATTCACTCATGATGCCTGATGAATTATGTAGTTCTCTTCTCTAGCTGATGAGTACAGCCTCTGTGAGCTTTGCAAATGTTTCCTCTAATCTTTCTGGGTGGTTCTTTCACTGGCCGTAAGGAGTCTCCTCACATGCGTTCATTGATTAGTATTTAGCTGAATATTTGAGAGGTACTCTCTGTAGATCTCCAAAGTTCTCTCTCTGTGAAGATCTCTTATCTCCAATACCCTGTGCTGAAAACGCTTGGTTGTCTTGGTCTCTCCAGACTCAGCTCTGTCTCCTCAATTCAGGAGGTTCACCAAGCTCAGCTTGAATTCCCAGTCCATGTGCCACAGCCTAGATACTTCCAAATAGTAAAATGGGGGCATTTGTAGGGACCATCTAATTTGTTTCCTGTCTCTCAGGGATCATTGCCCTTCATTGTTTGAAGTCCAATGGTTTGAGAATAACTCTTTCACAGATTTCATCTGAATTTTTAGCTGTTCCAGGCAGCTGTGTAAATACAGTCCCTATTACTCCATATGGGCAGAAAGTGGAATTTCTCCACCTGAGAACTTCTCCATATTCAAAAATTAATTTTTAAAAAGCAGTTCCAGTCAGGAGGGCTAATTGTCTGGGTCCATCTCACAGATTTTAATTACCGACTTCATTTATTTCTTTGATCACCTTCTGTTGTTATTATGCCTACTCTTCCTCAGGGCCCACATTTCCTCTGTTTCAGCACCTATAGGGCAATGGTGTCTGTAACACTATAACATCATCTCCTCCCTTAGTCTCTCCAGCAGTAGGGTGGGTAGGGGTTTCCTACTGTTGCTAATCTCTGGGCTTCCTCACTGTGGCTGCTATGGAGGAGTGCTGCTTAGATGTTTCCTTTTAATACAAGAGGAACATAATTAACTGACAGGCCCAGCTGCCTCACCACCCAATGGATCCATTTGGTATTGGACAAGACCATATTTTCTCCAGGATGCTTCCAGGCAATGATCAAAAAATGGCAGGGGAACTAGATCCAGTTCCTTCTTACTCAGTGCAAGACTCCTCTAATGGTCAATTATTGCTTAGTGACCCCCATTCACCTGTTTGAGACTTTGTCAGAACTGTGGCTACAGCCTGAGCCTTTGCCTACCCAGTCCTTCCTTCCCTTTTTCATTTCACAGGTGTTAGGTCTGTCTGACTCTCTGAAGGCTCTAACTGCCTACTTGTGTTCCCTCTTGCTTTATACTGCACAGGTGCTTTCCCTAATAAATATTTTCCATACCTAATCCCACCTTGGTGTCTGCGTCTTGGAGGACCTGGAGTTTTATACTGACCTCCTGTTTGGCTTTTCAGTTATCCCACTACCCTCATAACTAGTCCCCCATATTAAATTTCCTCTATTGAACCACCTGGCACCACCTCTTTATTTGATGACTAGACCTTGATTAATACAAAGTCCTCTCTGTTCCAGGAAGATACTTTAGGGATAATACATGGACAGTTTATCAGATAGGGCTGTGCCCCTCACTTCGTCTTCAACCAGAGGAGGTCCATACTTTAGTTTTGCTATTGGGCTGCAGCAGTGGAGTTCTGAGTATAAGTGGGCAGCATTCCCTCTCATACATTCATTATGCTCACCAGGCATTCCCGCATCCCTCGCTTGCAGCCAGGGTCTGCCATTTGTTCAGAATGCCCTAATGAAATCTTAATGCCACCAGTTAGAATGCCTGAGGATAATGCTCAATGAATTTCTGGAAATCGCAAGTACAGACGCTAGGCTTGAAGCTTGTCTTGCTTCACCTCAAATGGTGTACCCATAGCAGAGGGTTTATTTGGCATCCTGGGGTCTGGAGCTATTTATAAACAGCACATACTGAGTTTGAGACATGAATAATGTGTCCCATTGGCTGGACGGGGGTAGGAGGTTGACTTGATTGGCTTTTTATTTCTCTTTCTCTCTGGAAATCCAATCGATTGGGACTAATTTGCAAGCTGCCTGTTTGAGGCAGGTGCAAGCTCTCAGACACTGCTGTTAATGTAGTTCTTTATTCTACTTGAACTCTTGCCTCCCTGGGAAATAAAAAGAGCTTTGCCAAGAAAAGCAAGTTGTGTCTATGGTAGTGAGCCTGTTTAAACATATGACCTCAGTTCTAGATGCCACTACCCTTGAGTTTCAAGACAGCATCTTCCCAAAGAGGGCTAGGTAAGGGGCTTGCACATTTTCTCAAGCTTGTGGAGTGGGAGAAGGATTATAGTAAAACATTTGACCTTGTCCATATACATATTTCATTACCTGCACAGATGCTTTCTTCTCACCAAACCAAACCTTCCAACCACAGTGTTTGTGACTTAGTTGTGCCATATATTTACTACCAGATCCTCCATTCTAATTGCCAAAATAAAAATTACAATGATATCCATCCTCCATAATTTCACAACTGTTATAAGCATCAGATTCAAAACAAATTCACACAGGTAAATGTACTATTAATATAAAGTGCAGTCAAAGTTTAAACAGCTTTGTACATCAAATGATACAGTAGAAAAATGGATGAAGTGTGAGCTGTGGAACCAGGCACACCCGGACTCAAAATCCAGCCACATTCATTTCAGTCGTGTGACTTTGGGCACGATTCCTAAATTCTCAGAAGTTCAGTCCCCATCTGAACATAAAGATAACTTAATCTATCTTGAAGGGTTAACTGACATAACAGTCTCTCATTTTGCTTTCCTGTGTGATCTTTGTTAACTTATATAAATTTTTTTCTTTGTGCAATAGAAATAAAATATCTAATCTACCACCTAACTGGAATTGCTTTAAGATTAAATGAGAGAAAAATCTAAATCTAAGATCACAGAAAAGTGCAGCTGTAAGGTATTATTATATTACCTTTATCAATTAAAAGCCAATGATAGCAATAAATGGTGAATTGAACTCTACTGGGATGAGACAAAAGAAGCAATAGTCTTAATAAAAATAGGTTTTTAAAACAAAATTTTAATTAATTCCATAAACATTAAAATGAATGTATGTGTAGGGACTACGCATGTGTGAAAATACAATATATAAAAAGTTTATGATTGATGATTTAATTCCTCAGGAAATTTTCACCATTCCTAAAAATTTTCAGCTGTTCACAAGACCTGAAATTTCTGGCACTTAAAATTCATTCTTTTTAAGAAGGAAAGTGGGAAAAATAACTAATATTAATGGAATGTCTATTATGTAGTAGATACTTTTTAACTTATGCAATTTAATCTGGAAAAGTGTTTTAAGATACTAGTCTTACTATTATCACCAATTTACAGATGTGGAAATGGAGACAGAAAGTGTGTAAGTCATTTGTCCAAGGGCAGTCACAGCCAGGAAGTGATGGATTCTTGTACTTAAAGCCGGATGTATCTCACCAGAAAGCCCATACTCCCTTTTTACAGCCCTCTGCTTTGATGTAGACCACAATACCAGGAGTCCTTTGTTAGAAGGGAAAAATAAGAATCTGTTGACTAACTGACATCTCCTTTATAATCACACAGCACATGAGCATTCTGGGAAGTCCACACATTCCTTACAGTGCTCCTAAGGTCATTTCTTTCAGCCTATGGATGATGATGTCGCCTTAGTGAACAGGGCAAGATATTGGCAAAACCAGCATTTCTTCTCCACCTCATCTTTTCTTCTTCCCTTAGGGCATTTTTGCTTTCTCCCTGGCTTGATTTTCATTGATTATATTGCAGTTTGCTTCCAGTATGCAGCCTTTCTTATAGTTGAGGCATATGAGACCATCGTAAATGGAGAAAATATTTTTTAAATGTTTTTAAATGTTCTTTAAATGTTTTTAATGACAGAATGAAGAGAAGTTTGGGTATTAGCCTAAGGAAGCCCTTATAGGAAAGAAAGATTTTGCCTAGATTCCCCCGTCAACTTCCTGAAGTCTAAAGGCAGGAGTTTGATGTTAAAGCCATGGTTATCATTGAAGAAAAATGGTATGAGGAAGTGTCTTCATCCATCTGGGCTGCTTTAACAAAATACCACAGACTGGATGCATTATAAATAACAGAAATTTATTTCTCAAAGTTCTGAAGGCTGAGAAGTCCAAGATCAAGGTGCCAGCATGGTAGTGTTCTAGGAAGACCCTCTGCCTGGTTCATAGCTGGCACTTTCTCACTATGTCCTCATATGGTGGAAGGGGATGTGGAGCTTTGTGGGGTCTCTTTTATAAGACCACCAATCCCATTCATGAGGGCTCCCTCATGACTTAAGGACCTCCCAAAGGCCCTACCCGCTAAGACCATCATTTTGAGGGTTAAGATTTCAACATATGAGTTTGGAAGGACACAAACATTCACACCATGGCAGAAGGGACAGAAAGTAGAACTGTAAGCTGAACTTGTTAGATAAATAGTCCAGCTGTCAGAGGAGAGAAAAGAAAAAAGAGTTTCTTTGTTATAATGAACTGTATTTATGATAATGTGTGAGCAAGAGAACATTTATTAGCTGTTGATGGGAAGTTAGCCAATGGCACATAAATGGCACTTAGAGGATAGAACTGAAGATGATTACTATTGTTATCATCTGTGTCTAGTCAGAATCTATGCTGATGAGGTCATTCCTTTTAGAGCACAAGAACAGGATGTGGCACTTCATGGAGATCGGGATTTTCCCATAAGACACAAGCAGATTCGCATCTGCCACTTAAAGAAGCACATGTGAAGAGGCTAGATAGAGCCTTGAAACTCCGGATGTGATTTATACACCTGCAGCATCAGCATCACCTGGGAGCTTTTAAAATGCATCATCTCGGCTCGATCCCAGACTAACTGGACCAGAATTTCTATTTTAACAGGATCCTCAGGGGGTTTTTACGCAAATTAAAATGTGAAAAGAACTGGTTTAGATGGAATCATTTCTCTCTCTCTGTCTCTCTTTCTCTCTCTGTGGGCAGGTCTTCTTGGGGAATATATACACTGGGAGAGAATTCCTAAAGTCCCCTGGGAAATTATCCTACCAGATCACAGACAGGAATTGTTTCAGTTCTGGATCCAGGAGAGAAGGCCTTTCTCACACTTGGCTTGTTTCTCTGTTAGCCTGACTCTCACAAAACACATCGTTTTAACATCCATGTTTTCCCTCACTCGTTCTTACACTCCTCTTACACTCTGTCCTTCTTCCGCTTTCTTCTCTCTTTCCTCACTGTCTTTCCCAGTGGTATTCTGCAGCTGGCTTGTAAGGGTCCTGTAGCTGGCAAGAGCACAGGTGTGGTAAATGGAAGATGCCAGTTGGGCACTTCTCTTTCCAACTCAACCTTCAGGATGTTATGCTGGCACTTTGAAATCAGCCACAACGAGAATATTCACACTGTGGAAATTGGCAAACAATACAAATCAGGGTTTCTCCTCACCTTAGCCGGTTTACCAACGTACTTACTGCCTCTTCTGACCTCTTTCTCAGGACATTTTCTCCTTTTCCCCCTTTCTTTCTGTATTATTAACCCTCTCTCCTATTTTTGCTTTCTTTTTTTCTTTCTCTTCTTTTTTTTCCCTGGGAAACCATCACCACAAACGACATGACAACAACAACAACAAAATAAAGAACAACCAACATTCTCTTAATCCAAACAACATTTAGAGCCACAGAACCTGAAAAAAAGCAGGTGAGGGGTTGGCCTGGTGGTACAGCGGTTAAGTTCACCTGCTCTGCTTTGGCGGCCTGGGGTTCACCGGTTGGGATCCTGGGTGCAGACCTATGTACCACTTATCAAGCCATGCTATGGCAGGCGTCCCACATATAAAGAAGAGTAAGATGGGCATGGATGTTAGCTCAGGGCTAATCTTCCTCAAAAAAAAAAAAAATGCAGATGCGAGGTCCTGCCTGGTGGGATAGTGGTTAAATTTGCAAGCTCCGGTTCGGCAGCCCATGGCTCACAGGCCTGGATCCTGGGCACAGACCTACACTCCGCTCATCAAGCTATACTGTGACAGCATCCCACATACAAAAGAAAGAGGAAGGTTGGCACAGATGTTAGCTCAGTAACAATCTTCCTCAAGCAAAAAGAGGAAGATTGACAACAGATGTTAGCTCAGGGTCAATCTTCCTCAGCAAAAAAAAAGAAAAAGAAAATCAGGTGAAAGTTGTACTAAGGATAATGTGCCAGTCGAGGAAAAGAGAAGCCATAAATTTTTAAGTGAAATCAGAAATAGTCAAGTATCAGACTTCTCTAAGCAAACACAAATCAAAATACTCAGAAATATTCTGTTGTTCACCTAATTAATCTTTATGCTCTAAAAGCCACCTTCCTTCTCAAATAGCTATTTCAAAATAATGGAAAAGTGAGATTTTAGTTAAAATATTTTCTTTAAATTCTAAGTATTAGCAAAAGTACACTAGGTGTCAAGACACTGTGCTGGGGTCTCTTAAATCTTTGATCTTGTCCACGACTTCATTGCATATGGATATATTCTCAAATATGTCATAGGATAAAAAGGATTTGGGGAGCTGAACTGGGAAACTAAATACCTTACATTATGTTGTTACTCTGGGAAACTACGCCTGAGTTCTAATCAACCAACTTACCAATTAACTTTGAGACCAAAATATATTTATGAGTTTGGGATTTTGTGTTTATTCTTTTTCCTTGATCATAATATTGGCTTTTTCTTTGGTGTTGATTGCCAATTTGTGTGCTGACGTTCACAAATATATGTTTTTGCATTTATTAATGTTCAGTTTCCCATATAGAGGGTATATCACAATGTGCTAATTGATGGAAATGTGATTATGATAATGCGATTCTAATTGGTCCTTCATTCAGTTATTCATTCACTCCGGAAACATGGAATGAGCCACCCACTATGCACTAGGTTCTAACCAAGTGATACGGATGTAAAATGAATCAGATATGCCCTCCAGGAGCTTACTGTTTATGTTTAACAAAGGAGACAGACACACATGCAATAATTACAATATAATGTGATGAATGCTATTCTTGTGGTATTGACAGGGTGCTGGGGGAGCAGAGAGGAAGGAAAATTTAGTTTGACCTAGGGCAGTTAGGGTCATATTCACAGAAGAAGTAATTTTTTAAATGAGTCAATAGATGAGTAAAAATTTAACATAGGAAGAAGTGGAAACAGTTTGCATGTTATACTACACAAACAGAATAAATGACAATGAGACAGAAAGTGCATGATGTGCTCAGAGAATATCTATTAATTCAGAGGGATTGGAAGTGTATGTATGTCTGGTGCATGTGCATATGGGTAGTAGATAGAGGATGCTATGGTCTGAATATTTTGTTCCCCCAAAATTTTTATGTTGAAATTCTAATGCCCACTGTGAAGGTATTAGGAGGTGGAACCTTTGGGAGGTGATTAGGTCATGAGGGTGGAGCCCTCATGAAAGGGACTAGTGCTCTGATAAAACAGATTTCACAGAGCTTGTTTACAGCTTCCACCATGTGAGGACACAGAAAGAAGGCACCATTTATGAACCAGAAAGCAGGCCTTTGCAAGAACTCAACCATGCTGACACCCTGATCCTGGACTTCCAGCCTCCAGAAACTTTGAGAAATAAATTTCTGCTCTTTGTAACCACCAATCTGTGGTATTTTGTTATAGCAGCCCAAAAGGATTGAAAGAGAGGATATCGGGAATGAAGAGATATTAATAAATGTTGAGGTTGGTTTGAAAGTTTGTTGCCAAGCCAGCTCCAGGGGCCTAGTGGTTAAGTTCAGTGTGCTCCTCTTCAGCAGCCCAGTTTTGGTTCCTGGGAGCAGACCTACACTGCTCTGTTAGCGGCCATGCTGTGCTGGCAGCCCACATACTAAAAAGTAGAGGAAGATTGGCATGGATGTTAGCTCAGGGTGAATCTTCCTCAGCAAAATAAAAGAAAGAAAATAAGTTTGTTGCCTGCTTTAAAGTATCTTGAAAGTTAGTTATTAAAGGATTTAAAAAAAAAAACAGGTATAATCATGACTCACAAATGAACATATGTCAAAGATTTTATTAAACTCATTAGTTAATGAGGGGACTGATAAGATTTTTACAACTGATTCAAAAGGAGAATTCAAAGAACTACACATATGAGCAGTAAATAATGCTGAAATGAATTTACAAAGATATGCAAAGCTGGCTTATGTCAGAGAATGGGAAATGAGGGGTGAGGTTGAAGGAGCAAGAAATGGCGGGGTCTAAGGGGTTTAAGGAATCAGTTGTATTTACAATAGACAAAATTAATTTTCATGTCTATAGACAAGAATTGAAGCTGGGTACCTGAGGGTTACTGTAAATATTCAGTAAGATTACCTTTCAATGTTGTTCCCAACACAGACATAGATAAAATTAATCTCATTGATTTGCTGTTTTCTTGTTTAACCTGAGGGGTGACTCAAAGGTCACAAGGATTTATGAGTTTGTTTTGCAGAAGAAAAAAGAATGCCTTCAAGGCTCACCAGATAACCAGCCCTCAGCTGCAGTTGACCCCCAGAAATCAGATTGCCCAGGGGCTTATCTGGAGTGAAAGAAAGATGGATTACCCCTCTGTTTCTCCTCCTGCCAAGCCCCTTAGCTCTATAAAACTCCTTGCTCTCTTCTCTTGTTAAGGCGAATTTGAGAGAACCTATCCTCCTGCCTTCTTGTTTTGGCCAATTCGAACAAATCTTTCTCCATCTCCAAGACCAGATGTCTCAGGGATTGGCACATGAATTTGAGATTAAGAGGTTTGGTATTAGAATCATTCACTCATCTTCAGTTATCTACAAGTTACAGAGTTGTAAAATGGCTCGAAAACAGTGAAAAGCTCAGAGATCCCATAGAATTAAATAACCTAGAAATGTGTGCTTGGACTATGCCTAACTTTCCACCCAAGACACCTAGAAATCTTTACCTTTATTTCAAAGCATTTCATAAACTTTTTACACAGTGTGAACTTAATTCTGTATATGTGTTACCATAATAATATAAATTGAAGAATATTTTGTGGGCATCTATACTTTCCACTCATTTAAGCTCCTTGAGAGGGGAAATCAGTCTTGTATCCTGAGAGCCTGGCATGATGTTGAGCACATGGCAGGATCTCACTCAATGTTGCTTGAGTGAATGAGAGTAGAGAACATTGATCTGAAGATGGGAGCAAACTCATTCGGAAGGTAATCATATTAAAAGTGGTCATTATGCTAATAATATGATACAGCAAGAAGAAATATTCAGACATATGAAAATACATACACTAATTACTTCATAATTTTAATAACTACAAACACCTACAAAGTAATAACTTAAAATAAACTATTAGTAACCGAACAGTCATTGTAATATGCAATAATGCATAAAGGAGTACACTTCAATCTGACACATGCACAGGAATGGCCAGAAAAAGTAGCAGCAACTTCGTTTTGGCTGATAAGATTCTGATTCATGGACATCAAACTGTCAAGCTTATTTGACCTTTATTTTCCCTCTGGTGTTAGCTTTTGTTCCTGCCCTGGTGGTCTCTTGAGTAGAACTGATTGACAGGTGAGGCAAATCCCATCGTGGCAGCTCTTTTAAGGAGGATTGATGACCGTGTAAGAACAGGCGTTAACCTTAAACATGGCTTATTAACCTGGATGCCTTGAGGCTGCGTGCTGAGGTGCCAAAGCTTCCTTCGGGCGCAGTCAGTGAGCCCATGGGTGTTAGCATTTTCAGGAGAGCACTGGGTCTACTGAAAAAAAACAAAGTTTCCTTTCATTGAAAATAAAATTGTTATTGAGTTTGAAAAGGAATGAGCAATAACAAATAATGCTCTTATCCAAATACAATATTTTTTGCAGAAGTATTTGAGGAAGTAGCCAACATCTTTTCTTAAATAAAAGCTTTAAAAGATGTGTGCAAAAACAGAATTAAAGTTTTTCAAGTGATTTGGAATTGAGATTAAAGAGTTGGATTTACTAATCTAATCTAAACATCTCTTTTCCTGCTTTTTTGAAATACCTAAACCCAGTTTGTCCTTGCCAGGGAGTTTGCCATCATAACAAGAGTTAGTTAGGGGCTGGCCCCCGGGGTGCAGTGGTTAAGTGCGCACGTTCTGCTTCGGCGGCCTGGGGTTTGCTGGTTCGGATCCCGGGTGCGGACATGGTACCGCTTGACAGGCCATGCTGTGGCAGGCGTCCCACGTATAAAGTAGAGGAAGATGGGCACAGATGTTAGCTCAGGGCCAGTCCTCCTCAGCAAAAAGAGGGGGATTGGCAGCAGTTAGCTCAGGGCTAATCTTGCTCAAAAATAAATAAATCAATAAATTAAAAAAAAAAGACCTAGCCTTCCAGTATTTGGATAGAATTATCAAATGTCCTATTCAGAAGCCACAAGGCATCTTGAAATGCCTCTTAAGAAATTTATGGCTCTGAAATGCAATTTTCAGACACTATAGATTCTTCTAATGAGGAATATTTCATTTATTATAATATATAAGTATTATATACAATATATAATTGCAATAAATATATATTTGTACAATATTTATATACTTTATATATTTATATATTATATATTTTGTAATATATAACATACACTGTTATATATAATATGATAGAAATATATAGTATATATAATAAACATTATGTATTTTATTTAATTATAAATATTAAATATAATTGCAAAATGCATATAATGTATAATATAAATATTACAATATTATAAGCAAGCCGATAATAAATAGAGAAGGGGACTCAAAAACACCAATCCTTTGCTTCTTCTAATTGGCCATGATGAAAACAAAGAAAGAAGGTATCTGAATTACCTATCTGAGAGAAGGTAATAGGAATTCTGCATTTACTTAAAGAAATGACTTTCAAATAGCTTTAGGAGAGCTAGAGTAAGCACAGCGGAGGGTGCCAGATGTCTAATGCTGGCCCAAAGTGGTCCCAGGGATCAACTTTCTGGTGAAATTGTAGGAATGTGCATTTAAATTGGACATGCTGTTTAACATGATGGACAGACATAGTCAAGGCTGAGAGATTATTCAAATGAAGAGCATAACACATTGACCTTTGACACATCTGTAGTGGAAATTCCAACAGAAAAAATAACAAAATGAAGCAAACCCACCTCCACACATCATTTAGGAGACTCTTCTCATTGGTGATGATGACAGCTGGCCTGACACAACCAAGGAAGGCCAAGGTAATATTTTTTCTCCAAATGAATATTGGACAATTCTGCATACCATTAAGGATCATTGTTCCTCAGCTAGTAGAGACAGTCCTGTGCTAGAGGTATGACATTATAAATACAGTTTTTAAAATTTGAAGTGGTTCTGTTGCATGATTGCCTACAGAAGTTTCCATTGACAAAGATGGCAGCTTAAGTATTGTTTGAGTGTGGTCAAGATGGTAAATCAGCATAGCTTCCTCCTCCAAATGGGCTCTGGAGGAACTCTAGAAGCAATATAGAAATATGGACTAGAAGGAAAAATAAAGAATAATTGCCTGATATAAATTCCTGGGAGACTGAAAGCTTTCTGGGTGCAACAGCCCGCGAGTGGAAGCCGCCTGACTAGAAGGTGGACTAAGGGTTGGAGGAAGGCATTTACCTTGTTTCTCCCTAAGTTGTCTCAGAGGCAATAGTTGATCCCCTCTTCTCCAGATATTGTCAGTGGCATACTAGGTCACTGACATCAGTGGATGTTAGGGCAGAGCATGGCCCTTATAGGATGAAGAATTGATGAAAACAGGTGAGAACTGACAAGTTACCTTGGATGCTTTCTTCTTCACCTCCTCTCCTCCAAACTCTTAGGACTAGGGGACTGAAAGCTTGGAGACTGTCTCGTTGCAATGCTGCTTGTTTCTAAGAATTTACATGTACAGCTGGGGCAGATGGGTTGTAGAGTGGCAGCGAACAGGAGGGGTCAACTCAGCAAGGCCTGGGGCTTACTCCTTCTACTTCTTAAATCCAGATGGGGGATGTAGACCACAACCTAGCTTTGGGTTCTTTTCCAGTACTCTTTACAAGATGGAGTACTAACTAATGCCTCCAGGGGACGTGAGATCACAGGCTAACGTAATCAGATCCTTGATCAAATACCCTCTGCAAAGCACACACACACACACACACACACACACACACACACACACAGAAAAAATATACAGCCAAACAGTTATTGGAACAGAAGACTCAATAATTTAAAAGAAGTAAAATAAATGTAAAGAGGTAAGGGAGGATATGAAGCCGTAACTAAAGGTTATAAAAAAGAACAATGTGGAAATATTAGGTATGAAAATTGTAAATTTGACATAGAAAACACAATATATGGAATAAATAGCTGAAGAATGAAATAATGAGTTGGAAATCAGATTGAAGAATTTCCTCAGAAAGCAGAAGAAAAGATGGGCATTAAACCCTGGTGAAAGGAATAATAGAACACAAAAGTATAAGCATCATAACAAATACATACTCAAAATTATAAAAAGCCTGAACTGATGCAACGAAGCAGGGGGCTGGAGGAATCAACACTGCGTTTGGAGGTATCAAAGCACACCATTCAAGAACTGATAGATCAAAAACACAAAATAAAACAGGCAAACAAACAAAGCCAGGGATACAATAGCTCTGAATACACTTGAGATTTCTATATCTCTATATACAGACACATATTTATCTCTATATCAATATCTGTATCATCTATATTTCTCTATATTTAAACTCTTTTTACTCAGCAAATAGAGGATATATTTTATTGTTGAGTAAATATAGAATATTTTTAAAAAATAGTCATATGCGAGGTCAGAAAGGAAGTCTCATTATTAATCTCCAAAGGATCAATTTCATACAGACTCTATTCAGTAAAGATAGTCAATAAATTGAGGAATGTACAGCAAAAATAGCTAAAATGTCTACAGGTTTGGAATTGAAATAACCTATGAAATAAATAACCTTTCTGCTTAAAAAAAGAAGCCATCAAGGAAATTTTCAAATGCTTAAAACTGTAATGAGATAGTACAGATTGATGTTTGTGGGACAGTCTTAAAGCAGTACTTAGAAAAACAATTTTTATTTCAAACGCATTTATAAAAGCACATATCGGTTTTAAAACAAACAAGTTAAATATTCAGCTCAGGAATGTAGAAAAACAAAAACAGAGCAAATTCAAAGAAACCAGAAAGAAGGAAAGAAATATGAAGAAAAAAGAAAAGCCAAGGAAAAAATAGAGATTAATAAAACTAAAAGCTGATTCTTTGTAAAGATCAATAAGATAGACTTCAGCCAGTAAATAAATAAAATACTGCATAAAAAGGGGAAAGGGCAGAAAAAATAAATTTTATAGTAAAATAAAATATTTTTAATAAATATGTGCTTATAAACTTGAGTATCTAGAAGAAAGCGATAAATTCCTGGAAATGTGTGAATGCAAAACTTCATACATGAAGGAAAGGAAAACCTGAATGCACAAGTCAGCAGTAAATGATTCCACGCAGCGGTCAAAGATCTCCCTTCCTAGTAAGTCCCAATCCCTCCAACGCCGGTGCAGTTAACTCCTCTCCTAGGCAAATTGTTCCAGAGTTAGCAAAAGTGAAAGCTGCCCGGCTCGTTTTATGAAGCTGGGGTCATCTGGTTTCCAAACCAGACAAAAGAAAAAAATGTCTATTTCATCACAATATGCAAAGATATGAAATTAAACATTAGCTAATTAAAACCAAAAGTGTATTTAAAAATAATACAACGTCATTGACTAAGAGTTCAACATTAGAAACTTCTATGAATATGATGAGCTACAAAAATATGCTGAAGGAAAAGGAAAAATATGTGTTTTTTTAATAAGGTGCCAAAAAATTTGGCAAAATCCAATGTTGACTTATGGTTTTAAAATCTAAGACATTTAATTTGATAAATGCTATAAACAACAATATCAAAAACCTATAACCAACATTACAGTTATTGGAGAAATTTATGATGCCCTCCTTTAAGATCAATAGCAAGCCAATTTGCTGCCTCTTCTACTGTTTAACATAGGATTGGAGGCCTTGCACAATGCTCAAATAAAAGAAGAACAAATAAGCCTGAAGCATTGGAATGGAATAGACAAAACCATCATTATCTAAAAATGATATGGTTACTTCTAGAAAACATTAGCCATAGACAAAATATTGAACTAAATAGAGAGTTTAGCAAATCTGCTGGATATAAGATCAATTGACTTATCGCCACACTTTGCCCCTGAGGCACATAAATATAGAAGTGAATGAATGAACTAATGTAGGTATTACACAAACATATATGTGTATTACATATACTATATATAGTATAGTATATAACGTATTATATGTTGCACTATATATATATGTATCTCACTGTATATAGCACCTTTTCAGACTCCTTTGTTCCATCTTCTGCTGCTGCCTGAAAAATAAATGCAAACGTTCTCCAATGTTCCCCCTTAATTTCACTCCTCTCTTTTGGTGATTTGTCATACAGTTTATTCCATCAATGGTGAAAGATTTCAAAATCAATAACTAGTCGAATTCTCCTCTGAATTTGCAATTTTTTAATTACTTCATTCACTCATATAAAAAGTATTTATTGAGCACCCATTATGTGCCTGGCATATTCTAGGCACTGAGGATCCAGGAGTGAATCAGACACATGTACTGTCTTTGTGGAACTTACATTCTAGTAGAAGGAGACAGACAAATAATAAAAATACGTAGGGGCTGGCCTGGTGGCGCAGCAGTTAAGTTCCCACGTTCCACTTCGGTGGCCCGGGGTTCGCCGGTTCGGATCCTGGGCGCAGACATGGCACCGCTTGGCACGGCATGCTGTGGTAGGCATCCCACATATAAAGTAGAGGAAGATGGTCACAGATGTTAGCTCAGGGCCAGTCTTCCTCAGAAAAAAGAGGAGGATTGGTGGCAGATATTAGCTCAGGGCTAATCTTCCTAAAAAAAAAAAAAAATGTAAGGTGATAATGTCTATAAAAAAATGCATCAAAACAGAAGGGGGTTAAGGTGAGGCTGGTTGTGGAAGGACTGTGGGGACCATCGGGGAAGGCTTCTCTGAGAAAGTGGGTCAGGATCTAAAGGAAGTGAGGGAGAGAACAGTGCTGTTACCAGGGAAAGGAGCTTTCAGTAAAACTTACAGCAAGAAGGAAGACCCGAAGGCATGATTAGGGCTGGTGTGTTCCAGGAAGAGCAAAGAGGCCTCTGTGATTGTAGGGCCAGTAGCCTAGAGTAAGGTGGGAGAGTCAGGGAGTGGAGATAAGATTATGTTCTTATAGGCCATTATAAGACTCTGGCTTTTCCTCTGCATCAAACTGTAATGATTTGAGTGGAAAAAAAAGTTTTAAGAGTATCTCTGACAACTGTACTGAGACTGCAGGAAAAGATGGAAGCAGTAAGACCCAGTAAAAGGTTATTGTAATAATCCAGGTAAAAGGTGATGGTGGCTGAGGCCAAAGGTTAGCATGGAGGTGGTGAAAAGTGGGTTGAATTCAAAATATGCTTTGACAGTGGAGCCAGCAAGATTGGCTGGTGAATTGCAATGCAGAGCATGAGAAAAATAGAGGCATCAAGATGGCTCCAATATATTTAGCTTGAACAATTGGAAGAATGCCCAAATGACCAACGTAACCACTATGTTCAAAACTTTGCTTGTCATCTCCTTCAAATCACTCCTTAGCTTTCTTAATTTTAGTTAATAACACCAGCATTCCCTGTAATTCTGAAGACTTCAGAGCCGTCTTTAAGTCTCCCTTAACATTTCTCCTCCAGCTTGCCTCCCTCTGAGCCTTTCTTCATGTTATTCTCCACTTTGTGAATGTCGTTTCTGATGCTGTCTTTGCACACTGAAGTATTATCCATTCTTCAAGGTATCTCTGATGCTCTTGCCTTCCTTGATCTTGTCAGCTGGATTTCACTTCTCTCCTCCTTTCTTGTCATAGAAGAGGAACAAAAATATTTTTTTGAATATTTATTTTCCCAAATAGGACTTTGGCAATAGATGGATAGCTGAATGGATAATTCATCAATCTTTGCTGTGTTCAAGAACTGCATAGTCCTGGGGAAAATTTGGAACCCTCATCAAACCCAGATTTCCAGTGAAGTAGATTGCAGCCAGCACCTATACCCAATGGGTAGGTGTGTTTGAGGGGGGTGGACAAGAGAGGGTTGAGTGCAAGACTATGAAAGGAAGGAATGTGCTTTCTGGGCTTCATCAGTGGTGACATTGTAGTCCAGACATCATGGGCTTTGGTAGCAGACTAATTCACGTTGTTCACATGTGGCTCTCCTACTTGTGTTTGTGACCTTGAGAACATTATGCTATCTATCCTCCATTTCCTTATCTGTAAACTGAGAGAATTAACACTTATTTCTAGATGGCGGTGAGAATTAAATAAGACAATGCACATAAAGGTGTATTTCACAGTACTGGAACGGTTATAGCAGGTGCTCAATATACATAAATTCCTCTCCCCCTCTGTGAGTCATAGGTCAATTACTCCCAGCAGTAAATTAAGCTCTCAGGAAGATGAATGGACTCACCCATGCCTCTGTGAGGTGCTTTAGTCTCTGGCAACAATAATGCATTTTTCTGATGGCCTAAAAGTGTTAGTGTTGCTTTCTGTAATGCTACCTAGAAGTGATTTGGACCCTGGAGAGAATATGCCTCTTTGAGTTGCAATCTCCTTATTTTTCAATGGGATCATTGTACCATACTTTCTGATTGGAACTAATCATCCCTGTGGAAATTGCATGACTTAAGGGTTTCTCCTTAAGAGAATTGAATTTTCCGTGCAGTTGACATTGCGTTGCAGCTATAGAATTTAGCAGGAACCATTTCCAGTTCTTTTGCCATTCTAAGGATGCAAGATCAGCAGTTACATTCTCTTATCAAAAGCCTACACCCTACTGACCTTCTGTAAGTCACTGCTTTTTGAATGATGGAATGAAATATACATGCAACCGGTCTGAGTCATGATGGATATTTTCTGGGAGATAGTCATAAATTAAACCTTCCTGACACATCAGGGAATCTGTAATGTAATACCTTCTCCCAGGGAGAGAAGAGACTGAGAATGACCCTTTTTCTTTACTTCTCTCTACAAGGTGTGTATTTCTCTCTGGTAACACAGAGGCTGACAGCATTTAAAGATAGATAAGTTATATTCATCATGTATTCAATTTTCAAATAAGAGAAGAGTATATTGAAAATCATAAAATTATAATAACATCATGATATCTTAAAATGTTATGGTGTATTTTGCCATAGGAATTTAGATGTTTTCACATAAATTCTCCCCTTCATCACTTTTGTCCATGTTGAAGTCTTGTTGGTAGAAAATGCAAATAAAAAATTTAAGGTATTTTATGGACATTCTGTTAATATATCTATGTCTTCCAAAAATCTAATATTTTTCCAAGTTCAACACAGTACAATTTTGGTAGTAGAATTTAAAAGATTATTTGGGCAAATGACCTTATCTGGCCCACTTCCTTTCTTTGCTTTATTGATAGAGTAACTATTACTTACATGTGTATACACTTTAGTGTTTGCAAAGACATTTTACAACTATAATATTTCATTTAGTTTCGTTTCAGTCATGACAGATATTTTCTCAGTTTTTCATATGGACATTTGGGGCACAATGAAATTCAGTGATTTGCTCAAGCTCCCAGAAACAGATCATGTCACTCCTAAATCCTAGTATTTTAACGAATTTTATCCCCATTTTGCAAATGGTAATGTCAAGGCACTGAACTAAAGTTAAATGTTCAAGATCACAGACTTATTAAATGCTGAAGTTTAAAATAGGAAATGGGAGGAAGAAAGAAGCCAAATTTGGTGTTCATCTATTATGTACAGACATATTCCATGAATTATCCCTTTTAATCCCCAGGATAACACCGTATTGCCTCAAATCCTTTGGAAGTATGGTAAGATATAAACAGTTGTACAAGTTTCAAAAAATGAAGAAATACACAATTATCCCAAAGAGGTTGATATTACTGACTCTTTTGTTATTATTATTTCATCTTAGATGATGAAACCACAACTTGGTGAAGCTAAGCAACTTTCCCAGGGTCCAGCATCTGGAAAGGATAATCATAAAATCAAAATGTATCCCATGTCAGGCTGACTCCAGAACCTGGGTTTCTGTCTTTGGTCAGTCCTCCCTGTCTTAAGGGCAAGTGAGCCAAATTTTGATCTTCCTGTCTAAGGAGATGTTGATGATAGAGTCAAAATAAACTATTCTTTATCACCATCTAAAAGTTTTTCCATTTTGAGTTCATTTTCTTGGCCTACAGAATGGTAAAACAAACAAACAAACAAACAAAAAAACAATGTAGAACCCATAATCATTCTATATTCTAAAAAGTCTCTAAACTAAACTAAACAAATACAATGCTTCATCCACATATGAATTCCCAATTCACACATTTGTGCAAATAGTCTTGTGCTTAATGACATAGAAATTAATTTTAAAGTGTTTTCTTGAATTCATGGGTGAATTTGTCATTTTATGTATTTTTTTAAATCAATAGAAACTAAAAACTCACAATCATAATATTGGCAACTTTTTTCACATTGAAAAGGCATCTTTTACAAGAAAAGATTAGGATTCCTTGATATAAGGGAAGTCTGGAATAGAGGCCAAAGAGATGTTATTCTTGGATATTGACAAATATCTGATGACTTGCAACCTATGCATTGTCAAACTCTCCGTCTCTCTCTCTCCCTCTCATATCTGTCTCTCTCTCTCTATCATCTATTTAAAAATTTTTATAGCTACATATTTAATGTGTATTATTTTCCTTAAACTCATTTTTGTAAGCATTATTTTGTTCTAAGAGCAGCTTTTAGCTTTTTCAACTTTTTTTATATTAAAAATTTCAAATGTATTTTAAAAATTGATAGTTTAATGAACGTCTGTGTACTCTTCACCTCGATTCACCAATTGTTGACCTTTGGATCAATTTTTCCTCTGTGTGTGCATTATTAATCTTTATTCTGAAATATTTGAAGCATACAGACATGGTCATATGTCAACCCTAAATACTTTAGCATGTAATACCTAAGAATAAAGAATTTCACCTTCATAACCACAGAACCATAATGAGCTAAGAAAATCAACAGATTCAATAATATCAACTAATATGAAGTCCATATATCAATTTTCCTGTATATTCTCACAAATATCTTTTATGTCTCTTGTTAAATCCAGGATCCAGTCAAGATTTATCTACCATCTTTAGTTATTATGCTTCTTATTCTATTAAAACCAAGAACATTCTCTCCACCTTCTAATAGTTTTTCATGACATCAACTGTTTCAAGAGAGGCCAGGCTAGTTATCTTATAGAATGTGCTATATTCTAGCTTTGACTGATCAAATTCAGATTAAACATTTTTGGCAAAAATATTTCATTATTATTAATAATATAAGGTTGTTAATATTCATTTCATAATAAATATTCATTATTAATATTAATAGTGTATTTCTCAGTAAGTTGTGCTTCAGTGGAAAACTGTGCATTGTGTAGAGGAATCCCTCTGGGTTATCTGACTCTGATTCTACAGAATCTTTCTTAAAATCCTGTAAATTGTAGATAACTAATAGCAGTGCAACCTAACTCTTGTCTATAGATATACACATTCTATCCTGTGCTATTCAGGTTCAGTTGACTTGGCTTTTCTCCTCCTTTCAGTCTCCCAGTGGATAAACCAGCTTTGCCTCTCTTTGCACATTGATTTCAATAATCCTGATCTCTCAATGTGTCTGTTCCTTGAATTCTCTTTTGATTCAGTTGTAATAGCTGCCTGGTTCTCTCACTGATTCGTGAGTTAATTAAAAATTTTTAATAAATTTATTTTATATCTGTATGAGTCATAATTTGGTCTTTAAAAAAATTATCCTTTAACAATCACATCAAGAGTTACATGATGTCAATTTTGTTTTTTTTTTAATATTGGTGATGCTAAGTTTGATCAATGGTTAAGTTGTTCTTTTATTATAGAGAGACGTTTTTCCCTTGTAATTAAGTAATCAGTAGGATAACCCTTTATCATGTGAATATCCTGTTCTTCAAAATCATTCACCCAAGGATCACCACCGATAATCCTTTCTTGAATCACTTGTTGCATTGGGCCGGGGAGGGAGTGGGGATCAATTTTTTAAATAGTATAATTGTTTCTGCTTTTATTTGACATTCTTCTTTAAAAAGAATTTCCTTTCTTTCTTCCTCCCATCCTCTCTCCCCTCCCCGCAGAACTATGAACTATCACTAGAGACTTTTTAATGAAAATATTCAACGTGTTATAATTTTTCCTTAATGCTCAAATTGTCAAACATTTAGCCATTCAGTGTTCCTTGCTGCTGGATCTCTGTCTTTTGACGTAACACTGTTAGTCTTTGAGAACTTTCCTTGCTCTCAGGCACAACAGGATGTTCCAGGCTCATGTTGTACTTTGCCTCCCTCACTCTTGATGTAAACTATTTCTCTCAGAATCCTTGATTCCTTTTAGTGGGGAATGATAAAGTAATGCAAGTTTGTTATGGAAAATGTGGTAGGTTCTGATAAGCATAAATGTTGTTTGAAATGAAAATCTACTGAGAGTAATTGATGTTGGTTATTTTGATGGAGCAAGGGTATATATCACTCTCCTCTTCCTAGTGGCTTCTGATGGCAATTAGAATAGAATCTGAACTCCTCACCGTGACATACCCAGCCCTACCAGATCTGGCCCCTGCCTGTTTTCCAACTCATGTGTGACTTTTTGCTCACCATGCTATAGCACACTGATCTTCTTTCTGTTCTTGAGCACTGCTAGCTCATCCCTTCTACTCTTGCAGTTGCTATTCCCTCTCCCTGGATGTCTTGTCCCCAGTTTTCCCCACAGATGGCCCCTTCTTCTCATTTCTGAGTCAGCTCAAATACAGCCTTCTCAGAGAAGCTTTCTGGAACAATGGGGCTAAGGCAGTTTCCCTCCTCCAACCCTGGTCCCTCTCCACTATGACACTGTTTCTCTTTCAGGTCACTGTTGGAAATTATTCATTTTTGCTTGATTTTCCCTGTCCTCCAATTAGGATATAAGGTCCATCAGAGTGAGGGCTATTAACCTTATCCGTCCTATTTACTGCTGAGTGCTCGGCACTTAGAACACTTTGTGGCACATGGTAAGTAGGGTTTGATAAACCCGTGTTGAATGAATGGATGTCCTCCCTCAGGAAACTGGAGCAGGGTTGGGAGGTGGAGGCAGAATTAGACAGCACTCTTTTGCTTAGTTTTGGCTTGAAGGGGATGGAACAAATAAAAGATAGCTTTCAAGGGACAGAGCACAGACAGATACTAGGGAATTATAATGGAAAAACTCAGTTTTGCATCTTCCTAGGTAGGGAAAAACTCAGTTCTTCCCTGTGAAAAGCTCAGTTCCTCTTCTCTGTGAGTTTCCTTTACTACTCACACAAAACACTTCACTCCTGGTTCTTTTGGTCATCCAATGTTTGGAGGTTTTTTCCCACACAAACAAGCAATTCTTGGGCACCAGCTAGGTGTCCTACAATTTATCTTAATTCTCCCAAGTTAAGGACTCAGTCCCACAAGACTACCCTCCCCCAACACATACATTTCAGATGCCAGTCTCAAGCCCAGGTTATCACCTGTGCTTCTGACCAACCAGCTATAGATTGGAGGTTCCAACAACCGCTTCCTTGGGTTTGATTAACTTGCTAGAGCAGCTCACAGAACTCAGAGAAACACTGACTTACATTTACCAGTTTGTTAAGGATATGATAAAGGATACAGATGGACATCCAGATGGAAGAGATGCATAGAGCAAGGTATATAGGAAGAGGTGCGGAGCTTCCATGCCCTGTCCAGACGCACCACTCTCCCAGCACCTCCATGTGTTCACCGACCCAGAAGCTCTCTGAACCTCATACTTTTGGTATTTAATGGAGACTTCATCATGTAGACATGATTGATCATTAACTTCTTTTTTAGCTCTTCTCCCTTCTTAAGAGAAGGGGTCAGGGGCAAAGATGAAAATTCCAAACTTCTCATCATGGCTTGGTCTTTCTGGTGACCAGCTCTCATCCAGGAACCATCCAGGAGCCCACCCAGAGTCACCTTATTAGAGCAAAAGACACTTCCATCACCCAGGAAATTACAAGGGTTTCAGGAGCCCTGTGTCAGGAACGGGGGTCAAACACCAAATATTAGAACAAAAGATGTTCCTAGTGCTCTCATCACTTAGGAAATTTCAAGGGTTTCAGGAGCTCTGTGCCAGGAACTGGGGGCAGAGACCAATATATGTTTTTCCCATTATCTCATAGGAATTCAAGAGCAATCAGCAACACACCTAGTAATATCTTTTGAGGAGTAAAATGTAGTAATCTTTTTTTAATTGAGATATAATTGACATATAGCATGTAAGTTTAAGGTGTACAATATATTGATTGGGTACATTTATATTGCAATATGATTGATCTTGTAGCATTAGCTAAAACCTCTGTGAAATCACATAATTATTTCCTCTAGTGGTAGGAAAAATTAAGATCTAATCTCTTAGTAAATTTAATGTTTATAATACAGTTTTGTTTTCTGTGGTCCCTGTACTGTGTATTAGATCTCCAGGACTTACTTATCTACCAGTTGCCAGTATAAACCCTTAAAAAACATCTCCCCAATTCCCCCACCCCCCAACCCCTTGTTACCACCATTCTATTCTCTGTTTCTTTGATTTCAGCTTTTTTTAGATTCCACATATAAGTGATATCATACAGTATTTGTCTTTCTCTGACTTATCTCACTTAGCATCATGTCCTTAAGGTCCATCCATGTTGCAAATGGCAGGATTTCCTTTTTACTGTGGCTGAAAAGTATTCCTTTGTATATATATATCACCTCTTCTTGATCTGCTCACTCACTGATGGATGCTTAGGTTGTTTCCATATTTGGCTGTTGTGAATAATGCTGCAATAAACATGAAAGTACACGTATCTCTTTGGTAACATGTTTTCATTTCCTGTGGATATATATATAGCAATCTCAACAAAGAGAATAAAGAGTCTATATTTAGAGAGCTTGATGGCATTTATGCTTATTATGATTTATTTACATTTTTTCTTTATGCTTGCCCTACTCTTGAGTAACATTATTTTAGTCATTTAATACTGTTCACGAGTGTTAAGAGAATCAAAGGAAAGGATCCCCTACTCCCAAAATTAGGCCAGGACATTAAAGGTAAAGAAATTGACCCTGGAACCAAAAAGTTCATAGAAATAATCAGATCATTAGAAAAGCAAAGAAAATATGAAACTTGGGAGGAAAAATGTCAGAATTACTGTTTTAAAGATTCTCCTTCTATTTGAAATAATGCAAGTTCTATTTTATTTATGACAGTAATTCCATAGCATTGAACAAATAGGAAAATTTTGAGGTATGTTTCTATTTTTTCTCTTCCCAAAACCAACTTGTTACATGACCAAAGATTCTACC
The DNA here is from genome assembly GCF_037783145.1 of Equus przewalskii. Lineage (NCBI taxonomy): Eukaryota > Metazoa > Chordata > Mammalia > Perissodactyla > Equidae > Equus > Equus przewalskii. The sequence goes on along the minus strand of NC_091838.1, from coordinate 69,729,834 downwards.
TTCTGTAAGGTAATAAATAAAATTAGTCCTTCAGTTTTCAAAATTATATTGACATTCAAATTTCTCATCATACAGTAGATTAAGATTCAAGAACAATATGTAAGTTCTTACTTGAATTAAAACAGAAGGTTTTATTAAAATAAATGTATGGATTGCCTAAAAAATGGAAACATTTAGTAGAAGCACACCTAATGTGCTCCATTTTCTTTGTTACAATGGTTATGAGACATCGGTTAATTTTTATGAAAATACATAAATGGTAAATGTGAATAAGAAATATCCATGGTCAATGGATCTTAGGAAATAGATAAGAATGAAGAATTATATGTTATATTATTTTTGCAGAAATGTTAGGTTAGTAGAAAAAACCTTTTTTCTTTTGAAACCAAACATAAAATGAGAAGAAATTTGTGAGTTTTAAGAAAAAACACTCAACTCCTCAGTTCTGATGAATTTGTTTCAGGATCTCTGTATTTTCCCCAGAAGACAATTTTTCCAATTCTATCACCAGTATGACTCCCGTGTTTTAGCACATTAGAAAAAACCCCCAGTTCAAAAGGAAAATGACGAATGACACAAAGCACTACTCCTCAAGGCTTTTCAAACATGGAACAGACACTGTGGGGTTTGGCGTGCCTCTATTCCCCCCTACTCCTACCCACAAACTTGCCTTATATGAAAAGAAGCAACAGGACATTATTCTGGTTTTGCATTTCTGGCCAATTTCTATCAAGTTGGTACTTTGCTGTTTGATTCAGTCACCAAGGATTCTTCTCAGAACCTACCCAATCGACAGAGAAAAAGGCAAAGAAACATCCCACTGAAAGCCAGACGTTTTGATAAGATTTGTTCAATAATGTTTTTCAAGTCAACGCAATCACTTTCAGAAAGACCCTATACCCTGAACCTCCAAAGGCCTCAGGCCCACAGCCTGGTAACTCCCTTGAATGCTAAACAATTATTAGAACATCTTCTTTAAACTAATAATAAAAAGACCTGGAATGACTTCCCCAGCACTAGTGAGAGAGAGATATCTTTATATTCCCACAGAGAGTGTACTCATCATTAGTAATACAAAAGAAAGTTTGGGGTAAGGGGGTGATTTTAGCTTTAATTTTAGGTGATGGAAGAAGTGAGAAGCTTTAAATATCTATTTAATTCCATCAGCATTTCATAGTGTTGGTTTTTAAGGAAATACAGATTTTTAAGGATAGGAGACAAATGGAATAGGAGTAAGGATTCTGACTCAATGGACCCCTATCTTTCCACATTTGCATAGCAATTTACAGCAATGGATACAGTTCCCCAGCAATGGGATTCAACGGTGTTTAGGCATCAAAAGTCACCACCCTAAGAAAGTTATTATTTCTGGTAGAAGCAGAGGCTCTAATTCCTTGATTGTGCCATAATCAAGGAGGAACTGAAAATATTAGACCTCAATTTATATTTTACTAACCAAGCAGAAAAAGCTGTAAAAATCAGTACATGATCCCTTAAAATCTATTTGGACAACCAGGCGTGACCACGTTTTTCCCAGTTTGGTTGACCTGTTTTAATACTTCCTTCCATACCCTCTTAGAAACATTGCCTCATCTGCATCTTAAGATCTGTAGGGGCATCCATCCTATGAAGAATATGAAGATAGCTGAGCTCGTAAGGACAGTTGTAAGCAGAGGAAGAGAGGGGATAAATTCAAAGTCTTTAGTGTGACCACTACATGGTCAACTAGTTTGTTGCAGTTGTTGGACAGAAATTGCACAGAAACAATAAAAAATTGTTTTGAGTTTCTTTACCAGTGCACGTAACAGCTCATTTTTGAGAACAAGTTAGAGTGGGTGTTTGCCTTAACCATGTTCCAATCTGCACATCCATGGAAATAGGGCGTGATAGCCCAAGCCCTGTTACTTGTCAGAACCCCCTCTGGTCACCTATTCTTTGTAGAATTCTTAGTCATATTTCTCTGTGTTTCTTTTTCTCTCACCCAATTTCTGAGTTTTCTTCTCTTTCAAACCTTTCTTCTACACCTACTGGAATCACTATACTATTGTGAGTCATCAAACTTCCATTTGATATTCACTATAGTTCTTGACCTTAGCTGACACCTGGCTGATCTCTGAGGGTGTTGTCACCCCTGTCCTCCTTTCAAGGAAAGGCTTCTCATTCTGTCACACATCATGTAGCAGGCTGCCTATAATATGGTCCTTGATGACCCCTCCCTCCTAGAATTCACACACTTGTGTAATCCCCCCTCTTTGAGTAGGCTGGCCTAGTGACTTACTTCTAGCCAATAGAATATGGCAAAGGTGATGGGTGTCACTTTCAGCATTAGGTTACAAGATTGTGAGTCTCATCTTGCTAGCAGACCCTCTTGTTTTGGATTTGATGAAGCAAATTGCCATGTTGGAGGGACACACATGGCAGGAAACTTAGGGTATATTCCAATTAGAGTCAGCTAGGAACTGAGGCCCTCAATCCAATAGACATTGAGGAACTAAAATTCTATCAACAACCACCTGAGCTTGGAAGTAAATCCTTCCCCAACTGAGCCTTCAGGTGGGACCTCAGCGTTGACTGACATCTTGATTGCAGCCTTGTCAGATACTCTAAAGCTGAGGACCTAGCTAACCTGTGCCTAGATTCCTGACCCACAAAAGCTGTGAGGTAGTAAATGTGTGTTAAGTGCTAAGTGTGAGGTCTGACATCTTTCTTGTTCAATGATAAAGCTTCTTAGATAGCTACTCTTCTGGTCTTATGAGAAAATCCCTAATTCTTTCACTGTTGTCTCACTCAGCCCTCTATCTTCTATCCCTTCTCTTTACTGTTATCTCTTGACTTCTCCTTTAATAAAGATTTTGGAAACTGACTAAACATATCCTCTCCTACTTAAAGGCAGCCATTATCCTGGTAAGTTGAACCTCAAAATGGATGACATAGTCAACACCCTTGCTTTCTACTTCTTTTTTCTCCTCTGCAAAGATTTTATTATTCAGTACACTTTAACCAAAAGAAAACTGGGTTTTCTTTTTTATTTAAAATGGGACCACTCTTGAAACTTGAACCTTCCAATCTCTATTCAGAGCACCCTATTCTTCTAGTGTGAGTGTGTGTGTGTGTGTGTTTACTCATCTACTCCTACTAACCCTATTGTTCAACCACACTGAGATCTCTTCTCCAGAGATTACTTCACTTCCTCTTATCTGCTCTCTCCTGCCTTTATATAGTGAAGCAGTCAACACGTGGAGTTAATATCAGAGAGACCTGAGTTAGAGTATCAGCTGTTACTTGCTGCTGAGAGACTACAGGTGGTTTATTTAACCTTGCTAAAATTCAATTTTCTTATCTGTAAAACAGAGATAGTAATATTTTATATCCTAGAATATTTGAGAGTATTAGAACATGATAATATATGTGAAGCACTTAGCACAGTGCTTGGCACCTCATAGATATCTAATAAATATTACCAATTAATATGTTTTTTTATTTTTGAGGAAGATTAGCCCTGAGCTAACATCTGCTGCCAGTCCTCCTCTTTTTGCTGGGGAAGACTGGCCCTGAGCTAACATCCCTGCCCATCTTCCTCTACTTTATATGTGGGATGCCTGCCACAGCATGGCTTGACAAGCAGTGCCATGTCCGCACCCGGGATCTGAACCAGCGAACCCCGGGCCGCCGAAGTGGAACGTGCGAACTTAACTGCTGCACCACCAGGCCGGCCCCTTAATATGTTATTTTATAGAACTTGGACTTGATTAAATGAACCACTTAAAAAATAAAAACAGACAATATCTGAGAACCCCTTGCTCGATTATATGCCTGTCATTCTTGCCTAGGGAAGCAGTTCAACGTCCTAAATTCTCTGTACATGGACTCGAGTTGCATAGAAATGTTGGGGGAAAATCACATGAACCTGAAGATTGGTGTCCCAGTAAATGTTTTGTCCCTAGGCTTCTGCTGGGCCATAAAAGACGCCTCAAAATGCTTCTCTCTTCCCCTAGTTAGATCTTAGTTTTGGTTCCAATAATCTTGATTTTAATGGCAAAAATCATCTTTCTGTAGTGGCCAAAAACATCTTTTAAAAGACTTGAGAATTTTTGTCTCATTTGTTTTATTTACATTTTTATATAAATATAAATGCATTGTGTTATTTTCAGTGGCAATCTCTAGGCCTCTCATTATTTTCTTAGTATGGGGGAGGGGGAGTGGGAGTGGAAATCCATCAGAAATTAACCTTGTAACCAAAGAGTTTAAAAGCTTTACATAGAATTTATGATTTTTTTTCATATACAGCTAGCAGAGTTGTCTTTATTTTCTGCTTTTGAATGTTCATGCTGTCAAAGAGCATAGTGATGGAGAGACATAGATAAAAGCTCAGAGGTTATATGAGCATGAACACTAACATTTTAACATTATATCTTAGAAATATAGCATTGAAGGTTTAAACAATGCTATCAGAATCTCAAGCAAAATTAGATGAGAGTTACTTTCCATTCAGATGCCCACACCAATCTGAGAGAACCCGGCTTGGCTTTTACTTGCTATTAGCCAATCTTGGGCAAGCATAGTATAAACAAATGTGAGTTATTCAAAACTACTTAAAGGTAATGTAATTAAAAGTTACTTTGAAGAATCCCTAGAAATGTGTGATTTGGGTTTAAAACAAAAGTTGAGGGAATGTTTTATCTGTGAGATTAGAATATGTGATCATGCAATGTGGACAGATTGAAATACAGGAGGATTCTATGGGCATGAAAATTCCAACCCTAGGAGTAAGATGGTTCTTCTCTGGACTCTTCACTTCCTTGGGAGCTTCAGGGCCCTCTGAGCTCTCCAACTTGGCTGCTGGGAGACTGGAACATTGGACAGCAGCCTAGGCCTACTCTGTAATGCCAAGCAATATTTCAGTGTTTCAGAAAAGGATTTCAATTGATATTGCCAAGTGGAGCCTTTCATTGGGACTTCTCATGGCTTGAGAAAATGGCAAGAGGCCCTTGGGGGAAAGAGGTCAAGTCTGCCTCTTCTTGCTTCCACTACATTTGAGATGAAATGAAGATGTCCTCTTGTGTAGACCAGTTTTGAGCCGAGCAGGAATGTGTGAAGGAAGTACTGTACTTGCAGGAGGAGAAAGAAGAGTGCAGAAGGAGAAGCCAGTAGAACATTTAGAGAAAACTCTTCCTACAAAGGTCGTTGCAAGGTAACGAAGGACAGAAGGTGTTGGTCTGCAAATTTTTCCAATTCAGAGAGGTTGGGATCTTATGTGAAATGTCTTTGTGTAGGTTTCTGTAAATGACTTTTCTTATTGCTTTTCTGTGCTTAGTAATGTAATGTAAAATAGCATTTTTGTTGAGGTGTCATCCTGGCCCTTTGGAAAATGGACTAAAAAAGAGGAGAATCACATTTGAGTTTGAAGTAAACCTGCTGGAAAGCGTAGCTGCCACTTTTCAATTCTTCCTTCTGATTACTCTGGTTTTTGTCAATTTCTTTGAAATAGTGTGCTAAGCATTCTCATCATCCAAAAAACATCCTTCATAAATGATGGCTGTAAATGAGTAGATTTATTGTGACCCATTATGTCCCATTTCGTTTAAATTTACTATCCTTGTATGAAATGGACAGGAAAAAAAATCCTTCCTTAAAAATACTAGCATAAAGCCCTTCCTCTTAGAAATGGATAGAATTTAAAAGGCTTATGTCTTGAAAACTATCTTGAACTTGAACAGATGAGGCAGTACTAGTTGGTTGATTGTATACTTTCTTCTTAATACATTTTGGAAAATAAATGGCTTTCTTATTTTATTTTCTATTTATGTATTGAACTTGTTTGCCTTCATTGAGAATGGAGAGAGTTAGGTCTTCTGATTCACAAGCCCTTGTTAAGCAGAGAAAAACTGGTAATCATTGCTCCTTGTCTTCCTGAAAGCCAATATTTGGGACTCATTTTAATGACAGTTTTGCCTCAATAAGTTCATTTAAAAATCACTCTTGAAAGATGAGGTCTGAGCTATCACCCAGAGGAGGCATGAGAGTAAAAAGAGTTCATCCAAAAGGCACAGTTAAAAAAAATTGACAGGGACTACATCAAACTAAAAAGCTTCTGCACAGTAAAGGAAACCATCAACAAAATGAAAAGACAACTGAATGATTGGGAGAAGATATTTGCAAACCATACTCAGATAAGGGGTTAATATCCAAAATATACAAAGAACTCATACATCTCAACAACAAAAAAAACAGTAACCCAATTAAAAAATGAGCAAAAGATATGAACAGAGATTTCTCCAAAGAAAATATATAGATGGCCAACAGGCACATGAAAAGATGTTCAACATCATTAACTATCAGGGAAATGCAAATCAAAACTATAATGAGATATCATCTCTCTCTGGTCAGAATGGCTATAATTAACAAGACAGGAAAACAACAAGTGTTGGAGAGGATGTTCAGAGAAGGGAACCCTCGTACACTGCTGGTGGGAGTGCAAACTGGTGCAGCCACTATGGAAAACAGTATGGAGACTTCTCAGAAAATTCAGAATAGATCTACCATATGATCCAGCTATTCCACTGCCAAGTATCTATCCAAAAAACTTAAAAGCACTAATGCATAAAGATACATGCACCCCTATGTTCATCGCAGGATTATTCACAATAGCCAAGACTTGGAAGCAACATAGGTGCCCATCAAGGGACAAATGAATAAACATGTGGTACATATACACAATGGAATACTATTCAGCCATAAGAAATTATGAAATCTGGCCATTTGTGACAACATGGATGGACCTTGAGGGTATTATGCTAAGTGAAATGTCAGAGGAAGAAAGCCAAATACCATATGGTCTCACTCATAAGTAGAAGATAAAAACAATGGCAAGCAAACACATAGCAACAGAGATTGGATTGGCGGCTACCATAGAGGAAGAGGGGAGGGAGGAGGGCAAAAGGGATGATTGGGCACACGTGTGGTCATGGATTGTGATCAGTCTTTGGGTGGTGAACATGTTGTAATCTACGCAGAAATAGAAATATATTGTGATGTACACCTGAAAGTTATACAATGTTATAATCCAATGTTACTGCAATAAAAAATAAATAAATAAATGACAAAAATGTTAAATAGATACATGTTAACGTTATTCAAACAAAGTGTTAGATGCGTTTTAGGGTCTACTATGTAATAAATTTTGGTAATTACTACATTTGCACTTAAAAAGAATGTATAGTCATTGTTGAAGTGTCCTTTACACATCTGTTTGAGAAAGTTTGCTAAACATGCTGTTCAAATATTCTATGCTTTCATTGATTTTTAAACTTTTCTAAAAAACAGCTTTATTGAGATATAATTGCTATACAACGCGCTGCACATATCTAATGTATACAATTTTATGAGTTTGGACATATGCATAGCCCTGTGAAGCCAACACAACCATCAAGGTAATGAACATATCCTTCACCTCTGAAAGTTTCCTTGTGTCTCTTTGGTATTTTTGTTGTTTTGTTGTAAGAACACTTAACATGAGCTCTACCTTCTTACTACATTTTTGAGCGCACCATACAGTATTGCTAACTGTAGGACTACGTTGCACGGCAGATCACTAGAACTTAATCATCTCGCATAACCAAAACTTCATGCCCACTGAACAATTTTCCATTTCCCCCTTCCCAAGCCCCTGGCAACTATTGTTCTACATTCTATACTCTACTTGTATGAATTTGAAAACACTATGAAAGGTCCTCAAAAAATTAAAAATAGAACTATATGATCCAACAATGCCATTTCTGGGAATGTAGCCAAAAGAATTGAAATCAAGATCTTGAAGAGACTTGTGAATTCCCACTTTCACTGCAGCATTATGCACATTAACCAAGATGTGGAAACAACCCAAATGTCCGTCAACAGATGAATGGATAAAGAAAATGTGGGCTATTTATACCATGGAATATTATCCAGCCTTAAAAAAGAAGGAAATCCTACCATTTGTGATGACATGGATGAACCTAGAAGACATTATGTTAAGTGAAACGAGCCTGTCACAGAAGGACAAATACTGAGTGATTGCACTTGTATGAGGTATTTAAAATAGTCCGACTTTTACTGATTCTGTAAAATCTACTGCTGTTTTTCCTACTGCTCAGTGAGAAAGGTGTGTCAAAATCTCCCACTCTGTGGATTCGTCTCTTTCTCCTTTGATTTCTGTCAGGGTTTATGTATTTTGAGATTATGTTATTTAGTGACTACAGATTTAGGATTGTTACGTCATCCTTTTGGAATGACCCATTGATTATTGCGAAATGTCATTATTGCTAGAAATCCTTCTTCCCTTAGTGTCTACCTTGACAGGTTGCAATATAGCCATGCTAGTGACTAGTTTTACTTAGTATTTGTGCAATGTTTATTTTTCCATCCTCTTACTTTCAGCCTGTCTGTGGGTGCATATTATTTAAGATGTCTTTCTTGCAAGTAGCATATAGATGAGCTTCCACTTTTCATCCAATCTGACAGTCTTCTCCCTTAAATTGGAGCATTCTATGTATAATTTAATTTTTAGGATATAAAGCAAAATTGCATTTATAATTTATAATTTAATATAATATTGCCTTGCATCTTATTATTTACTTTCTACCTATTCGATCTTTCTTCTCTCTTAACTTCTTTAGAATTAATCAAGTTGTTTTAAAATTCTACTTCTTCATTAGCTAGTAGGCTATAAATTATTTTACTATTATATTTAGTGGTTATTCTAGAGATTCTAGAATATATGCTTGACTTATTAGACTATAATTCAAATAAGTTTATACTTTACCACATCCCGAACAATGCAAGTTCTCAATAACACTTGAACTCCATTCAACTTCTGTTATAGGCAGAATGTTTGTGCCTGCCCCCAATTTGTATGTAGAAGCTGTAGCCCCTCAATGTGATGGTATTAGGAGCTGGGGCCTTTCGGAGGTAATTAGGTTTAGATGAGGTCATGAGAGTGGGGCCCCCATGATAGGATTAGTGTCCTTATGAGAAGAGACCAGAGAGCCTGCTTTCTCTCTCTCTCTCTCTCTCACACACACACACACACAAACACACACACACTCTGCCATGTGAGGATACAGCAAGAAGACAACCTTCTCCAAGCCAGGAAAATAATTTGCACCAAGACCCCAATATTGCTGGCACCAAGATCTCAGACTTCCAGCCTTTAGAACTGTGACAAATAAATGTCTACTGTTTAAGCCACCCAGTCTATGGTATTTTGTTACAGCAGCCCGAGCTCACAAAGACACCCTCTGTCCATCATTTTTGCTATTGCTGCTATGCAATTTAGTTTTAAATATACACCTCTACCAGAGGGGAAAGGGGGAGGGAGGGGGGCAAAAGGGGTGACTATGCACACATGTGTGGGGATGGATTGTAACTAGTCTTTGGGTGGTGAACATGAGGTAATCCACACAGAATTTGAAATTCATTACAATATACATCTGAAAGTTAAATGATGTTATTATCCAATGATACTGCAATAAAAAAATAAATAAATTTAATAAAAATAAATACATAAATATACACCTCACAAGATATTGTTATAATTGTTTTATACAGTAAATATTCTTTTGGGCTTATTCACATGTTTACTCTTTTCAATGATCTCTATTCTTTCCTCAATTTCTGTTTCTCTCTGGAATCATTTTCCTTCTGCCCAAAAAACACATTTTATGTTCCTTTTAATCCATTTTTAAATTCTTGTAGAGCTTTTTTTATCTGAAAACATTTTTATTTTGCCTTCATTTTTAAAGGATATTTCACTGGGTATAAATTCTAGACTAATGGCCCTTTAAAGATGCCAAACTACTGTTATCTGACTTCCAGAGATTCTGTTGAAGTGTCTGATGTCTTACTTTTATTTCTTTGAAAGTAGGATATCATATTTTTTCCCCTCTAAATATTTTAAAGATGTCCTCTTTGTCTTTGGTATTTAGTAGTTTTACTGTGATGGGATAGGTACCATGTGTGGAGTTTCAAGACTCTATTGAGTCATTGGCTTGAGGGCATTTATGAGTTTTACAACATCCTTGGCCTGTGCCCCTTTGAATATTCTCGCTTCCATCCATTCTCTCTGTCACCACTTTATGGGACTCCACTTATGCATATTTTAGACCTTTTAACTGTCTCGTATATTTCTTATTCTCTTTTCTTTGCTGTGTTTTTTTATTTTCCTCTTTGTGATTCAGTCTGGATCAGGATTTCTCAACTTTGACATCTCAGAAATTTAGGATTAGATAATTTTTTTGTTGAGGGGGCGGGGCTATCCTGTGCTTTGTAAAAAGTATAGCAACACTTCTGGCCTCTATCCACTAGATGGCAGTAGCATCCCCCGCTCATGACAAGAATATCTCTGGACATTGCTAAATATTCCCCGGGGGCCAAAACGCTCCTCGGTGAGAACCACTTGGCTTACTTCACAGGTACATTTTAGAGTTAACACCTCACTTATAATTCTGGGTCAAACTGCCTTCCCTTGAGAGTCAGAAGGTTGTAGGTGAGCTTCAACTAGCAAGCTCTCTGGGATCTCTGTAAAGGCTTCTCTACAGAGGCCTTTCCTTCAAGACAAATGTCAATCTTGGGTAGATTTCCTTACTGAGAAGCACCCATTTCTCACTGGTTGCAATGCGTGGGGAAGAGGAAGGCCCCGAATAGAGCTGGCACACTTTAATCCAGATGTGGTACCCCAGGGAGCAGTGAGAACATCCTGGAGTATGTTCCTTGGTACTTTCCCTATCTCCCAAGTATTCAGAAGCCCCTCCAAACCTCTTCTCCCTTTTGGTTTCTCAGCGTTCTTCTGGGAATGCCACTCTGGGGAGATCAGACTTTCTGGGCCCTCCAGTGGAGAGGAAAATGTTAATAAGTGTGAGACATAGAATGAGCACAGGATGTGGGGTCAGGGAACTCTGTGGTGCCATTGAAACTTGCTGGAGGGCACTTAGTGCCACAGGTGTGCTGGTGCTGTAGGAGCCAGAGAGCGGAATTAGCACAGGGAAACTAGGGAGAGAAGTCCCTTCCTCCTGCAGTGTTCCTCCACAGCACTCTATTGATGAGGCTTAACTTTTGCCAACTAGCAAAGAAGAAATGTTTACAAGGTCCACCTCTGGTATCACAATCCAGGGCAACAACGTAGGGAGGATTTGGAGCTGAGAGATAACAAGCTGATAGCTGGCACAGGGGCTTTACCTTTTGTTTGGAAGGAGGGCAAGGGTAGAGAGATTTTTGATTACTATTTCAATTTTTGTTAATGTTTGACTATTGAGCGTATTTAATTTCCTCTTATTCCAATTTTGGCATTTAATCTTTTCCCAGGAATTTGTCATTTACAGTTAGGCTGTCAAATTTATTGTCAACTAATTTTCCAAATATTTCTTTAAAAATAATATATAAAATAGTATATTCTGTATGTATATATATAATCCATATTGACCTTTTTCATATGTATTGCTGTTAGTTTGCAAACTGGCCCCAGTACATGGAGGGCAGGGAGAGACTGAAAACAGAGGCAGACCACTCCAGATTGGTGGGTGGCAGGTTTAATAAGCAAGGGAACTTACCTAGGAGGCTTGCTGTAGGTGGACGCAAGACGAGTAGATGTCCTCACCCACCTGCCAGAATCTTAAGAGTTTATATAGAGACTTTAACTGGGTGCAGTCGCATATACCATCCAGATGATCTCAACAATACCTCACTCTCTCAAGGTTACGTCTTTGAATGGCTCCTTCTGTAGGAACAGCAGGTGAAAGTTATATTCCAAAGACAGAGGAGTGGGGAGGAGCCTCTAGTTGCCTGGGTCCGGCTCCCACAGGTTAACTGGCAATCATTTCCTCTCAGTGACCTCCTCCAACAATTAGAAAGGTTGTTAGTAATCACTGAAACAATTCATGTGCTTTCCTACATTCCCAGCCTCGTTATCATTTAGGGTGAGGACATGTGACTATTGGTTGGTCCAAACTAAAGAAAGGTGAGCAGAGTGTGATTTTCATATCAAGAAAGTTGAGAGCCAGTGTTCTTCATCCTTCTCTTCCTTCTTCTGCCATGGCTTCCATGGACCCCTGATCACTGCCTAGGGAGAGCCGGCCTGTGGATCGACTGACCAACAACTGTGATGTAAGCAAGAAATAAACATTTGTTGTGTTATGCCAATCAGATGTGGGGTTTTGTTATGTCAGCTATCCTTAATTACCCTGATTGGAAACAGCAATGCTTTTTATTTCTCTCTGTCTCCTTGATCAATTTTTCTGAGGGTTTACCTATGTTAGTAGCCTTTTCAAAAGAAAACTCAGCTTTTGGGTTAGTATAATAGAGTTGATAAAAGCACAAATTCTCAATCAAATCTCTACTCCTTATTAGCTTTGTGATCTTGGGAAGGTTATGTAATCTCTCTGTGCACAGCTTTGCTCATCGGGAAATTGAGAATGAATAATTTCACTTGTCTCTAAGGCCCAGTGTGAGGACTGAGCGAGTCAATACATGTAAGACACTTAGAACAGCCCTTTGCATCCAGTGTATGCTGTAAACACATTAGCTGTTATTGTTATCTATATTCTTTCCCTATTTTATTAATTGTTGTTATTATCGTCATTACTTCTTTCCTTCTTACTTCTTTGGATTTAGTCTCTTATTTTCTAATGTTTTGGGGAAGCTTTAGCTCACTTATTTATAACCTCTCTTAGCTTCTGATAGATATTTTTTAAGACAAATATGCCCCTCACAATACTGCCTTAGCTGGTTCCCAGAAATTTTGACATGGAGTGCCGTTATGCTCACTCAGCTATGAATTTAATACTTTCACTTACAAATTTCTCTTCAACCCCAGGGCCATATAGTTGTAGGCTTTTGGTTTGCAGATATTTGGGGTTCCTATAAGACTTTACATTTGGTTTTGATTTGTAGTTTTATTGAATGATAGTTGAAAACTCTCTAAGATATTGCTTCTTTGCCATTTATTGAGGCTTTTTTGTGACTCCGTACTTGACTGAATTGTGTGAATGTTTCGTGTGTGCTTGGGAAAGAAAAAGTGTGCTGACTGGGTATAAAGTTGTTTATGTATCTTTTGGTTCATAGTTATTAGTTATCATGTATATGAATGTTTTATTTGTTTCCTTGAGCTGTCTGTTTCTAGTACAAATGCTTCAAAATCTCTAACTACGACTACTGTTTTAACTATTTCTCCTCATAGTTGATCAATTGCTGTCAGAGATTATGTATATATGTTTATGTGCTAACATATTCGTTATTATTGTATTGTTTGTATCTTTTGTTCCTTTTATCAGCTCACGAATAACATCAACTTTTATTTATAATGATTTTTTGCTTTAAATTCTATTTAGTCTGAAATGTTGCCACAGCATATTTCTTTCAGCCACATTTGCATGGTATGTTATTTTTCACTCTATCCTTTTCATTCTAAGTGTGTTCAGTGTTGTGAATAAGGTTATGAATTGGTGAGAAGAAAACATATACATACCTGCTATAAGTACATGATTTATAAATGTATAAATCCCTTATTTATGTAATGAGAGTATCAGAATTTAATGGAGTGAACGTGGTAAAGCAGCCAAGAACAGGAGCATATCTTTGCATGACTGTTGCGTTGCTTTGTTTCATGTGGTGCACTGCAGCAAGAGACAGTTTCTGTGAAGCCTGTGTCCTGCCAGAGTTGAGTAAAATGCTAAATTTTTATTGTACCTCTGTCTTTTTAGTTCAGGCTGACAATGCAATTCCAGAATAGCTTATACTAAAAGTCATTTTTCCTTAGTTTATGAGAAGGCATATAAACATACAGTTTTCTTGATTCTTGAACTAAATTCAGCACCAGAGAGACCAGATCCTTATCAATACAGGGATGAGGATGGTGTCCTTGAATGATATGTTTACTTTCAGATTTCCAGTGTCCTGAAGAATCCTGCTTTCTTCAGACCGTTTTCTGGAAATAATTTATGGCCGGAGCTCGCTCTTAATATTAGTCAGGATGAGGCTATTCTCATATGTGGTTACAAATAAAAACCAAAGAGAATACAGCAATGATTTGTTACTTTTCACTTACATTGTAGTTTGATGTGGGAAACATGGGTCTTCTGCACCGTCCAACCCACAAGGTGATTCAGGGGTAAAGGCTGCTGCAAGAGCTGTAACACATGGGCTTCAGAGTTGATCCAGCAAGGGAAAGAAGCATCAGAGCGTCATAGTTTTAAAGGCCAGGCTTGCAAATGACTTGCATCACTTCAGGATAATTAGCACAGTCCAGAACTCAATCACATGTCCCCAGATTAGCCATCCAGAAGACTGGGATATGCCTTCTTTCTGCCAGGCTAAGAAGACGAAATGGTGGTGAACACTTAGCATTGCCACTGTCAAATTATCCAGTTGAAATCTTTGTCTTTTGATTGGTATATTTAATCCAGTTAAATTGGCTATAAATGTCAGTTATTTCTGAAATCTTACTTCACGTTTTCTATTTATAATACTTTCTTATTGCTTTTATCTTTCTCTTTTACTAACTTCCATAGACAAATTAAATTTTATTCTGGTAGTTTGAAGGACTTTAATTTTGTTAGTTATCCCTAACTTATTCAGCCTTATGGTCATTTGTTCTCCCAACCAGCATCTTAAATTTGTCAGTTTTCGTCTTCCGTTGAAGTAAATCTCTATCTTCCCCCATGGTCCTTCTTCTTTATCCTTGTACATCAACCTATAGTTATCGCTTACAAATGCACACTGGATACACTTTAATAATTTGGAAGCATATGTCATTGGTTATTTACTTACACAACAATATATTTTATTAAGTGATTTACTTCTCATATCTTACTGCTTTCATTGTTTACTGCTGGGGGACTTTCTCTAAGACTTCTTTCAGAAAGTCTCTAGCCATGGTAACATTTCCGAGGCATTCATTATTGGGAATACTTGTATTTTAGTCTCTTATTTAAGTGATAATTTAGCTGGTTATGACATCCTATATTTGCAATTCCTTTCCTTTACCACTTTGTTATTATTACTCCATTATTTTTCATTTCTTATGTACTTGATTCTTGTCATTTCTTTTCAAGTGATCTGCTTTTACTCATTGAAGTTTTTCTCTTTCATTTGGATATACTTAAATTTGATACGTAGTTAAAGCTTTCAATTTTTTAATCTCCATGAACCTATTTAATCTTAGTCTTATGTATTTCTTTAATTTGGGGGATATTCCTAGTCATTTATTTACATATTTTCTTCCCTGAATTATTTTTCTCGGATTTTATAATACTTGTATGAATACGTACAAATCTTTTCCTATCATTTATATTGCTTAACTGTTTAAATTTTTCTTTTTCACTTAATGCTGCATTGCTGCCTTCTGTGAAAATCCTAGACTTGATATTTCAGCTCAATATTTCATTTTTTGATGGGATGTATTCAATTATTCAGCCTATCTATTTGGCCCTTTATCGCAACAATTCTATTTTTATGCCACTTATTTCTAATTAGCTCTTTTCTACAACTGCTTATTTCTCCTTGGCATTTCCAATATCCTCACTTCCTTCTTTGACTATTGTAGTGTGGATACTTAAAATTCTTATTTCTTTCATGTCCATGTATTCTGCTTCAATCAGAATAAATTGCTCAGTATATGGCTTTTAGATCTTTTTAAATAGTTGTGGACCTTGTGTGTGTTTATTCTCCTTCCCCTCCATTGTTTCATATTCCATTGGGCATATCTGCCATTGTGGTTGACAAGGTGAACTTGGTGGATGTGGTTAAATCTTAGACCTACTTCCAGATGTGCTGAGGAAGTGGGAAATGTGGGGATAGTATTCATGAGTGAAGAGCTTTTGGAGTTACCATCTTGGCTCAGTTCTCTCCACTTTACCACACATTTTCCCAACCCTGGCTCAAGGAAGAGTCCTTGTTGCTTTTGAATGCTGTTGGGTCCATCCCAAAAGTTGGCTCTCCAGGCTGTCAAATCATGGGGTGTTTTGTGGTAATGAAGGAGAGAAATAGAGGAAATAAGCAGCTGAGTCCTATCCAAACACAGATCCAACACATTGACTAAAAACGATAGATATTTATTCAGTTCATGAATCATGAGTCAGCAGTCTAATCTGGACAGCTTTTCTGGTATAACTAAAATTGCTCGCATGTCTGGGTGTGGGCTGTCTGTCAGATGTGACTGTCGCATCTGTGGGTTCCCAGGCTGCTGGCTGGAGAGATGTGGCTTTTTTCCACCTGTCTCTTATATCCACCCAGCAGGCTAACCCAGGCATGTTCTCATGGAAAAGGCAGAGGTGCAGGAGTGAGGGAAATACCTGTATTCAAGCACTATTCAAGCCTCTAGGTATGCGACATTTGTTCATATCCCTTTGTCTGAAGCAAGTCATGTGGTCAAGCCCAGAGTTAGACTGTGAGGGTACTGCAAAGTTACATAGCAAAGGATGTGGCTATAGGGAAAAGTGAAAATAGGGGTTTTTCATGTATACGATAAAACTGTCAAACTCGAGTAAAATCTTTTGGTGAGAAAAGACAGATACTTATGAGCCTGATGGTATATACTCTAGGCATTTCCTAATGTAATACATGTTATTATCCTTTACCTTCACCACACTTCCAGAACATTCTCACCTCTGGGAACTCCTATATTTGGAAGCATTCAGACATTACTCAACCTTCACTGAATCACAAAAGTTTGTCTGTACTTTAGAATTCTCTAGTTCTGGATTGGGAGCACTCAGGATTTCAGACTTTCTCTCCTTCATCACCACATATTTGGGAACTTAAAATACTTCACCATAGTTGAATTAAGTTTGACTAACAGATGCCATAATCTAATACTTGCTATGCTCCAAATTGAGAAATTCTTCAATGTTGTAGATTTTATGAAATAAATTCATTTTTTTTCTATTGAATAGTCAAAGTTTAAGTTCTTGTATAGAAAGCTTACTTAGTTTGGGTTTACCTTTTAAGTTAGATAAACTTGGATGCTATGATGGCTCCTAACTTGTGATCACACTCAAGACAGAAAAATAGATGATGCATGGCGAAAAGATTGTCTGGAGGAAAGAGGAATGATGCTAAATTATAAGAAAGGAATTATTGTACTGCCTTTACCTAATTAAATCACTTACTTCACTGCAGGATTAACATATCCCTGATGGGCAATAATATTGATACTAAAAAAATTAGTAAGTCCTCTATCACCAAAGATATTAAAGCAAAAACTTCAATTCTTGCCTGCAATCTTGGAGAAGGGATGTAGAATTAGGCTATACTAGAATATTTCTAAATTTTTCCCCCAACTCTGAGTCTACAATTAATTCAAGTTAGATTCTTCCCTGTTTCAAAGATATGAACATTATTATGTCCTATTAGTGTCACAGATGCCATCCAGTTAAGCTCTGTAGTGACTCACCTGTGTATTCACAAAACATTATAATCCTAGTAGAATTAAGGCACATGAACTTATTAAGAGTCAAAAATCAAATTCAAAGATCATGTATTCTCACTTCAATGACCTGCATATGATTTTGATAAACAAGCACTTTGCCTTGGTAAATAAAACTTGCAGATAAAATACTGATTTTTCCCTTGGTATTTTCTTAGTAGAATAGAAAATTTGCCTTGCTTTCTACTAACTTTAATGTGGCAGATTGGCATTACTTCTAGAGTGCAGTGAATAATATTTACATGAAAGGGGAAAGTTGGTCAGGCAAGCTTTTTAAAAAATTAGTGTCATTCAGTTGTTTAGTTCAAGAATTATTTACTGAGTGCTGGTATGGCAGATTCAGGGCTGAGAACAAGAAAACCAGAGATGAATAAAATCCGCTTCTCATCCTTAGGATCTTAAGAACTTACAGGTGAGGTAAATGAAGGTCTGGATACTACAATATTGAAAAAAGCTGTGCTTAATTATACATGGAGCACAATGGAACAACAGAAGGGGACACTTAGGCCAGTGGTTAGAGAAGGCTTCTTGGAGGAAATGAAATCTGAGCTGATTGAGGAATAAGTAGGATTAGAGGTTAAAAGTGTGTGTGTATAGAACACTGAACCCAATTATCAAATACCTGTTCTTTGAAAACATAATTTGTGTGTAGGGGAAGAAGACAATTCCTCTACCCACTCTAGGTCCTTCTGGCCAGACTATGAATTAAATTCATATGAGACAGAATAACAGGAGAAAATTAAACCAAGCTTTATAACAGGTACACATGGGAGAGACTCAGGAAAACTGGGCAGCTCACCAAAACAGCAGAGGTTCTCATCTTAAATACCATCTTCAGCTACAGACAAAGGAGGATATTGGGGTTGGGGGGTGTCAGTTACGGGAGATTACCAGAAAAGTACAGTAAACAAGAGTAAAGTTATTATGCAGATTTAAGTCCTTGCCTTCTGCATTGATAAGAGATTCTAGAGATAAGGTCATCCCCCCTTCTTCCTGGTACAGAGGGAGACACCTTTACAGATGGAAATTTCCTTTACAAATGTAAATGTGTCTTAGCAAGGGTTAACTTCTACTTTTCAGAGTTTCTCTTATGTCTGCAGTTTTTAAAAGTAACCAGGCCCAAATAATTCTCATGCCAAAGAGACATATCTTAGGGTGGCCAATTCCAATCCCCCAAAGGTGTTATGTGAAAACTGGTCACATACCAGGACATAAAGCAAGTCTCAACCAATTTTTAAAAATTAATATCCTATAGATCACATAATTCAATTAGGTAGCCTCAATACCAAAAGAAAATTAGAAAACTCTCATGTGTTTGGAAATTAAGAAACACACTTGCAAATTACTCATCAGTCAAATAAGAAAGCAGAAAAGAAATTTAAATTATTAGATAATAATGAAAATTCTATAAAGCAAAACTTGTGAGATGCACCTAAAACAGTATTTGGAGGAAAATGTTTAGCTTTTAATTCTAATATTAGAAAGTGAAAAAATCCTGAATATAATGAATTTAGCATCCCACTGAAGTTAAAAAGCCAACAAGGAATCAGTGTCACACAAAAGGAGCAATACTAAAAATAAAAATAGAAAGTATCAACCAACTCAAAATGTACTTCTTTAATGTGGTAGGCTGAATAGTGGTTCCCCAAACATATCCACATCCTAATCGCTGAAATCTGTGAATGTTACCTTACACGGCAACAGAGAATTTGCAGATGTGATTAAGTTAAGAATTTTGGGATTAAGAAGTTATCTTGAATCATCTGAGTATACCCTAAATGTAGTCGCAGGGTCCTATAAGGAGACAAGAAAGTGAAAGAAAGAAGAAGACAATGTGACAACAGCAGCAGAGATTGGCATGAGGTAGCCACAAGCCAAGAATAATGGTTAATTTGATGCGCGAACTCAACTGGGCCACGGCTTTGCCCAGACATTTGATCAAACATTATTCTGGGTGTGTCTGTGAGGGTGTTGCTGGATGAGATTAACATTTGAATTGGTAGACCAGTAAACCAGATTGCCCTTCCTAGTGTGGGTGGGCCTCATCCAATTAATTGAAGATCTGAGTAGGAAAAAAGGGCTGAGGAAGAGGAAATTCTTCCTGCCTGACTGCATGAACTGGGACATTATCTTTTCTTGCCTTTGGAGTGGAAGTGAAACATCAGCTCTTCTGGGGTCTTGAGCCTGCTGGCTTTCAGACTGGAACTTACACCATTGGCTCTCCTGATTCTCAGGCCTTCAGACTCAGACTGAACTACACCACCTGTTCTCCTGAGTCTCCAGCTTCCCAACTGCAGATCTTGGGACTTCGTAAATTGCCTGAGCTAATTCTTTGTAATAAATAAGTATATATATATATATATATATATATATATATATATATATATGTATGTATGTATGTATGTATATATATATATATATACACACACACACACACACACACACATACACACATCCTGTTGCTTTTGTTTCTCTGGAGAGCCCTGAGTAATACACTAAGGAATACTAACAATCTCTAGAAGCTAGAAAAGGCAAGGAATAGATTCTTCTCTGAGCCTCCAGGAGCAATACAGGCTTGCTGACATCTTGACTTTAGCTCTGTGAGGTTCGTTTCATATTACTGGCTTCCAGAACTGTAAGAGAACAAATTTGTGTGGTTTTAAGCTACTGGGTTTGTGGTAATTTGTTACAGCAGCTATAGGAAACTAATACCACTAGTGAAATGGACGAACTTCTGTCAGGATTGATCATGAACAAAAGAGAGAAGGAATAAATACACAACAATATGAACAACAAAAAATAGGAAATAACTACAAATGCCATAGACATTAGAATATAGTAAGAGGATATTATGAACAACTTTGTAAGAATAAATTTGAAATCTTTGGTGAGATGGAAATATATTATTACTAAAATTAATTAATGAAATGAAAAACTTGAAAAGTGATATAACCGTTAAAGAAATTGAACAAAGAGCTAAGATTTTCCCACAAAGATCTACAGAATGTTTAAGAAAAACTTTCAGTCTTTCACAAACTATTCCTTAACACAGAAACAGAAGGAATACTACCCAGTAGATTTAGTGAGATTATCATAATTTTGATATCAAAACCTTACAAAAACAGCATGATAAAGGAAAACTAAAGGCCAGCTTAACTCTTGAACATAAATGCAAAATTATAAATAAAATATTAGTAACTGAATCCAGAAACCTATTAAAAAAATACATCATGACAAAAATGGGTTAATACCAAGAATAAAAGTTAGATTAACATTAGAAAATCAACATAAAACTTACAGGAGAAAAATAGTAAATCATAAAAGCATTTCATTAATTGTAGAAAAAGCATTAGATATAATTCAATACTTATTAAAACAACTAGTAATAAAAAGGCATTTCAATAAATTGATATAGCATATTTAAAAGAACACAGAAAATATCATACATAATGGCGAACAGTTAAAATTATTTCCTTTAAATCAGAAATAAGGCAAGTATAGGTGTAATTGCCCTTCTTATTCAACATTTTCCTAGAAACCCTAGCCAACTGAGTAAGGCCAGAATAATTTATAATTTTTGAGAAGAAAAAAGGCCTAGTGCTTAAAAGTTCCTTGTGCTCCACTTCGGCAGCCTGTGTTCCCAGGTTCAGATCCCAGGTGCAGACTTACTCTTCTCATCAGCCATGCTATGGAGGCATCCCACATAGAGAGTAAAGGAAGATTGACACGATGTTAGCTCAGGGCTAATCTTCCTCAAGCAACAAAAGAGGAGGATTGGCAACAGATGTTAGCTCAGGGAGAATCTTGCTCACAAAAAAATAAATAAAGGAAGAAATAAACCTGTCATCATTTACTGATGACAAGAGTGGCTCTGTCTAAAATGCAAAAGAAGTTTTAGATAAATTATTACAATTATAAGAAAATTTAGCAATTTTGTTGAATACAAAGTCAATATAAAATCAATTACAACTTTTTACAACAGTACCAGTTGGAAAGTAAATTTTTTTAAAATAGCATTTACAAAAATCTCAAGAAAAATACAAAGTACCTAGAAATAAATTTAACAAAAGATGTAAAACATCTTTAAGGAGAAAATTATGAAACTGTATTAACAGCATTCAAGAAAACCTGAATAGATAGAGTGATGTACTATGTCAATGGACTGGGAGACTCAGTGTCCTAAAGTTGACAACTCTTACAAATCCTTCTATCAGTTCAGAACAATTTTGATCAGTGACATATGGGATTTTGTATAAGTATTTGTAAAAGCGTCTTATCCTTTTCCCCAAAAAGGTGAAATTTTGACAGTGTTTTCACTTCACTTTGTTAAATTATAAGCACATTGTTCTTAAGAAATGGGCATAAACTTTTTATGTGAAACTTGTTTTGGGACCTGCTTTTTTTTTTTTACATTTTTTTAATTAATATTATGGTAGATTACAACCGTGTGAGATTTCAGTTGTACATTATTGTTAGTCATGTTGTGGGTACACCACTTCACCCTTTGTGCCCTCCCCCCACCCCCCCTTTTCCCTGGTAACCACCGATCAGTTCTCCTTGTCAATATGTTAACTTCCACCTATGAGTGGAGTCATATAGAGTTCGTCTTTCTCTCTCTGGCTTATTTCGCTTAACATAATACCCTCGAGGTCCATCCATGTTGCTGCAAATGGGCCAATTTTGTCCTTTTTTATGGCTGAGTAGTATTCCATTGTGTATATATACCATATCTTCTTTATCCAATCATCAGTTTCTGGGCATTTAGGTTGATTCCACGTCTTGGCTATTGTAAATAATGCTGCGATGAACATAGGGGTGCAACGGACTCTTGAGATATCTGATATCAGGTTCTTAGGATAGATACCCAGTAATGGGATGGCTGGGTCATAGGGTATTTCTATTTTTAACTTTTTGAGAAATCTCCATACTGTTTTCCATAGTGGCTGTACCGGTTTGCATTCCCACCAACAGTGTATGAGGGTTCCTTTTTCTCCACAGCCTCTCCAACATTTGTCGCTCTTGGTTTTGGATGTTTTTGCCAATCTAACGGGTGTAAGGTGATATCTTAGTGTAGTTTTGATTTGCATTTCCCTGATGATTACCGATGATGAACATCTTTTCATGTGTCTATTGGCCATACTTATATCTTCTTTTGAGAAATGTCTGTTCATGTCCTCTGCCCATTTTTTGATTGGGTTGTTTGTTTTTTTGTTGTTAAGCTGTGTGAGTTCTTTGTATATTATGGAGATTAACCCTTTGTCGGATAAGCGGCTTGTAAATATTTTTTCCCAATTAGTGGGCTGTTGTTTTGTTTCAATCCTGTTTTCCCTTGCCTTAAAGAAGCTCTTTTGTCTAATGAAGTCCCATTTGTTTATTCTTTCTATTGTTTCCCTCAACTGAGGAGTTATAGTGTTCGAAAAGATTCTTTTGAAACTGATGTCAAAGAGTGTACTGCTTATATTCTCTTCTAGAAGACTTATTGTTTCAGGCCTAATCTTTAGGTCTTTGATACATTTTGAGTTTATTTTGGTGTGTGGTGAAAAAGAATGGTCAATTTTCAATCTTTTTCATGTGGCTGTCCAGTTTTCCCAGCACCATTTGTTGAAGAGATTTTCTTTTCTCCAATGTAGGCCCTCTGCTCCTTTGTCGAAGATTAGCTGTCCATAGATGTGTGGTTTTATCTCTGGGCTTTCAATTCTGTTCCATTGATCTGTGGACCTGTTTTTGTACCAGTACCATGCTGTTTTGATCACTGTAGCTTTGTAGTATGTTTTGAAATCGGGGATTGTGATTCCTCCGGCTTTGTGTTTCTTACTCAGGATTGCTTTAGCAATTCGCAGTCTTTTGTTGCCCCATATGAATTTTAGGATTCTTTGTTCAATTTCTGTAAAGAATGTCCTTTGGATTCTAATTGGGATAGCATTGAATCTGTAGATTGCTTTAGGTAGTATGGACATTTTCACTATGTTTATTCTTCCAATCCATGTGCATGGAATGTCTTTCCATCTCTTTATGTCATCGTCAATTTCTTTCAAGAAAGTCTTGTAGTTTTCATTGTATAAATCCTTCACTTCCTTGGTTAAATTTATCCCAAGGTATTCTATTTTTTTCGTTGTGATTGTGAATGGGATTGAGTTCTTGAGTTCTTTTTCTGTTAGTTCATTGTTAGTGTATAGAAATGCTACTGATTTATGTATGTTGATTTTATACCCTGCTACTTTGCTGTAGTTGTTGATTGTTTCTAATAGTTTTTCTATGGATTCTTTGGGATTTTCTATATATAAGATCATGTCATCTGCAAACAGTGAGAGTTTTACTTCTTCATTACCTATTTGGATTCCTTTTATTTGTTTTTCCTGCCGAATTGCTCTGGCCAACACCTCCAGTACTATGCTGAATAGGAGTGGTGAAAGTGGGCACCCTTGTCTTGTTCCTGTCCTCAGAGGGATGGTTTTCAGTTTTTGTCCGTTCAGTATGATGTTGGCTGTGGGTTTGTCATATATGGCCTTTATTATGTTGAGGTAATTTCCTTCTATACCCATTTTATTGAGGGTTTTTATCATAAATGGATGTTGGATCTTGTCAAATGCTTTCTCTGCATCTATTGAGATGATCATGTGGTTTTTGTTTCTCGTTTTCTTAATGTAGTGTATCCCGTTGATTGACTTGCGGATGTTGAACCATCCCTGTGTCCCTGGTATAAAACCCACTTGGTCATGGTGTATAATCTTTTTGATGTATTGCTGTATTCAGTTTGCCATATTTTGTTGAGGATTTTTGCATCTATGTTCATCAGTGATATCGGCCTGTAGTTCTCCTTCTTTGTGTTGTCCTTGTCAGGTTTGAGGATCAGAGTGATGTTGGCTTCATAGAATGTGTTAGGGAGTTCTCCATCTTCCTCAATTTTCTGGAATAGTTTGAGAAGGATAGGTATTAAATCTTCTTTGAATGTTTGGTAGAATTCTCCAGAGAAGCCATCTGGTCCTGGACTCTTATTTTTGGGGAGGTTTTTGATTACTGTTTCTATTTCCTTACTTGTGATTGGCTTATTCAGATTCTCCATTTCTTCCTGATTCAGTTTGGGGAGGTTGTAGGAGTCTAGGAATTTGTCCATTTCTTCTAGGTTGTTCAATTTGTTGGCATATAGTTTTTCATAGTATTCTCTTATGATCCTTTGTATTTCATTGGTATCTGTTGTGATTTCTCCTCTCTCATTCCTAATTTTATTTATTTGAGATTTCTCTCTTCTTTTCTTGGTGAGTCTGGCTAAGGGTTTGTCAATTTTGTTAATGTTTTCAAAGAACCAACTCTTTGTTTCATTGATCCTTTCTACTGTTTTTTTTGTTTCAATATCGTTTATTTCTGCTCTTATTTTTATTATTTCCCTCCTTCTACTGACTCTGGGCTTTGTTTGTTCTTCTTTTTCTAATTCTGTTAGGTGTCATTTGAGGTTGCTTATGTGAGCTTTTTCTTGTTTAGTGAGGTGAGCCTGTATTCCAATGAATTTCCCTCTTAGGACTGCTTTTGCTGCATTCCAAATGATTTGGTATGTCGTGTTCTCATTTTCATTTGTCTCCAGATAATATTTGATTTCTTCTTTAATTTCTTCAATAATCCATTGTTTGTTCAGAAGCGTGTTGTTTAGTCTCCACATTTTTGCACCTTTCTCTGCTTTTTTCCTTGTAGTTGATTTCTAGTTTCATAGCATTATGATCAGAAAAGATGCTTGATATTATTTCAACTCTCTTGTATTTATTGATGCTTGCTTTGTTTCCCAAAATATGGTCAATCCTTGAGAATGTTTCATGTGTACTTGAGAAGAATGTGTAGCCTGCTGTTTTTGGATGAAGTGTTCTATATATATCTATTAAGTCCATCTGATCTAATTTTTCATTTAATTCTATTATTTCCTTGTTGATTTTCTGTCTGGATGTTCTGTCCATTGGTGTTAATGGTGTGTTGAGGTCCCCTACTATTATTGTATTGTTGTTGATGTCTTCTTTTAGTTCTGTTAAGAGTTGCTTTACAAATTTTGGTGCTCCTGTGTTGGGTGCGTATATATTTATAAGTGTTATGTCTTCTTTGTGGAGAGTCCCTTTTATCATTATATACTGTCCCTCTTTGTCTTTCTTTATCTGTTTTGCTTTGAAGTCTACTTTGTCTGGTATTAGTATAGCGACACCTGCTTTTTGTTCATTATTAGCTTAGAGTATTGTTCTCCATCCCTTCACTCTGAGTCTGTGTTTGTCTTTAGGCTGAGGTGTGTTTCCTGGAGGCAGCATATTGTTGGGTCTTGTTCTTTGATCCATCCCGCCACTCTGTGTCTTTTGATTGGGGAGTTCAATCCATTTACATTTAGAATGATTGTGGAGATGTGGGGGCCTACCGCTGCCATTTTATGTCTTGTTTTCCAGTTTTCTTCAATTTCCTTTGTTTCTCGTCCCATGGTTTAATCTGTTCTGATGAAGAGCTGCTACTCTCTGTTGTTGTCCTTCTACTTATCTCCTCTGCTCTTGGTTTTGTAGCCCCTTTCCTTTTTTTGATTTTTCAGGAGTGAGGGTTTTTCTGAGGATTTCCTGAAGAGGAGGTGTTGTGGCAATGAACTCCCTTAATTTTTGTTTATCTGGGAAAGTTTTTATTTCTCCATCGTATTTGAAGGATATTTTCACTGGGTAGAGAATTCTCGGCTGTAGGTTTTTGTCCTTCAGATTTTTGAATATATCATTCCACTCTCTTCTAGCCTGTAAAGTTTCTGCTGAGAAATCTGCTGATAGCCTGATGTTGGTTCCTTTGTAGGTTAATTTCTTCTGCCTTGCTGCCCTTAGTATTTTCTCCTTGTTGTTGACTTTTGCTAGCTTCACTACTATATGCCGTGGGGTTGGTCTTCTTGCATTGATAAAGTTTGGAGATCTATTGGCTTCTGTCACATGAAGTTCCATCTCTCTCACCAGATTTGGGAAGTTCTCAGCCATCATTTCTTTGAATAGGCTTTCTGCCCCTTTCTCCCTTTCTTCTCCCTCTGGTATACCTATAATCCTTACATTGCATCTCCTAATTGTGTCTGATAATTCTCGGAGAGTTTCTTCATTTCTTTTTAGTCTTACTTCTCTCTCCTCCTCTGCTTGCAGCATTTCTATATTCCCATCTTCCAAACTGCTAATTCTTTCCTCCATATTATCTACCCTACTGTTCAGTGCATCTAGATTTTTCTTAATCTCCTCTATTGTGTTTTTCATTTCCAGTATTTCTATTTGGTTCTTCTTTATAGTATCAAACTCTTTTGTGACATAGCTCCTGAACTCATTAAGTTGTCTATCTGAATTCTCTTTTAACTCATAGAGTATTTTAATGATGGCTGTTTTGAAGTCATCGTCATTTAGGTTATGTATTTCATTTTCTTTGGGATTGTTGTCTGTGTATTTGTTATTTTCCTTCTGTTCTTGAGATTTAATGTATTTTTTCATATTGCTTGATGTTGTAGCTTTGTGCCTCCACATAGAGATAGAGTATAGTTACTCCTTCCACTTGTTTCTGCTGGTGTGGTGGGGGAGGAGCTGTTTATACTGCACCAACCAGGAACCCTATCAGCTGTTGCTAACTGGGCCTGGGCCCCTCCTCGTAGTCACAGTGGTCCTGTGGGTTCCCTCTTCTGCCATGGGGGCCGTCACGGGGGGGCTTCAGGCTGCTGATGCCTACTGTTGCAGACTACCTAGACGTGCTCCCTCCTTAGGGTCTGCAATGGTGTTATAGGCTTTTCCAGCGGCCAGGGGTAGGATCACTTATGTTTGCCGCTCCGTCACTGTCGGCACCTGCAAAATCTCACTTGTCCACTATGGGTCACAGCAGAGCTATTGGCATCTTCTACAGTCTGTGGTTAGCTCACTTAGCTATGCTACTTTTGTCCCGGGGTCTTCCAGCCTTGTGGCTGCCAGATGGGTTCTCTCTACTAGTGCTGTGCAGAGGCTTTCGCTGAGGCTGCTGTGAGACTGTAGGGTTTCCCCCTAGGCTATGGAGCCGGGTCACTGGAACTCCACCCAGCCCCAGTCCTGTCCCCCAGGATCTCGGGGAGTGCTTTGCCCTGTCTGGGGGATAGCCGGAGACCTTGATTTCAGTGGTAGCTGGCCAGCTGCTTCCCTGCTTGATATTCTCCTCTCCGGGACCCTCCCAGTGTTGTGAATGCTGGGTGGAGCCCCTCCGCTAATGGCAGACAGAGAGTTTTGTCTGCTGCCCGGGCAGAGCTCTGGAGCTTCCCTTCCAGGCTGCGGAGCCAGTCGCTGGAGCTCCACCCAGCCCCAGTCCTCTCTGAGATCTCCGGCAATCCCATGCCCTGCCAGGCAGGCAGTGGCAGCTGGGGGGCTGCTGCGCCCTCTGGGATTCTCTCTGGGGCCCTCCGGGTGCCATGGACACCAGGCGGGGCCTCCCCTCCAATGGTGGGGCAAGGCTCTCCCCGCAAACTCAGGTGTGTAACTCTGGAGCTTCCCTCTGAGTTTAGGAGTAATTGCGGGAGGCTTAGGTAGGGCTCTGGTCACCTGTTTCCACCGTCGCTCCTCTGGTGTGCGCTCCCTCCTGCCCTAGGTGTGTGTTGATGTTCTGGGGGTGTCCGTTGGTAGAAAGCCGCTTGCAGGTACTAGGCTGTTCGGTCGGGGTCGGAGATTTTTCACCTATCTCCACCTCCTCCCGGAGGGAAGTCCATCTGCCTTCCAATGTATAGCCACGTGGGTCTCTCAGACGTCCTGAGATGCGATATGGATATCCTTTGTTAAGCGATGAATGTCCAAATAATTGTAGACTCGACAGGGGAGAGACAAAGAGGACTACTCACGGCACCATCTTCCCAGATCTCCTGAACCTGCTTTTGAGGAGAGTTTAAGAAAATGAAAACGTGGTTATACCTGAAAATACAGTCCTGTAAACAAGTTATTTCTATTTGAGAGAAAATAGAAGAATCTACACTCATACTTGTGACAGCTCTTGCCCAGTCTCATATAAAAGTTTTGGTATTAGAGTACAGCTTGCCAGGCGTCACTGCACATAGAATACCCATCTTCCTGGGTCTTTCTGGAAAATGCTGAACTCTGTTTTGGAGCACTATACACAGACTGAGAGGACTTCAGTCTCCTTGTGCAGCCTGGAAGAAACAACCCTTGCAGGAAGAGGTCACTATGCACTCCTGCTGGGAGTCAGCAGCAGCCGAGGCAGAGAGACTGGCTGATCCCATTAAATAGCGCATGCCTGAAACTTGCCTCATAGCCATTAGCCGGCTCCCTGCTTAGCTTGCTAAAGGAAATTAAATTTAAACTGTGTGTGTGTGTGTTCAGTAATTTCTCTAAGTATCACCTATCCTTTGACATTCTAAAACTTGAGTTAATACTCAGAACAAAACACAATGAAAACCTCAAATATGATTAGTTGATGCTAACATTTTGGAAACACAAAGAGCAAAGAATAGTTGGAATAATTTTTTTAAAGAGTAAGAACTTGCCCTAGGAGATAAAGATAATTATAAAAGAATAACTGCAATAAATAATGCAGTGCAGTGATAGGCAACTTGACAAATGGAAGAGAATCAAGAGCCCAGAAAGGGAAACATATATAATTGTCACCTTATTTATGAAACAACAGCCTTGTGGCTCCAAATGGAAATGATGGACTGTATAATTAATAAATTAATAATGCTCTAATAACCAATTAGCCACAAAAGAAATGACGAAATTTAACTTCCACACCATAGATAAGATTTAATCCCATGAGATTAAAAGTTTGAATAGGAAAGTCAAAACTTAAAAGCTTTTAGAAGACGTTATAGGAGAATAACTTTCTGATCTAGAGTAGGGAAGCATTCTTAAGAAAGACATAAAAAGCAGGTCGTAATTTGAAAGATAAATCAAAATGATTATATTTTAAAAAAACCATAAAGAGAATGAACAACAAGCCACAAAATTTAATAATTAGCGTTCAAACTATGCAAAGAACTCCTACAAATTAAAAAGACCCCCTTGTAGGAAAATGGACAAAAGTCTTAGAGAGCACTTTGCAGAAGAGGCAGACTGAATAGGGAACGAACATGTGAAAAGATGCTCCACTCGTCAGTGGTTAGATACTAGTCACATCCACTAGACTGGCAAAAATGTAAACATGTGGCAATATGAAGTGAGGATATGAATGTAGAGCTGTAAGAACATTCATAAGCTGCTAGAGAGAGTATATATTGGTATAAACATCTTTGAAAACTCTTTGACAGTATCTAATAAATTTGAACATCACATATCAAGTGAACCAGCAGATCCATTCCTAGGTACAGACCCCAGAGAAACATTTTCACATGGGCACCAGCAGATAGAGCCAGTAATTCTCTAACAGGAGAGTCACTAATAGCAGAAATGCTAGAGGTAGCCTAGAGGTCCATCAGCAAGAGAGTGGATAAATAAATTGAGATGTATTAAAAAAACTGGTTACTATAAGATAGTGAGAAGGGATGTATTTCGGCTACAAGGATCAATACGGGTGAAACTCAGGAAAATAGTGCATGATTCCATGCAATATAAACAACTAAACATCATCACTATATAGAGATATAAGCATATGTGTTACAACTTTGGATAAGAGCAAGGGAATCATAAACACCACATTTGGGACTTTGATCACCTTCGTAACGGAGAGTGAGGTATGGGACACTGGAGGAACATGCAGCAAACTTCAGAGTTAAGGGCAATATTCTTAGCTTAAGCTAAGCTAACTGGTGGGTTCACGGTTGTTTGTTTTATTGTTGTTCTTTATATACTTTACATCTTTTTAGAAACATGTTTTAGAAACATTGTATAAACATTCCTTTGAATTTGTTCAATCATTATTACATTTTTAAAAAGAGTAGGTGTGTCTTGGGGGTCATTTGGGATCAGTGGGCAGAGAGAACAGTATCTGCCAAGGGACAGAAGTGGCCAACAGTCCAATACTTGGGGAAGGATGAAAGCTGAGCGATATTAAAGGAGTCTATACTGTGAGTCAGGTGTAAAGGGGTGAAAGCAAATCTGGAGAGGTAGACGTGAGTCAGGGAGGGACTTCCAAGCAAGTACAGAATTTCTACTTTCTGCTGCAAATGATCAAAAACATTGTGAAGGGATTTTAAATAGAGAATGACAGTCATAGTGCATTGTACATAAATTACTATTGTAATGACAGTGTTGAGCTGTGGCTCTCCATGCTGGCTGCATAATAAAATCACAGAGGGAGCCCTTTAAAAATACAGGGCCTGGGCTCCACCGTCAGATATTCTGATATAATTAGTTGGAAATGGATCTTGGGCTCAGATGTGACCAGGTGAAGAGGGGTGGTTTGACAAGAATGATAATGATGATGATTGTGGTAGGCAGACTTTCCAGGTGGCTTCCAGTGATTTTTGCCACCTGGTATTCAAGCTGAAGTGACTACTCCTCCCCTTGAGTGTGGGCTGGACCTACTGACTTGCTTGAAATGAATCAAATATGACAAAGGTGATAGAATGTCACTTCTCAGATTTTATTACAAAAGACTGTGACTTCTGTCTTGTTAGCTTATTCTCTCTCTCCTCTTGACTGCTCACCCTGATGAAGCCAGGGTTCATCATGTTTTGAGCTGCCCCCATGGAAAAGTCGATGTGGCAAGGAACAGAGGGGGGCCACTGCCGAATGGGCCACAAGGAATTGAATCCTGCCTACCACCACATGAGTGAGCGTGGATTAGATTCTCCCCCAGTCAAACCCTGAGATGACTGCAGCCTCAAAGGACACCTTGGTTGCAACCTGTAAGAGACCCTGAATCAGAGGACCCAGCAGAGCCACACCCAAATTCCTGACCCAGAGAGACTGTGAGATAATAAATGTTGTTACTTTGAGCCACTACCTTTTGGCGTAATGTGTGATGCAGCAGTAGGTAATTGATAGAGTGATGATGATTGTGGTAGGCAGAATAGTGGACCCCCAAAGATGCCATGTCTTCATATCTGGAACCCGTGACTATGTTAGTTACATGGCAAGGGGGCATTTAGTTTGCTAATCTTGAGATGGGGAGATTATACCACTGGGTCCAATGTAATCACAGAGGTCTTAATATGGGAAAGAGGAAGGCAAGAGAGTCAATGTCAGAGTGATGTATTGCTGGCTTTGAAGATGGAGGAGGGGCCACAAGCCAAGGAAGGCGGGTGGCTTCTAGAAGCTGGGAAAGGCAAGGAAACAGGTTCTCCCCTAGAGCTTTCAGAAGAACCTCCGTCCTGCCAACACCCTTATTTTAGCCCAGTGAGACCCATTTTGGACTTCTGACCTCTAGAACTGTAAGATAGTACATATGTGTTGTTTTAAGCTAGCAAGTTTGTGATAATTTGTTACAATAAGAAATTACTGCAACAATGTTAATACTAATAACAATAATGATAAAAATAACATCACCATTTATTCAATACTATGTGCCTGGAAGTGGGTTACAGAGCTTTACGTGTGTTATATTGTAGAATGCCCAAACAACTCTATGAGATAGGCACTTTTATCATCTTTATTTTACAGATAAAATCAGGGCTCAGAAGATCAATAGACTTGCTCAAGTTACATACTTAGTAAGTGACATTCCTGCTTAAAAAAAAAAAAATGCACTTTTTTCCCCCCAACATTTTGCCATGCTGCCTCCCACAAGACTTTCAAATTGATTGGACCTGGGAGGTGAGAGATGGAATGCAGAAAACAGAAAACAGGTTTCTCTCCAATTTACCTACAGTGCAGAGTGAGATGGTAGTAATCACACCGGAACTGCTTTTTGCAAATGAGTCCAGTTGCTTTCATAACAGGCATGTGGGAGGTCATGCGCCTATTCTGATAATGCTGCCATTGCCAGAAGTCCTCTTTAAAATGCCTCACTTGGTCATCATCAGACCCAGTAGCATATTTCTGGAAACCTCTTCACGTGAGATAGTATTACTCCTTTAAGAGTCATTCCAATTTTCAGAAATAGCCAAGATTCTTTCAGAGCAAAATAGAGGACATCAGTGACCTGTCATAAATGCCTGAGAAAATCAAAACAATACCTAAAATGTGTTGATTCCTGACAGTGCTAAGGGATTTACAAGCTTTTTTATTTTTTAATTTAAGCATCAGAGTAAGTCTACGTGGTAGCTGTCCTTACTACCCTACTTCAAACATGAGGAAATTGGCACTTAGAGAGATTAAGCAACTTGCCCATGATCTGACAGCTAATAAGTGGTCCAACAAGATTGTAAACTGAGGCTGGCTGGCTCCAGGTCCTGTACTCGCAACAGCTGTGTATACTGCCTTCCAGAAATTGCCTTCTGAGCTCCCTATGGGTAATGCTGCCATGAGGTAAAGTGATTCTATACTTATTTTATAGAAGATTGGCTATCATTAGCTTCAATCCAATGTAGATCAAGCAGGTTAGATCAGCTTTCTCAAAGGCTTCCAAAAACCTAGTTAGTTCCATGGGATGCATGAACAGGAATCCCACGGGCATATGATGCTTTTCACTGATTCTATAAGACTTTTTTTTCTTACAAATTTTAACATCTCTAAAACTAAAATGCACCTTACTATCATTGTCATCTAGATGATAGTTTTGATGTGCTTGTTTTTCCTATACAAATACATCAACACTTGCAGAATAGATGTCAGTGGCTTGGATGAGAATCATAGAGATAGCAGGGAAACATGCTTAAAATGGCAGCGTAATCTTGACGGTATAGATAATGATATTGTGTGGAAAAATGGGGGTATCAGCAACTCTGAGATAAAAAATGACTCAGAAGAGTTGGTATCTGTTTTGTAAGTTTTAGAAATACTTTAAATGACTTGTTTCACATATAGATATATGTCCAAGAATAATATATAATCTTTGTCTAAGTAATTCCAAAAGAATTAATAAGTATAAAATAAAAATTCTTCTAAGTGTTAAGAAAGCACCCAATCTCATCTTAATTGGCAAACTTTTTTACATAATTTCTACATAAATTAATGGTTCATCATAAAATAGATGGTGTTTTACATTTGATGAAATAGGGTAATTTGGGGAAGCAGTGGTCTACAGAGATAAATAAGTTTGTTATAGGGCTTCTCAGAGATTTGGATCTGCTAATGAACATCAAATAAGGGGAACACATGCATAGATTTTTCTTAAATGTATTTGATCACAGAAGCATTTTTCATGGGGCGTCTATATAGATAACCATTATAAGAAATATATTTTGGAAAGCACGGAGCTGGTTATTATAATTTGATAAAAATGAAAGACCATCATCAATTTCTTTTAATAGTTTGGAAATATGCTCTGCAGGTAACTCCAAGAGGAAAGTCTAAAATATTTTAAGTGATTAGAACATGATTGAGACATGTAGTCATTTTTCACAGTGATTATTTTGAAGAACAGTGCTTGTTTGAATGGGTAAGTTCTACAGTTCCAGTCCAAGTTAGTGGGCACCTTCCCTCTCCTTCCTGCCCCCCACCCCCACCCCCCCTCGTCACTCTACAGGAGCAAATATTTGCCATGGGCATTTCCCCAGTAGGCTGCAATGCCTCTAAAAGCAAGATTCTCATCCTTGCATTCAAAACATCAAGCACAGGATGAGAGTGGGCCAAGCTGAATGACAGTGGGGCTACATAAATGCTTGCAGGAGGGAGGGAGGGAGAGGGAAATCCATGATATCGTGATATAGACAATTTTCCGTAATTATTTTTCCACAACAATCATGGTTATATTAGCATATTTGTGATATAATGGTTCATTTCTGTTTCTGAAGGATGGAATAGGGAATTGGGCATTAAATATTTCTCTTCTCTCCTAACAGGTACTAAAATGCCTTCACACTATGAATTTCTCTTAATTGTCCCCAAACCTGAGGCTGACATATCAGGTTTATTAAGTGGCCTCAGGCAGATTATGACAAATTGAATTTCATACTAATTGGCTCATGCAATTAGTGATGAGGATTATTTTGGGCTGGTTACTTTTAAAAACTGCAGACAGGAAGGAGGCTCTGAGGAGTGGAATTTGCTTGCCCTTTGATGAGAGGCATTTGCATTTGTGAAGGAAGTCTGCATCTCTGGGGGTGTCTCCCTCTCTGCACCAGGAGGAAGGGGGATGACCTTATCTCTGGAAACTCTTAATGGGGACGGCAAGGACTTAAGTCTTGTTTATTGTGCTTGTCTGGTAACCTCATGTAGCTGACTCCCCCCACCACCAACATCCTCCAGGAAGCATAGGACATCCTGACTTAATCTGGTCTGATTCTTATCTAAAGTTATAGGACCACCCAATAACCAGACCCCACCTGCACTGTTAGCACTTTAACAACTTTTTTATGTATTCTTTCCTTTTTCTTATAAAGAGATAATTCACTTACCTATGCCTTAAATTTAACCCTACCCCCAACCCATGTTTGCAGCAGATCTTACCGCCCATGGGTTCTGTCCCATGCCTGCAGCTCTTTACTGCCCATGGGTCCTGTCCCCATGCTATTCCATACTATTCTCTGAATAAAAGAGCACTACTGCCAGACCTTGAGAGTCCAAGAAATCTTTCTTTTGACTCCTTGGCTCACCAATCCCGTATCAATTAGCACACAGTATTTGGAAATTGCAGGGATGGGGAAGCAATGAGGAAGCTCCTAAAGCATCTCAGTCAGGAAAAGGCTATGGTAGCTCAGCTCATGTTTTATGGAGGGATTTCATTTTATGAAAGTTATCCCCAGTGAGCTTTTTTTTTTTTTTTTTTTTTTGGTAAGGAAGATTGGCCCTGAGCTAACATCTGTTGCTAATCTCCCTCTTTTTGCTTGAGGAAGATTTGTCCCTGAGCTAACATCTGTGCCAATCTTCCTCTATCTTGTATGTGGGAAGCTGCCACAGCATGGCTTGGTGAGCAGGGTGTAGGTCCGTGCCCAGGATCCAAACCCTCAAACTCCAGGCCGCCGAAGCAGAGCATGGGAAGTTAACCACGACACCACCAGGCTGGCCCCTGGTGAATTCTCTTAACTGTCACAAAACCTACCGCCTTTGCTGGAATAAAAAAGAAATAAATTAGTCTTATTAAATTGGTATGGCTTCAAATTGAAGCTCTGATATATTTATTCATCCACTCATTCATTTATTTACCAATTTTTCAATCATTTACTGATCTGTTGAGGTCCTCTGTCACACTTGTTCACAGTCCTTGAAGTGAACTCACCACCTTTCTCCAAGGACAGCACTCACCTATATATGCTCTTCACACCCCTGCTTTGCTGACAACCTTAATATTATCCTGACTTCTTTACCACCATCCTCCTGGTTGTCTAGATTAGAAACATGGGCACAATTTTTGAATATTCCCTCTTTTTCACACCATAATCCAGCACATTTAAGTACATGAATATGCATCCATGCACCCACGTCCACAATCTGTCAGGAAATCCTGTTAAATCCCAAATGTCTCCAATTTATCTTTATCTTTTCACCCTCATGCCATGCAGTGTTTGGGATTTGCTTATCTTTTGTCCAGATTATTTCAACATCCTCTTAACTTGCCTCTGGACTCACATTTTCTCCATTTCATTCTGCATCAGGCAACCAGAGTAATTTATTTTTTTCAGAAAAATAGATCTAATCTTTTCACTCCCCAGTTCGGAAATCCTTAATGGCTCTCTATTTTTCTCAAAATAAAATTGAAATTTCCAGCTTCCTTGAGAATGTAGAAAGCTGGAAAGAACATAGATCTCACTGTTACAACAACAAAAAAATCTGAATAATTTGTCAAATCACAGCTTTTCTTGAATTTACCAAAAAGATGAGGTTGTAGAACAACCAACGAATGCAAAATCTCGCGCGAGAGAAATCCCTCCAAGGGTAATGAAGTGCAGGTACTGGCAGCAGAAGCCAGATGCCATGTAAGCCAGAAGTAATTGAGCTAAAAGTTATAGCAAATTGCTAAAGGTTGAGTGTGGGCCACTGAAGAGAATAGTGCCCATGGGAGCCACTAAAACAAAGGGAATTTGCATCCACTTACAGGCTTTTCTCCACAACTCTCCATTGGTCCTCACAAGAAAGTCTAAGGTTAGGATGCAAGTGTAGATAAACTTTGTGACACAGCCTTGGAAGAGGGAAAGAGCCGCTGTTGAGGGAAAGGCAGAGAGCCCTGCCTGGATTATTCTCCTCTACTTCCTCTATGGAAGAAAAGCCTTAAAGGACTTGGGGAAGGGGGATCATGACTGTTGCCCTTAGGATAGAGGTCAAGACCCATTGCAAATAGGGAAAGGGAAGAGAAGAAACTTGTTGGAAGAGGCAGGAATATGTTCTGAGGTTAGACCATTAAAGACCCCCTACCACTGGGGGAGTGGTAGATTCACCCCAAATAGTAGGTAGGGTTATTAACGAGAAAGGCCCACGCTGAGACCCAGGGTCAGACCACCCGCCTAAGAATGAGGCTGAACCACAGTGGACACCGTACCTACAGCCACCCCCCTCCACACACACACACACACACACACACACACACACACCCCCCACACACTGGGCTAGTATTGGAGAAGGCCAAGAGTAAGTGAAGAATCTTATGTGTGGTGCACAGGAGAACAGAAAAGGTAGATCCAAAGCTGAAGGTGAAGCAATCACTGAGAAAAATCCTCTGATAAACCAGCCCCCGCCCTAAACACAAAGTATTGCTAGAGGAATTTGAAGCTTATACTGGATTTAACCATAGCAACACCAAAACCCAAATCCAGCTCAATTTTTGGCTAGATTGACTCAATATCCCCTCACTAATGCCTAGCAAACAGTTTGCCTATTTCCAGGCATAAAATTATTTCTCACTTGCTACTGTACTACATAAGATATTTTGTTTCCAACCACAAATTAAAACACAAAAGGAAACAAGGGAAAAAATAAACAAGTTTTTCAAGAGACAAATCAATCAACAGATGTGTACAGAATTAGATATATATGCAGATGTTGAAAGTGTAGGATAAAAATCTGTGCAACCTTTGGTTTGTTAATGGGCTTTTAGATGAGACGCCAAATGTGTAATAAGTAAGACAAAGAAGAGATAAATTAGACTTTATAAGGAGCCAGCCTGTTGGCATAGTGGTTAAGTTCACACGCTCCACTTTGGGGGCCTGGGGTTCTCTGGTTTGGATCTTGGGCACAGACTTACACACCACTCATCAAGCTGTGGTGGTGTCCAACATACAGAATAGAGGAAGATTGGCACAGATGTCAGCTCAGTGACAATTTTCCTCAAACCAAAAGAAGAGGATTGGCAACAGATGTTGGCTCAGGGCCAATTTTCCTCACCCCCCAAAAAAAAGACTTCATAAAAATTTAAAACATTTTTGCTCTGTGAAAGACATTGTTAAGAGAATGAAAAGACAAACCACAGATGGGGGAGAATATTTTCAAATCATATAATTGATATAGGACATGTATCCAGAATATATAAAGAGCTCTTACAACTCAACAATAAG
Source organism: Equus przewalskii (assembly GCF_037783145.1). Lineage (NCBI taxonomy): Eukaryota > Metazoa > Chordata > Mammalia > Perissodactyla > Equidae > Equus > Equus przewalskii. The sequence goes on along the minus strand of NC_091838.1, from coordinate 69,691,921 downwards.
AAGATAGTCAACTTGATAAAAAATAAACATATAGTTCTCCAAAAAAGATATTGAATGGCAAATAAGCAAATGAAAAGTGACTCAATATCACTAGTCATTAGGGAAAGCAAATCAAAACCACAGTGAGATACCGCCAATATGTACCTATTATAATGGCTAAGGGAAAGGACTGACAACACCAAATGCAGGCGAAAAGGAAGAGCAACAGAAACTCTGATTCATTAATGGGGAAAATGAAAGCCACTTTAGAAAACTGTTTTAGTTTCTTATATAATTAAACATACATTTATCATATGATCAATGACCTCACTCTTAGGTATTTACCCAGGTGAATTAAAAATTTATGTTCATGAAATAACCTGTAAATGAATGTTCCTAAGATCTTTATTTATTATCAATGAGAACAAGAAACAACCAAGGTGTTCTTAAACAGATGAATGGATCAAATGTGGATAAAAATTCTGGTACATCCATACAGTGGAATATATTCAGCAATAATAAGGAAAGCACTATTGATTCACACATAGCCTGCCAAGGACTCTGCGACAGCTATCCACACAGTTCTATTTGTCTGTTTTATTTTTATATGTTAAATATGATGAATGTGTTTTGAATACAATCTTAAAAACAGAAAGAAAATTTTTTAAGAACTCATATTGCTTTCAATGCATCACATCCATAAATACTGTTTACATGAAATGCCTTCCAACCTTTTTTTTCTCATTTGCATGGTGTCAGTGATGTCTGTTTACAGCCAGAATTAGTATCTCCAGGTCCTCCTC